>NW_022987698.1:5192053-5557053 GCF_902827165.1 Trematomus bernacchii | reverse complement strand
ATATAGGGGTGGAATGGGGGTTTGGGTGGAGCAATAATTAGATTACAAATGAGCTCAAGTCCTATAATAATTGAGAAAGAAGCTACTGAGCGGTCAGACGTATTTTGAGTCAAAGAGGAAATCACTGCTTTTCCTGTTGGGTCAGATCAGGACTTCCTACACTGCTACCAGGTGAGGATTTCATGTTGTTTTCTTTCATTTGCACTAAATAATTGTGATAAAGGAGCTTAACATTTAGAGATGTAACTATTAATGAAGATATACATATTAGAATACTTTTTGATTGAATGCGTTGATCTTATTTTTGTACTATAACACTTGCATAGTTTATTGAATTATAAAATGTTACCAGAATGTAATGACCTATAGCAGTGTTATCGAATGTATGTTTATACAGTTAAATACATATTTTAAAGCAGTTGGGGACACCCTTTGATGTTGAGCCTGATTGTGAGTGTAGCCTACAAAAACCTTTTATATTATATAGTGTGCTAATATCTTCTCTATGAAATTCACAATGAGTTGATATGATAAGGTGGAAGTGCTGCTGTGTTTGTGAGTATTAGTGTCTGTTACAAGGCACACAGTGGAAGCAGGCTATCACAACATCCTTCAAATTCATCTCAACGTGTTTGTATGAATGTAAAGTAAATATTGAATGACATGATAAACAAGCACACTGTTGAACAAACAGGCTGTGCTTGTTGCGAGGAGTCATACTGATTGAAAGGAGGACTTTAAACATGTCTGACGGTAAGTAACGGTTCAGTTAGATGCAATGGCAGTTGATGGCTCTCTCAGAGCGTAAAAGTCAAATATGTCTCACATACCATGAAGTGATGATTGAGAGGCAACCCTTTTTTTTAAATAAAGTTCATCGTTTTAAGACATGATAACATTGGGGGAGAGAGTATAGTATCTGTGAACCTAATAGATACAAATACCATGCAAAATACAACATTATAATTAAAAAAAAAAGCATTAAACTTGAAATGTGCCATTGTAAAATAAAAGTGTGGACAGAGGAATTCTATTTTGGAGAACCATTGGTAGAATATGTTTTGAATGTGCAGAAAGTTTCAAAAAGTCTCAAAAGAGGAGTGAAGAGTGAATCGTGTCTGTATGCTGACTTAGCAGGGATGTGTGCTGAGTAATATGAACACATATAAGTCTGAGAGCCTTTTTGCATTATATTCCATTATATTTTCATGTTTTGAATTGTCATTATTAATTACTATACATAACTAAAGAAATGTCCACGATACAAAACCTACAGCATGGTAACAACCTTTAGTTGAGGTTTGTCAGAGAACATTTGTACATACAAATTGTAGGAAAACTAACTCTCAGCCTAGTTACAGTATGTGCAGCCTTTGGATCTGATTTTCATTTCAGAGTGATGGAGAAATCCCCAAACTGCCGCTGCTCTCTCACCTCGCTGGTTGCTTTAATCGTCCTGGTCTTATTTCCTCTGATGTCTGAATGTAAGGTGGACACCTACAGATCACTGAAAGAGGTAAGACGAGATACATTCATATGATGCTCACAAAGTACGGTGAGTTATGACCTAATGCTTCACGTAAATGCAGCAGATTTTCAAAACATTTTATAGAGGAAAAGCTGGCATGCAAAATAAGTGTCTCTATAACCCAAAGCATTCATCTGGTTGCATCTTTAGAATGTATGTAATGTATTATCTTAAGTTATAGTTAATTGTATTTCACTGTACAATACTTAACCTTACATTCTGTTTTTTTCACCTGCTCTATTTTATTCAAATGTATCGTACTCTGTTTCATTTGAACTATTTTTATTTTTGTATTATTATTGTTATCTCATGTCCTTTATATAATATGTTGCAATGTTGGAGGAGCTCGGGACCTAAGATTGTCATTGCCATAACTACACTGTAGCTACTGTGCACATAACACCTTTGAATCTTGAGTCTTGTAATGTTTTGTATTTTAGGCTAAAGACGTGGACTATGACAGCTTTGTGGGTCTGATGGGGCGGAGAAGTGCTGCTCACCCAAACAGTGAGTTATGTTTTGCAGGAAACGCCTCTCTTAGCTTCTCTCGGACACTGGATTTATTTTGGCAGGTGACATAAACACCTAGATGCCAACAGTACAGATGATTAACCAGAAGGAAAAATGTGTCTGTAATGACCTCAAACTCAAACCTTAGAATGAATGTTATATCACCTTTTTTGTTTTACTCTGTATTTTTGTTATGTGTTTAGTTGTCGGTTTTATAACTTTTTGTTGGTCACGACTCTTTTTAAGATGCTATGTATTATTATTATTATAATCATTATTATATTTAACTCATTAATATAATTATAATTGGTCTTTTCCTTATCTAATGCAGGACGCATGGCGCACACTCTCGCTGATCTGGTGAATCACTGGTGAGTGGCACCTGAACATTAGTATCCTTCTGTATATCAGGTTGTTCACTGCTGACAGCACTCTGAATGTAGAGGACTTCTAAGGTGCTGATCTTGTAAAACTGGTTGATAACATTTAAATGTAGGGTATAATCCAATAGTATGAGTCGTATTCAAGTTTAAATCAAGGAAATCTACTTTCCTAAATCTCCAACATTATTAAATCATGTTCATCACATGGAAGGACTGATCCGAATCTGAAGCCAAAGGAGTCTGCTTCACAGCTGCTGATCTCTGGTCTGCTCTGTGCTACGCTTCCTGGTCAGATTAAACATACACCGTATAAACTGAGCTTCCAGTTTTTATTTCAGTGCCTACAAAGATCAAAGCCAGACACACAAGTTTGAACTGTTGTCCCACACCCTGTCACCGCTGACGTCCAGGCACTGTTTAGTTTAAAGGCTATAAGAGTTATCTGTGTTTGACAAAGAGTGACACATTTCTGTTCTTCGTGTGCAAAAGGAAAAGCGTTTCCGTGTTCCAAGGAGTATTTACAGATAAGGAGTGGTAAACAGTTCAACTCTCTACTACAGTAGGCTGAGGTAAGCGCCTCTGTTTAACACTTTCCATTCGGATAAATGAGAAAAACAAATGTATTGCTGAACCTTTTTCTGATCTCGCTCTCTCTACTCAGGTGTCAACGCTTTCGGCAGTGCGACATGTAACGCCATCTTGAAAGTCCTATATTAACCATGCATGAATTCATTTCTACTGTCACTGGAAAATTATCTGAGATGTAATATCATGTAAAGAATGTAATACAGAACAAATGTACAATAAAATATGCATTTATTTATAGTGATTAAAGTACCATTGATTGAAAATGATACCGCACACTGATCTCATGTGCTGACACACTCACAAAAAATCATTTACAAACTAAACTGTGTCGACTCAATTAAGACTCCAATAGCAACATAAATACTTTTCAAATATAAATACAGTACTGTACACCTTTCCCTTGGATACAATTTAGATGTTGAAGTAGATTGTCAAGGACTGAATGTGTTGTATCACTAGCATCAGAAACCAGAGGTGGAGGTTTGGGCACCAATCTCAAATTCTTTTAAAAAAGGAACCATTTTGAATACCATGTTGATTTGGTTTAAACTGGACAGGTCCATTTTAAAATAAAGAAAACTGAACATGCTGTGTGCTCATGTCCAGAAGGTGTGTAAACACGTACAAAAGGCATTTTGATAGGCATTAAATACCTCATACATCTTAATCTGTGAAGGACTACAAGAAGTTTAAGTGGTTAAAAACAAAAACAGCGATTATAGACACTCAAAAGTGCATTTAATTTTCTCATAAATTGACAATGTGTTCTGTTCGAATCATCGCTGCATCCTGCCTGATTCCTGAAGCCAGTTTCTGTATTTGGTAGTTGCTTTATCACACACACCCAATTTAATTCTTTGTTTGGTTACAAAGTAGTAAAGAACCTGGAAAAATAGTGTTAAATATACACAATGTACCAACTAAAAAAACTAAAGCTGGTCCACCCAAAATTGGAAAAGAAATTCACAACATTGATGAAATTAAAACAAAACATTAAAATTGTCCCTTCCAAAAAGCGGCGTCATGAACAAGTAATCGCTGGCTTGCACAAAGGCCATGCTCATTACATTGGAAGGATTCAGGGAAACTATCGTCCATCTGAAAGCATCACTCTCATCATGGTAAAGTCACAGTGCTGCTGACGGCTCATACAATCCCACATTTACAAGGCACAAGCTGATGAGTCCTTTTGGGGGAGATGAAGGGAACTGTGAAGTGTGTGTGTGTGTGTATCCACTGACGGCTTCACAGAGCACGGGTAGATAAGCGTGCAACATGGGGTTTCATTCCATAAAAGAAAGACATTTGACAAACGGCTTCCTTGTGCTGTGAAGGAGATCCAATCACCACAGATGGAATTTAGGTCAAACTAACACAAGGTCGGGAACAGACACACATCATGAACGTTTAAAATAAAATGAACATGCAGTTAGAAACAAACAAGCACCCGGATTCGTTACTTCCTTATTACTCAAAATGACACCTACATTCTGACCAGCCTGCCTTCAGTCTGACATCATCCCTCTTTGAGAAATCTTTGGCTGGCCTGTTTACATTTAGTCCTGTGGACCATTTATTTAAAACATCACGGTCACATCATGTATGTTAATTAGTAATTGAGAAATAGGAACTAAACTGCTCTTCTGTTGAAGTTAACTTTATGTCTATAGTTTGTGGGGTTTTGGGACGGGTGCCATGTGTTTTCTTGTTCCTTTGCTACAGTATAACACTTGAATGCGGCGTGAAACAAGTTTGGGAGGCAACCAATTGTGACTGTTCTGTTCCAAAGAAACTCCTTAACCTAAAAGACAAAAGGCTTGTTTGAATGATTGTACAAGGTGAGGCACTTTGATTTAAATGTAATTGAATATGTATGATAATAGCTGTCTTGTTAGCTTAAGACATAGAATTGTGTCTCATTGTCTTTGAAGGCAGATAGTTAGCAATGAGGTCAAACAACCCCAAACCAATGACTGTCTCGCTGCAGAGAGTGGCAGAACAGGTTGTCTTCGTGGGTTGCAATAGTCAAGGGTAAAACAATGGGAACAATTTTTAATGAACTGGTTTTGTGAAATACTTGGTTCCCATTCCAGGTTCACGTGGTTTAAAAAAGTGCTTTAGTAAGTTTCCAAATAAAAGCAGTTTAAAGAAAGCTATTCCAAATTTAAAAATAAAACGTTAAAAAACACTTAAAAACCAGAAAACAAAAATAAAAAGACATAAATCACCTCGTATCCCTAAGACCAGTCTTTTGTGCACAATTCACATTAAAGCAGTCCATCAGCAACGCATTCGTATGTGGGGACATTTCAAATCTAAATGGACTGTTTTTCTACCTTCGTATTAACCAGAAACATTCAGAACCCACGTCGGCCTACCTGAAAAGATCAGTTCCTTTCACGCACAGATTCAAACTGTTATTTTGCTGCTGGAGCAGCAGGAGGGACTTCCACAGCGGCAGGAGGAGGATCTGCATCCTGTTTCTTGTCAGTATTGGACGGATCGCCCCCCTCCACTATTACTTTCTCCCTGGAAAGGAGTTCTTCTTTACTTTTTGCAGCACCCAGGAGACTTGACTCTGAAAAACTGTATCCTAGCGGGACAGGGGGCTGGTAACGGTATCTGTAGCCATAGGCACGCAGGTGATATGTGTAGTACTCCATTAAATACATATGTAATGCATTTACATAGTGGAATGACACGGACACATCCGAGCAGCAGTTTGGACCCTGAGGAGGAAACAGAGAATGTGGTTATGAAAGATTATGGAGACAAATCACCACATTTATGAGCGGTGTTAAAAAGTACCTGTTAACACAATTGGTAAATATCACATTGCATATCATTTCCACACCTTCTTGAACATCAGATGTTCAAGCACTTTGAAGACCAAATTCCCACAAATACAAGTACCCAACATGTCTTGGTATGAGACACAGACCAAAGTTAATTAATGTTACAACACAGAACTTTCGAGGGTTTTAAAGCCTTGTGGTGTCTGTGTGGCTTTCATTGTTACTGTGGCTCAGACAGTTTGACCACAGAATATGCAAAGGGTAAATGACAGCATGTTTTTATCCAGATATTTCCAGTTAGAGTAAGTACAACAACAAAAAATAATCCTAGTGCTGGACGGTGAATCTCCAAAATGTCATAACATTGCACTTCAAGCAGCCACCTTTCCTCTAAAAGAACTGACAGCAGTAGCAGGAAGAGACATAAAGATAAGAGGGAAAACATGATCTGATCTCAATGTGGACAAACTGGATACACTGTACACATATTAATAAAAAGGTGTTAAAGGTAGGGTAGGTAAGTTTGAGAAACCGGCTCGAGATCGCTAGAATTTGAAAATACACAACCGGAGAAAATCTGCCACTTCCTTATAGAGCCCCTCCTCAACACACACGAAAGCGCACATGACCAATGAGGGCACGAGATAAGTTTGTGCACAGATGGAAGGCTGACAGGCAGGTAGGCCATCCAGTTATTTTAGCCGGGCTGATGATACAGTACTACGGCTTCCACAGATGACATTTTTTTATGGATTTTTTGTCAAAGCACTTAAGATATTCATTGCTATCGGGATGTTAAGAGCATTCCATGGAATATAACAAAAAGTGTATCTCGAGCCGGTTTCTCAAACTTACCTACCCTACCTTTAATGTTGTCAGGTTAAGTCATATCCAAATACAATATGGATACAATGGGTCCAGTATCCTTTCAAACATTAGTAGAACTGAAGCTGCGTCATACAAGTGTGATACCAGGTAAACAGAAAGGAGAAATTGTGCAATGTTTGCTGCACTTGCCTCAGTGATGGGGTAGTAGCAGTAGCTCCAATACCAGAAGCTCTTAGGAAACTTGGAGGTGAGGTGCTGCTCTGGGACAAATGGGTGAAATGTCTCCCTGTGTGACGAGTCTCTGGAGTCCCCTGCCAGCACCCCGACTTTCTCCATACACTGTCCCATTGCCAGGTCCTCTACAGGGGTAGTGTGAGTGCACACTTTGCTTTTAAATCCTTCGACATATCGCCGCAGAGCCTCTCTGCTCAACACATAGCCTGCTCCTCCACTCATGTAGCCCTGCTTTGTGTAGGGCTTGAATCTTCGGCCAAAGTAAATTGGCTCTTCTGGCGTGTGGTTTGCAAGAATCCACCGCAGGTTGTCTACGACTACGTAGGTGTCATCATCTGCCTTAAGGAACCAATCCGCCTCGTGGGCATGATGCTCATAGGCATAATGGAAGGCCTTGATTGTTTTCCAGTACAGTTGGTCCCGACCCTCCTTTGTATTTAAGCCCACTGTGGGGAAGTCCGGGTCATCTACAGAGCTCATGAAGATCAAAATGTTGCAGTGTCGACTCCACGTGGACTTCACATGACGAGTCTTCTTTTCCAGGTTCGTGGGTCCAGTCATCACCCAGCAAAGAATACGCACCTTTTTGTATAGCTCATCGGCCATGCTGCTGTCCTCACCTAGGAAGGAGATATACACATTAATATGCAGTTGGGGAGCTTATTTGTGAGGGGTTCTTATTACTTTAACAAAAATATTGGAGAATTCTGTCTAAATACTTTCAATCTTTAATTTCTATACAATAACAAATAGATATACAAATCAGCTTAGAAGTTTTGCTACAAGTTAAACTAGTATGTTTGTTACAGGAGTGCAGATTAGAGTATTAGTAGACTTTTTTTTTGATAACTTTAGCTGCTTCCAAAGTGCATTAACAAGAAAAATAGCAGGCCTTGTAAAAAATATATACTTTGTTGCTAGACTTTACAATAATATTGTTCTTTACTTTAGAATAATTCAGTTTTGTAATAGTATCAGAACAACTGGACAGAATGTACAGAGCAGGCTACTATACAGGCTGAGAACAAGGAAGCTCAAACCTGATAAAGTGAGTCAATATGGTTTGGCTAAAAAAAATAAAAAAAAGTCGTTGCATTATTGTACACATAAAACGTCCATGTGGCGTACCTTTATGATGAGGGTGTTTCAGGTTGAAAAGAGCAGACCTCTCCTTCTTCCATACTTTCTTATCTTCGTCATTTAACTGTAGCTGGTTGTCAAGGAATTGATCAGATTGCTGTGTTGACAACGTTTTCTCCAACCACACCTGCCGCAGAAACACGTACAGAGTGAGGGTTCCCACCGCGAAACCCGCGCAGAAGGACAGTCTGGACCCGATGGCCTTCATGCTGGACCGGTGTCTCTCTGTCAGTCGTTCAACTCGGCAGGTGCTGGGTGAGACAATGAGGGAGAAAGGCTTATACACGTCACGAGTTTCACTACAATGGCCCAACGTTGAAAACCTGAAGTCAAACCAGGTGACACGACTGGTGACAAGTATCAGGCGCCACTCCCAGTTTTTTTTATTTGTACAACTTCTGTCCTTGAGACTGCCATGTGAATATCCAAATGTCTGTGTTCTCGTGTTTGTAAAGAACTGTCTTTGTGTTTCCTCATATTCAGCTCCTCTTATGCTGTTTACCGGAATATTCTGTAGATATTGTCAAGACATGTTCGACAGACAAACTTAAAAGAAACAAACAGTTAAAAAGAAACTCACCAGTGGTATTGCAGACACCATAGCAGCTGGGGGATCTCGCAGTTACTTCATTTCAACAGGAAACATCAACTTTGAAGAGCGAAAGCTGAGCCAGGTTTTGCCTCGACGTTGCTTAGTTTTTGTATCTCTCTCCGCTCAGCTAGCCACACCAAAATGCTGCTAACAATTATCGCAGCAAGACTACCACAACGCCATATCAATAATCTTCTGGATATAAAAAAACACGACTGATAACAGCAGTTATGGCCTTCAGTTCCTGGCCTTGGTGTTATCGTTAGCTAGCTGGCTAGTCTGTTAATTGTATCGACACTGCTAACTTCACTGCTAATCCTCCCTGTCGTGTCAACATACTGTAGCGGCTAAACGTAACGGAGTTATTCATCTCACCGCGAAAACTGAAACGACTGTTAACTGGATTACCTCAGCAGTTTAAATAAACAGCCTTCAGACTAATACCAATATAAAAGTGCTCCAAAACGCTGCATAAACTACATCTAACTTATCTGACTGACTGCTGTCTAACGTCCAGTAACAAAAAGCTTCCGGTCAAGTCGCGTTATTTCAAAATAAAAGCGCAAACGTTTCCTCCAGAGAAAATCAATCAACAGCTTCGATTCATTTGTCCACATTCAATATCTTGAATATTCACCATTAAGATCACACACTTTGATAGCTGTTAACCAAACTATGACCTATAGCCAGTGATATAATAAGTACAAGTCAGTTTGTTAATATTATTGTACTCTATTACATTTCCAAAGGAAGTATTTTATATTCTTCTTCACCGCATTTTTGTGACATGTGTACCGAATTTACTGGTTGGTCTCTTTTCTTTTTGGTAGCCTACTATATATCCACCAAGCAGTATACCATTCGGCTCCATGTTGACACATGTTAAATGTGTCAAACATGAAAACTATGAAAACATGGTGTTCCTTATAGTAATATAGTCCTATTCAAGAATACAGTATTATATCTTGTCTTTTTCTGGCTCTACAAATAATGTGTGCAGCCGAAGCGTGAGGATCAAAACAACTAGTGCAGAAAATCATGTCATGAATGGCAAATCTTTGTTTGTTAGGGACAAGTTGAAGGGTTTTAAACCATTGATATTTGTACCTTTAAGTTGCATGAAGGAACTGGATCCTGCATCCCACTCTTGAACAAAGTCTGGCTCTTTGTTTTTTACTTGGCAATAACATGCAAGAGTAATCTACATTATCTGATAAGACAAATAGTCGGTTAAGAAAAGCCAATCTACTCTTGACGCTGGTTCCCTAAAGATCAAATGCCTTATTTGTGTTTGATAAAGTTTGTATTGACTTAGTTACATAGTGACCTTGAGTTTCATAAAGGAGACGCACAGTCACAAATTTAAACACAATTTACTCGGATAACTCAAGCCCCACTTCATTCGTGTTAATATACAACAAATCAAATATCATCAAAAGATCTATTCACGCAATAATTATGTACATGTTGAATTACAAGTTATCACAATTATTCACAAATTATACAAAGTCAGCCCTTAAGTACACCTTTGAAGGATCCATAGAAAAGTTTTGTGTAGATTTATTATTTTTGATACGCTGAAACTGATTGAAATTGTTTTAGTTTGCTAAATAACATTCTCATCAGAAATTAAAGTACACACTTGAAAGATCTGACCATCCTACAATCCTTTTAGTGTTTTTCTTTTGAATACCTTCAACAACCCAGGACAAATTAAAAGAAACATTTTCATTAAAGAACCTTGTTCTAGGGATATGAAGTGCCACAGCACTGTACATACACTTGTCATCTACAGTTGTGTTTAACCTAATCCCCCAAATGCAGCAACTGAAAGTAGGAAATTAACTGTGAACTCTTTAGTATTTTTCCATATCCAGACACGATCAGTAAACACTGAAATGAACAACCTGTGCATACACTCCTCCAGTTTGTTGAGGCATGCACAAATCCTCATACCTGTGTCCATTAAAGGTAAGGACTTCTTTGTCAATAGCAACTTAAAAAACTAATGTAAATTATAATTTGACTTTAAACAGTGTGCTGTTGATAACTTCAGATGGAAACGCTAACATTCAGTACAAATTAACTGAAATATAAAAAAAATATGTAGATACTGTACATCGCCATCTATCAAAACTGAATCCCATCAAAAAGGGGAAAATGCATAACTTCATTCAGTTGCACAGAATAGCTGAGATGTTGCAGTTTTATCGTGCAACATTAAAATGGTGCCTACAACAGGTGCCTATTCAAGACACAAGGACACATTTTCTGAATGTGCAAATAGGTGAGTTGACATTATCCACCAGGTTTAATAGCAGTAATTTAATCCTTTGGGCGGCTGCGCTTCAGCCGCTGTGTAGTTTTCCACAAGAGTTCACCTACACAAAAGGTGCACTGAATGATCTCATACGTCCACGTCGTCTGAGTCAGTGGTGCTGGATGACTGGGACTCCTCCTGGGACTCTCCCCACACAAACCTATAGTTGTTCTCCAACTCCTGCTGCCTCTTCTGCTCTTTGTAAACCTCTTCTGTGCCTCCAGTCTGTAAGATGGGTGGAAAACATGCTTTCAAAAACAACCACAGCCCTACCGACTGAATGCTGAAAATAATTACCTAGCTTACTCTACAGCACATAACTGCTGGTAAACACAGAATTTCAGAGCATAATTCTCTAAAATAAGGTTTTAAATTAACACCAAAAAAGTAATTATCACTTCTTAAATTACCAGGAGATTTATGAGGAGCTCCCTGAAGGACTTAGTATCTTCTTCAGTCAGCCACTGATCACCTGCGTCCTCTGCATTTTTTCGTGTCAAGATTTTCACCTCGATTTTACCTGATAGAAAAAAACAGGGGGGAAGGCAGGCTTTCCAGTCAAACAAACATACTTATAAGTGGCTCAAATTTGAGAAAAAAAACAATAAATCATAATGAAGAATGGCACAAACACAACAGTGGATGAAAAAGAAAGGACACAGATGGACCCAACTTTGTATTTCCCTTTGTCTCTAGATAAGCTTCAGCTACCTGATGTCAGCTATTTCCCGCTACTACGATCTTTAATGTTGCTGTTCTTAAATTAAGAACCTTTAGTGTTCACATCTTTTATCATGATCTTCATAAAAGCATGCGTTTGCTGCCAGCATGAACAATTAAGGACCCCTTTCAGGTTTTAAGCATGATGTTAAGCATCTTCTTAACAGCTTAATTTTGTAAAAACATAGATCCGACAGTTGTTGTTTTTTTAAGAATACAAAAGTACAGAAATACTATGTGCTCAAGATAACAGATGGAAGAGAGAAAAGACCGTGAGTGTTTCGGGCACTCCCCCCTCATACCTTCTGCCTTCAGTCCTGCTTTCTCTAGCTGTTCTTTAACCACGTCCTTTATGTGCTGCCACTGCGGGTCTCCTTCGCCCATCTCCTGAACTTTGACCTCCCCATCAGGGCTGCTGCCCGTCTTATACTTAGTAATTTTGATCTTAACATGGTCGTCATCCGCTTGGTCTGGGTTGACGAGACAGAAAGAGGGACAAACAACACAGTTCACCTCAAAATCCCATCAGCAGGGCCACAGGATGGAGGAGGTAAGAGCCAAGAATGTGTAATCTAAACATTTTTGAACCGTCATAGATTTATAATTCTGTGATAGTTTATCAATTTGGATGTAATCACTGATTGAAATCACCCACATATACATCAATGGCAGCAGAGAAAAGACCACTAACTATGCTAACAAATAATAATCTGACAACATAAATTCTCTGTGAATCATACTAACTCCATGTGTGCGTATATTTTTGGATGGAAGATCACAACAAACAACTACAGTACATGTGAATGAAACATGAGGAGGATGGAGACAGTGTGTACAGATGTGAACATGAGCCAATAAGGGCAGGAGGCCGGGTTACCTGGCTGTTTTGGGGCCAGGCTGGGGCTTCCCCTGGTGGGGTCGCTGGCTCTTTGACCTCCAGCTGTTTGCTGCTCTGGATCCTGCACCTCTTTCTCTTCCAAATGGTCAAGTAACTTGTCCAGCGTCGTCTCCAGTGTCTGTGTAGCTTGAGTTCGATCAAATTCCCCTTTAAGACCATCTGTCTCTAATTCCTGCTGAGCCTATAACACAGGAGAAAGCCAATCATGTCGGAGTATTGGTAAGTCGTGGTGGCAGATTTGGCTTATAACATGTTAATATTGTTCTCTTAACATCAATCTTGGTGTTAACATTTCATATTGTCTCTAGTGGGAAACCTCATTAATGATGTTGTCAAAATCCTTCTGCATTTCCTCCTTTATCTCTTCAATCTTTTCAGAGGGCACTGAGAGCTCCGCAATCTCATCCTCGAAGTCCTGTAGCAAGTGTTCATCCTCATCTTTCTTATCCTCGCCCAGCTTCTCGGTTACCCTGCTGCTCTCTGCCGGGTTCTCTCCTTGACTTTTGGCTTGATGTTGTGCTTTCTAAAAAGAAGAACATTATTGATTTGAAAAACCCGTGATCAGGGGCCTCATTTATAAAGCTTTGCGTAGGATTCACGTGGGAAGGTTGCTTACGTAGGACAAAGAAAATAAATACGCAAACATATTCCTTTTTATAAAACACTGCGCACGCACGTCCTACGCCGGTTTCCCTTTATAAATCACAATCAACTCGAAATGCGGCGCAGCTTTTGCGGGCTTCACGTAACGCCCATATTTGCCTATAAATAGTCAAAGAAAACGCCCCGTATTAATATTCCTTTTGACTGACTGCATGAAGAAGATCGCAGGAAATTACGACAGAACAGCTAAAAACGACATTTCACACCGAGTCAGATTTTGGTTCTTTTGGGAAGGTCGAGACAAATCACATTGTTTGGTGGATGCAGTTTGAACCAGAGTAGCAGCATGGAGGAAATAAGTTAATGACAAAATACACATAGCCTTCCTCAGGCAGTGTGTCAGTGTGTTTGTGCCGGGGACAGGAGACACCCCCCATGATGAGAAACTGTAAGAAATTATTGAGGAATCCCTCCGGAGTGGAGTCATGATGACTGGATCTACATTTTTATTTTTTATTTGGTGGTTTGTGTTCCAGCTGTCGATCAGCTGTGCGCAGCGTCTCCACTGCAACCCCCCCGCAGTAACTCTATATCCACCAGTTAAAGGAAATACAACTAATGTGTTGTGTTATATTAGCTGTACAATTTACCAAATATGGTGTTCTTAGTTTCCATACCTCCTGTGTTTTACGAGCGACTTATCAAGTATTGGCGAACGGCATAAAACATGATTAAACGTGATAGTATAAACCATGCTCGTATCTATACAACCTAGAGAAAAGCTAAACGGCGTCAGTTTAAAGTAATTCTGTCCTTCTACGTACCGCATCATTTATGAGAATACATTTCTTAATTAACAAGAGAACATAATCGAGAGGTGATCAATAACATTTCCACATTTATTTATTTCTCCAAGTTATGTTTTTGTGTGCACTGAGGAGTCTCAAACTGGCGTTTGTTTAATCATTTTAAGATTGGCTTTAAACAATTTGTGAAAATGAATTCTTCATATGATAAATGAGAGGTAACATTTTATTTATGGTATTATTTCCACATATTTCTCTCCATTCTTCCTTCTGCCAACAGTGTCGCAGTTTCTCGTTTCTCCCGTTTGTGTGCGTACCGCGTACGGATGGGTCCGAGTGTGCGTGGAGGACCGCACATTTTCCCGTCAAGTTTGTTTTTTATAAATTGCAAAGATTGCTTAGAAACTGGCGTATGCCATCTTTTGAGCATACGCCACGTTTATAAATGAGGCCCCAGGTGAGTAGTGATGTTTTAATCTGGGTACGTACTGACCTTCCTGTTACTCTCTTTGAGATGTTGGACAAATTTCATCAGGTCTGCTGGGTCAGTAATGATTTTAAAGTTGAATTTTTCGACTGAAAGAGACAAAAGTGAAGAGAGAAAAGTCAAACACTGAAAAACCACACACAGAAGAAGTGTTATTCAAAAGAACTTCATTTGGACTTGTGATCATTCTGAAATAACAGACTCATCAAACACATTCAAATATATTTTTGTTTAAAGCTCTCAAAAGCAATGACTAGTTATCACTAATGGCATTTATCGTTCGTGTGTGTGTGTGTGTGTGTGTGTGTGTGTATAATAGAGAAGTGGAGACCGAAAAATTAAAGTAGCACCTTCATCACCCTCATCTATGACTTCATTGTCTGTAAATGAGTTATAGTCGTCATCTGCTGCCTGTGTGTAGAAAACAAAATAAATGGGGTTAGAATTATGGAGTGGGGAGATGAAGTGACCTACACCCTCTAGTGGTTGAGCTCAGGTTGGAGGAAAAATGACCTGTAAATTAAAGAAAAATATCATGTCAACCACGTTAAGTGGATTCACACATCATTCATTGAAAATGCATCAACTATGTGTCAATTTTAAACATTTACTCCAATAAAATGAGATTTAAAAATATCCTGAGGATTATCCATAGAAGATAAGCAGTGTTTTGACATTGTGAACATGATAAGGCTAGCTAGGTCTTTTATTAAGCATCATTCAAAAAAGGACTACTGACTCTAAAGCTGTATTTCTTTACCTTGTCCTGTTGGGACTCTGTTGTTTTTGAACTCCCAGGCTTTGAAACTCCCTCCCAGAAGTCAGAATCTTCTGCCTCCTCTGACCCGGCCTCCTCAGATAAACCAGCAGTATCTGTTTCAATATAAAAGCACACACAAGGTTTACATTTCTCAAGACAGAAATACAAATGCAGTGCTTAATTTTCTGTTGTTAATTGACATAATACTAAAATACTTTTGATTGTATTTTGCCTCTTGTGTAAAGAAAAGAAAACCTGTATTGTCTGACGGGCCCAGGTCATCACTTGGTGCAGGTGATGTCTCCTCTGCTGTTACCTCCACTGCTCCATCTGCCCCTTCATTAGCAGCTAACATCTCATCGAGAGTCCTCAGCTCCTCTGAGATCTGCTCCACTTTACGCTTTGTGTCCGCTGGGAACCGACAGAGGGAAACAGGAAGGAGGAGAAGAAAGAGCAATCATGTCACACATTTTAAAATTAGACAGTTGAAGATTTTCTATATCAAACACCTTTTATCCACAAATGTAAGTTGAACATCTTACTTATTTCTTATATTTCTATATCACACCAGCATCACACTGTTAAATACTCCTTTCCCACATTATATCCTGCTCCAACACATTAAAGAATGAAAGCAAAACGTTCACTATATGCTGCGTCACTGGCCCCCTCATTTTTGTCAACTCACAGACTTGAGCCTTGACGTAGTCCATGTACTGCTGGGCGCTCAGAGCTGGCTGGCACACAATGCCCTGGGGCTTGGCAGTGGACGGAGGCCGCAGGAACGGATGCTGGCAGGTACGACTGGTGTGAACTGTCAGAACATAGCGGCACGACTGAGGCTCGTCCACTCGGGCGATGTAGTCATTAGAGCCTTCTTCACACACAAACTGGGAAAAATGAAGTCAAATGAATGAGTTGTGTTTAGGAACATCACCTGGTACAACATGAATCATTTTCAATGGGGTTAGAGTTTCTGTGAATCTTGTGTGTGGACTTCTACCTCATTGATACTTTATGATCACCCAAAGGTTCTTAGAAACTAATTCATTAAGTATATCCAGAATTGTTTTTGTTGTTGCCATGGCTCAATCTTAAAAAGTCTCTATTAAAACACGTGTGATTTTATTACAGAAACATTGATGAGCTTTGGAGGAATGTGTTTGGTGTCCTGAAAAATAATACACAGAAAGATCATTCATGTGTACACAATTGATCTTAACGATTATCATAGCCTAATTCTATACCAAATAATTTTGAGTCACAGTAAACGGCAACCAGGCTTTAATTACTTTAGCTATTGGTTCAGAAAGTAAAAACAATGAATACTGGAGTAACAGATACATTTTCTGAGTTTCTGAGATTATTTTTCTTTTTCTCTGCTTCAAAACATGTTGCTTTTTGTTTATATTATGTACTTGTGATTTTTCTCTTAAGTTAGTTGATAAATAATTATCCATACTCATGTCAGTGTCATATCAGCCTTATGCACACCACTTCAAATACAGTTTTAGCCAAAGCAGAAGGGCACACATCTATCCTGGATTCAAAGGTCTCACCCGGACTTCAGTCTCTCTTGGAATTCCAATGAGGTCACACTTTGAGCCATTTCTATAGGACTGGCTGTGGTAGCGCTTCAGCCTGTGCTGTTTTGAGGCCTGGGAAACAGAAATGATCATGATAAGACAAAATGTGATGCTTCTGATGTTCTTGCACTTCCAATGATTCACAGAAAGTCATCATTACTGAAACCTGTTAAATCACCAAACACATTATTTGAAGGGCAGGGTTGCATCTGCAGCTCTTTGAATTACAAATCACCAGCAGAAGATAAGCACTCCTTAGACATGCAAATGTTTAGCAAATACAATAGTGATTTTATCTTTTTGTCTGTAGCTTAAAGATGGAGGATGATGAGTAATGACCATGTATTTGGTTGGAAAACAGAGAAAAACTCTTCCTTTCTTACAAAAGAGGGCAGGGACTCATCCATTATGTGATGGGAAAATGTTAAATGAACACCCGAGACAGTTGCATGTGGCAGTTTCCAGTAACCACCACAACATAGGGTTAAACTCATATAATGTAGGGCTATCCTTGACCTTAGAAATTCTTATTCAACTAAAAATACGATAGTTGATCAATTGATAAGTGTCCCCGTAAAAAAAATCCTCGAAAGCACAACTTTAAACCTGTGTTCACCAGAGAGGTGCTTATAGATCATTTAGTCTAAAAAGCTGAAGGCCATTTAATCATGCATCTGCTATTTAAATGTAAACGAGAAATCAATTTTAAAAACCACCACAACATTAAGGCAACTTTACCTTTGCTGTTTCATTGCTCCAATCAAATTCAGATTCATAATGACCCAGGAAGAGAATGTCCCCTTTGATTTCTGTGTCTGAGGGGAGAAGAACAACAGCCGTCAAAGCGATTCTTGTGAAACACAGATAAAAAACCATCAAGGTAAGCTCTTACCTTCAAGGTGGTACTGTCTGATATGCCGACCATGGCAGAACTCATACGTCCACCAGTCCTTCGTCTGCAGCAAAACAAAGACAGCAACGGTTTAATAAACAGTGATTAACAGACATATTTTCCTTTTCATTTAACTTGCCCAGCGTCATCTACAGTATAATCGTTAATGCTATAACAATTTGACATACTCTAACAACTTGTACTGGTGTTTACAACATACTTTCTAAATGTGTTGACTTGTAAGCTAAGTCAATTTTGATTGCTGATTAAAAATGTATATGTCAGGATGGACGAGGACTATTAAGCTAGTGTGTGTTTGTGTTGAAATGATAAAGTCAAGTTGTATGTTTAAAATACGTACAAAATACTGTATCCTCTCAATGCAAGCGCACTAGACAGCTATTTTATATCAACAACTGTACTGTTTAAACAATTACAGGCTGTATTAAGTTCCTGTTGTATTGATACATCAGGGTTTCCCAAGGGAGAAGAGTCAGCAGATGCATATAGCCTGATCAGCACTTTAGTCATAAGAACATCAGCCACGGGTGTAAACAAAACAATAAAGGGTTTTGGTATGTGAAACATCAACTCTTGTTTTTTTCATGACATCTATTATTTTAACTTATTACTTAAAATGAGGCTCTAAATGATATACTGTCTCCAACACAATCACAGTCACAATGACATGGGTAGTAACAGTAGTGGCTTGTTTTAACGCAGCCAGACACAAGTATCTTATGAGGTGTTAAGGAGAGTATGTTATTGGGAAGTGGTTTGAGGAACTAATTCATATCCTGCCAGCAACCTGCTTTTTTTAAGCCTAATTTGTTTTGGAACAAAGACTTGGTTCCCTACAGTCACAATAGACAGGAAGGCTTGTTAACAAAAAACAGACCGCTTAATTTCCAGTGCTCAATACCCATGAGTAAAGGGGTGTTTCTCAATCGCGAGTAAAGCTGCTTCAGAGCCACTATTTCAAGCATACTACGTCATCGAGTGCCGCCGAAGTACTGTTCCAATCTCCAGCATACTTGGAAATCTACCGAGCCCGGGGTACTTCGATTGGAGAAATATCGAGGCTGCACATGAGTAGACTCCGCGGTCTTAAAATCCCCACAATGCTTTGCGCACGGACCAATTTCCCCAAATCTGTGGCGGAAGATGTATGGCGGGGCCTTGCTAGCGTGTTCCACACTTCGTTTTCCGAATGCCAGGAAGTATTCTTGACTCGCTTCTGAAGCAAGATGCTCGGCAGACATGTGCTACCAAGCAAGCGTACTCGAGATTGAGAAACACCCAAAGAATCCAAGAACTGAACACAGTTGTGTAATCTTAAGTTTCCATTTTGTTCCTACAGCAGGATCTGTGGTAGGAACCTTAACTAAACTCTAGAAATTAAACAGTGAAAACATTAATCAGCACAAGATAAACTTACTTGTGTAGCTGATAATGATTTATAAATCCAATCCAATCCAACTTTATTTATAAAGCACTTTAAAACCTCCAGACCAAAGTGCTGTACAGAGAGATACATAAAATATAAAATCACACAGCTCAGCTCACAAAACATAAAAATAAGTATAAAATCACATAAAAGATACGAAACACAAAACAAACGTAACAATTACAAAATAAAAACAACCATATAGTACAAACAATAGACCACTGAAAGCAAATAAAAGCAACAATCTACTTGGTTCCGAATGCTAAGGAGAAGAGGTGGGTTTTAAGATGGGATTTAAAAACAGCCGGGTTGTTTCTCAATCTCGAGTACGCTTGCTTGGTAGCACATGTCTGCCGAGCATCTTGCTTCAGAAGCGAGTCAAGAATACTTCCTGGCATTCAGAAAACGAAGTGTGGAACACGCTAGCAAGTGTGCAGGTGTGCGTCATATGAGAGGCCCCGCCTTACATCTTCCGCCACAGATTTGGGGAAATTGGTCCGTGCGCAAAGCATTGTGGGGATTTAAAGACCGCGGAGTCTACTCATGTGCAGCCTCGATATTTCTCCAAACGGAGTACGCCGGGCTCGGTAGATTTCCAAGTATGCTGGAGATTGGAACAGTACTTCGGCGGCACTCGATGACGTAGTATGCTTGAAATAGTGGCTCTGAAGCAGCTTTACTCGCGATTGAGAAACACCCACAGTGTGGGAGCCTGTCTGATTAGCAAGGGCAGGTCGTTCCACAGTTTAGGGGCGGCAGCAGAGAATGCACGGTCCCCTCTGCGCTTAGACTTGTTTTTGGCACCCTCAGGAGCAACTGATCAGCTGACCTGAGAGTGCGAGTGGGCGTGTAGCTGTGTAACAGCTCAGCGAGGTAGGGCTTTAAAAGTAAATAAAAGAGTTTTAAACTGAATCCTCGAAAGAACGGGCAGCCAGTGGAGTGAAGATATAAATCAAGTAAATTGTGTAAAAGGTGCCATACAGAGAAGCAACTCAGTGCAATGAGTAAGAGGAATGTGGTTGTCCTGGAAAGACCACATGTATGAATATGACTTAGTTTTAGTGGCTGTGTTCAGACTTTGTATCCAGATATATCAGGATTGTGTTAACAGCAAATCCAATTGTGACTGGTTGATGTCAACACCAATTGCATTATCCAGAGGAAACTACAAGCACTTAACAGATTTATGTTCTGCCATACACTTGGATATAAGGACTGTGTTTTCTCAATGTTATCTTGAGTTGAGTATTGACAGGAAAACCCAGTTGGAATTGTATGGCATTTATTTTCCTTGTATGTTGAATTACATGCTGAAAGTTGACAGAAGTTGTAATAAAAAGGTTTATCTGGTGTACAGTATGTATGGGTTGGTGGTTTTTATTGTCAAAATTAATTGTACAGACTCTACCTTTTTATGCTGTATGCTTCTTTGTTCTTGCAGAAAGTTGTGAATGGATGTGCACAATATCCACATTCTTTACACCAGGACAGCTACATTTATTTGTTTAAAATAAATCTGCTGGTTATCTTTTAGATTAATTGTTGGTTGCTCATAAAATGTCAGAACAAAGTTACCAAATTGATGTCTTTAAATTACATGTTTTCAAAAATATTGGTCATTATTTTCTGTTATCAAATAGTTGACCAATTGTTTAAATTCTTATACAAACAAACTATCTTTCATACTGCAGAGAATATACTACACATACACAATTTACACCATCAACTATGGATTGAGTGATCAGAATTGTGTGGAAGTGTTTTGGCTCAGTCACACATTAGTCTTCCTTAAAAAGCCAACATACATAAAAGTGAAAGTCGTAGTCAGTGTCTTACATCAAAGACAGCTCTATCTCAGATGGATACAAGTTTGAATTAGTTTCTAAACAGCATATGCATTTGATTATTGGATCCCCCAGATAAGCAGTAGAGAACTAACCTTCACCAGACACTGGGCACTGTGCATTGGACTGAGTAGTTCCGGGATGTCCGGCCCAGTGTACCCCTGTGATTCCGACTCAGAGGCTGAGTCCTGGTGGAACCGGACGGCCTGGGCTGGAAGTCGACACTCATACAGCTGCTTGTACTTACTGGACACCATCATCACCTCCTCTGCCTTGGTCTGAAGGAGAAACACTGTCAGCTGCAGCTTCTTCAAGTGTGGCAATGGCATACATTTGCACCTTATCCTATGAACTACCTTGTTTTGAGACTGTCTTCGTGGTTAGTCTTTCATAATGTAAAGATGTTGCAACTAGCTGAGTGTGTGGGATGTTGTGTTGTGACAGCTGTCAACAATGGTTGCTGCGTAGCTCTCATAGAAATACCTTCAGAATGTACGTTTTCTCCTACATTTAATGTGTACAACTTAAAGACAATTTCTCAACTAGCTAAGACACAGGTTATTCAATACTCGCACTAGTAACATTAAAGGAAGATATTGTACGAAAGCTAACCTACTTTATGGCTAGCAAGCTAACGGTTGGTTACCTTCCCCAAGTACCCTCACTCACCTGCCCCAACATGACGGGATCGGGAAGAATTTGAATCCCATATTTCATCTCATTCAGCTCTTCTAGATTCAAGAAGGCTGGGACACATAGTGGACAAATCAACAAGAAAACATACAATCTGTTTAGCCACCGTACCAAGGAAGCAGCCATGATAGACTCTCTCATCATGCCCCCATTAGTCTGACAGAAACAAAACACAGAACGCCTGACTTGGTAGCTGCTGATTGGTCGAGATGAGACGTGCTGCTCTGCCATTGGATAGTTTGCATGTCAGTCAATAGTTGAGTGTCCAGGGGTGAGCTTAGTTTACAACACCGGTACAGAGTGAATGGGCGGCGCCTCCACATTTGTGACACAAAAATCACTGCCAACGTTTGTCTTTTCACAATATAAACTCACACATTGGTACAGTCTAGACACCATTGGGCTTCCGTTGGGCTAATGACGCATCACGAGCCAATTTAGCTAAATTACATTTATGCGGATTATTTTTTTATAGTAACAACACTCTACTGTATTCTAATATTTAAAAACGAAAATGTTATATTAGGTTTGGATATACATATATATTAATAATAACTAAAAACTCCTTCTCCACATTTTATTACCTTGATATTTGAACTCAAGCTTTGCTACTTTTTTGCATAATATAGCCAATATGGAGCCAGGCTGTCAAAAACATGCACTCACACATTCCCACACATTATACCAGAAATACAAAGACAAACATTACATTACATTTAATTTAGCTGACGCTTTTATCCAAAGCGACTTACAATAAGTGCATTCGACCAAGAAGATACAAACTTGAAGAAAACAGAATCATATAAGTACATCAGGTTTCATAGAGCCAAACCATTTTAAGTGCTACTCAACTGCTTTAGATAAGCCAGTCCTTTGTTAGTATAAGTGCTTTGTTAGTATGTAAGTGCTTGGTTACTACTAGTAACATTTAACATTAACATTGGTACCTAATGTGCATTTACTATAGAATTCCCCCCAGAATTCTGTTAGGCAGTCACGTAGCACACTTGAGCCTTCACCTTCTTCCAGCTCTCCATTAGGAAGCTTCCTTTTAATGTGCACATCTCTGTTCATCATATCAGGGTCAATAAAGGCTGCTAGGAGGTCAGCAAGGCAGTTCCCCCTACGCACCACAATGATGACCTTTGGCTTTGATCCCTCCCAAGGCAAAGTATCCTCCAGATCAACAGAATGACTAAATGACGGGCCAAAGGTTACTTCATCATCAGTGTAGGTGTTGCGCTGCATTGCTGCATCATGGGCTTCAGGCAAAGCATGTGATACTCCTGTACCTTGGTCTTCTTCTTCCTCAATCCTAAATATTTCTGTTGTCATTTCTAGAGTTCCTTGGTCTTGTCTTCTTCCTTCCTCATTGTTGTCACTGATGAACTTCACATTTGATGATTCTTCATACGTCAGTAGCTCTGCATGTGGAATTAAGAGGTTTATCACATCTGCGTCTGACAAGGGTCAAGGGTTTCTTATGCCCTCTGAGGGTGTTACTGGTGAAGTATCAGTAAAGCTGTTCGCCTCTTGAACATTTATCTTGGTGCAAAGGTACAATCTGAGTAATTTAACTTTGTTTTTTTCATACAGATCCTCAACTGTACAATCTGGGTCAATCTCATTTTGTGCAAAATCACGGATCCTGCGGTCATGGTCTGTCAGTTTTAGAGACTTGCAGAGACCATTTGGGAAAAAAAGGGACTCAGCCATTTCTTGGATTTCTCCGAGTTTTGTCTGCCTGTCCACACAGACATGCCGGGTCCCACCGCCTTTTACAGTTCGCACCTGTTTGAAAGCATTGTCGTCTTCACTGAAATTCATCCACCCAATTTCTAATATCTTTGCCTGTCTCTTTGCATTTTTGTTTCCTTTTAATTTATCCCAAAGCAGCTGTCTTTTAACTGTCTTGCTGTCTGGAGCACAACACTTTGCCCTTATTCTTTCCAGTTGACCTCAGATGCTACTGAATCTCCACAATGACTGTTGCGGCAGAAGGCTACAGCTGCCAATCTGTCTCTGTAATGTGGGATGTACTTTGCCAGATCTTCTTCAGACATCAGTGCAATTACTGACGAATCAATCTGCAAATGTAAACAAAAGTAACAACATTTTAACAGGATCATATTTAAATTGTCATGGGTCACAAACTACGTAAATTATTTTGCAAATTTACATATTTATACCTAATTGAAAAACCAACATTTTTGCTTTCTATTTCAAGAAAGTTACAGGCCAAATTAATAAATAAAACACAAATATGTATGTATGCACTGTTTCTGTGTATATATATATATATGTGTGTGTGTGTGTGTGTGTGTGTGTGTGTGTGTGTGTGTGTGTGTGTGTGTGTGTGTGTGTGTGTGTGTGTGTGTGTGTGTGTGTGTGTGTGTGTGTGTGTGTGTGTGTGTGGTGTGAAACATTAGCGGCGGTCATATTCTGTACCGTTATGCGGTACTGTACATCTAGTTAGTTGACTAATATCTCTATCCTGGGAGGATTAATAGTGACCATATTATTTATTGCCATCCATACTGTATCTGTTGATAAGTCTAAATAAGAGGCAATGTACTGTAGGCTATGGCATGAGAATGTACTACTCTTTCACTGTATATGCTGAAGTAGATTCTTCATTGTGTAGATGATATTCATGAATATTTTCTGAAGAATATCGTGTCGTTTTTGAGTTTGTTCAGGATTTCTTCTCCAGTTCTACGATCTTGCAGAAACTGCAACAAGGGGTCCTCCTGTCTCTCCATCATATAGGCTATTTGGCACCTGTAAAGGCACAAATGTCATTAAACCCAAATAAAACGAAAAACACTTGTCCACATATTGCCTAAAGGGGATCTGCACAATGTAACGCAGTTTAGTATTTAGATTTGTTGTTGTTATACACCTCGCTGCACTTTGGCATGTACAATTTTGCAGTGTTACAATTATGTTAGGGCAACAGATCAAAACCCCGACTTAAAATTAAATGTTTGACCTTTGGTTGTATATAGGAATGTTATTAGTATTAACTGCGGTGTTGTTAGGCTTTCCCCTGAGTTGAAGACATGGGAGGCCTCAGGTAGGCTACATGGCAGCTGATGGAGTGTATTGGCTATCAGGGGTCAGGGCGGGGAACAACCTAATAAGTAGGATGTTAGGACATGTGTTTCTAAAATACACTTTATGTTCCCACACTTTCATTTTAGTGATGCTTCCTCTCGTATGATTTGAAGTTGGTTGCAACTTATACGGATCTATTTATATGGGCTGACTTAGCCTATCCGTTTCATCATTACAGTATGTTATTTTAAAGTGGACCTATCATGCTATATTTGAATAATATAGTGTAGGACCATACCTATATAAGGCATATTTATACTTTTTTTTTTTCAAAATACCAAACAGATCATGCATTTTAGCCATGCCTCATTTCGCTCAATTTGAAAAATGTTAGCTCTGTTTTTGCAAGGGCTGATTCTGTGAGAACAGCACCATCTAGAGGCCTGGCATATGTACTACAGTGTCTCCAGCGCTTTCGAACGGCAATGCCGTGGTTGTCTCCTCCTGATTGGTGGGGTTGGCCCAATAGCGTAGCGCCACCGTCCTGACGTCAGGACAGTGTTCAAATCTGGATCAGTTTTTATCAGATCCGTTGCAGCCCCTTTTTTAGAGATTTGGGTATGGAGGAAAATAGAGAGGATTGTGTTTTCTGACACTTGGTGAGTTCCCTGGAACACCGGGGACACATATTCATGTATAAAAGACGTACAAAAGTGCATTTTGCATGATAGGTCCCCTTTAAGTAACTTCGGATAAAAGCTTCGGCAACATGTAATCAGGGTAAATACATGTAATTCGTGGCCACGCATTAATAATGCATGGGAACATAATAACTCATTCGTGGCCACGCATTATTAATTAGTGACCACGCATTATTAATTCGTGGCCACGTATTAATATTTTTCTCACCAATGTCACCAGGGGGGCTGCGTAATTCTGTTTAGAATTCTTTATTTAATACGATTGAATACGATTTGTTCAAACATTTTTTTCTCCAAAAGAACCAATAAAAGTACCGTTAAAAGACCGGATCGATAAGCGGTATCGATATAAGTAGTAGTACCGTTAAAACCTTAACGATACCCATCCCTAGTCGCGGGTGTACTGTGTGCGTGTGGGGAGTGTTGCAGTAGAAAATTCCACAGTAGCGCCGCGGCCGCCCACTGTGGGCTAAGCCCCGAATGTTTCCAGGTCCAGGCGACGCCCCTGGTTACTAGTATCTAAGTGCTTTTTATTTTGTTTGTTTTTTCATTTTATTGCTCGAAGTGGAGTCGAAAGAGATGAGTTTTCAGTCAAACACACTAAACACAGGCCTTTATTCACGAATCACGACACACACACCCACATGTATACACTATTGTTGAATTGGTGAGCTGGTCTACTTTTGGAAAATATTTCCAAAATAGCATGCATGACTTTGCTGAGACTGTGCATGATTGTTTACGCAGTGTTTGGAGTCAGGTGTATGTTGCGGTCGCATGTCGGAGCTCCATGATGAAGCTGCTGCTCGCTGATTGACCGCTGAGTGTTGAGGTGCGCCGCTCAGCCGTGCTGCTGCTGCTGCAGGGGAGCGTCCGTCCACAGCCTGTAGTGCTGCGATGTGCGGCCGCCTTATTTATCTCCTGGCTGCTCCATTTGACCACATCTAATCACATTTTCCAGACCACAGAGATACACGTTCACAGGGACGACCTCCGTGCAGACTGGAGGAGAAACTAACACGTTGCGTCGTTGAACTGAGGTGAGCTCCATGTTCTCAGGATTTGACCGGAATAACGGTAATTGGCCTATATGTCTGTTTTCGGCACGTTATTTTTGTCGGCATTTCCGGCTCGGTGACTGTTTCTATACAAGGCAAAAACATGAGAAGGAAAGAAAACCGTGAACAATTGCATGAAAGCAATGTGATCTGCGTTTTGGAGGAGATATGATTTAGCACACAAAGGAATGTAATCGAAAGACACATCAAGAAACCTTAAGTGCACGGTTTTCCCCTGCAGTCGTATTCACGGTAAGGCAGGATAATAGGCCTGTCTGAGAGATCGTATGATATCTGCAGCAATTTATTAATGCAGGACAGATCATCGCATCACTTTGACATTTCTTCTTATATGTAAGAATGCAGGTCAGTAAGGGGATGTTGATCATGCAGAATAAAATGCGGTGATTTAATATTCAGAATCTGAATGAGGCAACAAATCTGTCACGCGCGTTTTGGGAGGGACCCCCAGAGCTCTGAGCTCGAGCATGTCTACAGCTGTCCTCAGAGGCTCGTTTTTAGGTTAATTAAAAGCAGCACTGCAACTCATACGTTTATTCTGATCGGCCTCTGGACATTTCCTCGTGACTTATATCATGGCTCACCTCCCTTGATCGTCCGGTTACCGAATGTTAGGGGTGTTTTCTTAACAGCCAGTCATCAGCTGTGCTAGGTAATGCCAGTAAGAGCTACATGTGCGTGGTTACATTTAGCTTCACAGAAAATAAATCAAGGTTAACGTTGAAAAAAAACCGATTGCTGATGATGCTCCTTTAATAATTCCCTCAAATGCTTCCTTTTATTCTATGGTTCAGTTTCTTTATGAATTGTATGGTCTGATTGTGATCATGTATATCTTCTTACACCAATCAGCATTTGAATGGTTTGTTTTAAGCACTCACTTCTTATTACATTTTGCACATTTGAGGATTTACAGTATGTGAAGCATATTTGTGGATTTGTATGGTTTCAAATAATCATTTGTATTTCATGTTCATGTACAGTTCTCTGTTTAATGTGTTGGCTAAGATAATAAGACATCACTATCTACTGTAGCATGCAATGTACTGTATCTAGGCAAGAGAAGGAATCCTGAGTCTAATAGTCTGATTAGATATATGAATAATAGCACTCTATAATCCTATGCTATTGAATGAACATTTCCACTTTAAGACATCATTTATAGAAATATATGAAAAGATCCGCATGGAAATTGCTGCCTGAAGTACCACATGTCTAAATGTCACCCTTTTCTGAGTCGACCCGGTGAGAGAAGTGGCAGTAGTTAGTTTAATATAAGAAACATAGGTTATCCAAGGCCAACATGGTGTATCCTCCATCAACAATACAACAGGAAGAAACGTTTTAAAAGGACTTGAAGATTAAACATTTCCTCTGAGGGATAAGAGCACAGGGCCACAGCAGCAGGCTGTTTGGCTTCTTCTTGTGATCATATCGTATTGATTTTACCTACAACAAACCTAAAACAGTCGACCCCCAAACCCTGCTGAATTTCCCCTGAGGGCTGTAGGACCACTCAACTAGCTAATGAAGCACCATATGGCTGCTAGCCTGGGTTTCTAAGTGACGATGAAATTGCCTCATGCAGTTTTCATACAATGCTTACTTGTCAGTCCCATTATTGTCAACCGGATAACTCGGGAGGGAATTTCTTGAGATGTGCCACAAACGTCTACTTGGACATCCTTCCCTTCCACTATCTGTGATATCTATTTCTGTGTCTTTGCTTAGTCCTCCCAAAGACGATGTGATTGATTTAAAGAAATAAAATGTGTGTGCCAGAGTGATTATGGGTGCAGGACTGTGGAGATTGGTCTGGCCGTACAAGACTAAGAATTAACTGATACAAACTTGGTGTTAAAAGGTCACTGTGACCTCACATCTGTCCCTTTTCTGTGACAGGATATTTCAGGAGCACCATGAGGGAATTTCTTCAAATTGGCACAAGACTCAGTTATGAACTGATCAAGGTCACTGGGAGGTTTTTGGCCATAAGTCAAGAACGAATGAGCTACTGATGATTCGCTATACTGTATATTCTAATAATGTTTATTTTTGTTTTCAGATGGGGAAGGTGCTAACTAATTTCTGTGACTATCTACATAGTTTCTGGAGATGCAGGTTCCTACAGAGGATGCCCTTTCACTGACTGGATAGAGGCTGATGGGTAAATATTCATACTTATTAAAACACACACTGAAGGGAAGAGAAGATAAGTAATATACTAATTCTGTATATTATATTTTTGGTCCACAAATGGTGCTGTATACAAATTAAAATGTTTAAACACTTGTTACAGGTGTTTACAGTAAGTTGTACCCTCAAACAGTTAACAAGAAATTGTCTCTGTGGAGTTTGCAAAGAGCAATTCAGGTCACGCATAGAGAAAGCATTATACAGGATCTTTCTGAGCTGCGATTGTTGTCATTATGTTAATGTCCCAGCAAAACACACACACACACACACACACACACACACACACACACACACACACACACACACACACACACACACACACACACACACACACACACACACACACACACACACACACACACACAGAGGAAACACCCCCAGGGGATCTGACACACGAATAACAATGATGAACCATTTGAAAAACATACAGAGCGGAAATATAATTTTTGTTCATCACATCTGGATCATATTAAAAGAGCTCATTGTGTTCTGGTAAGTTTCTGAGAATTGAAACATGTATAGCAGACATGGCCAGGGATAGAATGTAAATGTATTTTTTGTTTGTTTTAACTATCTATCACTATAAAATGCTAACTGTGTAACTAACTAGTGTACTGTAACGCATACTGAGCTAGCTGGCTAATCTTAATTTAGAAGCTAAATCATCAATCAATCTGATTGTTGGTTCTCGTTCTGACCGCACTTTAGATGCCGGAAGGTTTTATGACACCACAGAGCCACACTGATAGATACCAGCTAGAGTGCAGTGCTTTAGTTAATGCATGCTTCAACATCCTTTTCCCATTCACCCCCAAGTGGCTCTATGAATGTAACCACACATAATCTGAGGAATGCTCTGTGTCTCTGGAGCCTTCCAGTCTGTCTGGCTTTCTTCATACAGTATTCAAGATGGGGGACACAATCAATTTTTTTAATCTTTTCTCACAGTCTTTATGTGCTGAGATGACTTACTTTGGAAGATATCTACTTGATTTAAAATGACGCTACTTGCTAATTTACAACATTTTCTGCAATATTTAGCTTATTTCTTTTTTTTTACATTACTTGCACAATTGATCCTGCCTGCAACATAATCTTGCACAATTTTTTTTCTGTTTCTCCTTGCAATATTTTAGTTCTTTTTTACATTTGTTTTATTGTTTTATGTCTTAGATATATTTATGTTGCATTGTTGGAGGAGCCTGGGACTTAAGATGTCTGTGCATATGACAATAAAGCCTTTGAATCTTTGGAGCCTCACATTACCTGAACTATAAAGTAGATATTTTTGTGTGCGCAGGAGGAATTTAAACATGCACATTTCTTCTTCAGGTTTCAGGATGCGCTCCCTGAGAAAGACGGTGTTGCTCGCTATCCTGGTGTCTGTGGTGCTGGTGCTGGCCCTCATTCATTCGTGGCCCACTCGGGCTTACACCACTGTGGATGTGTGGCAGCGATCGGGGTCAATTTTGGAGAGGCATCTAGAGGAGAGGCTCCCAGAACCAGACCACCGACTAGGCAACATCCCCTTTCACGTGAGGGACAATGTGGCAAGGTAATTCATTTTCTTCAAATCTATCTATCTATCTATCTATCTATCTATCTATCTATCTATCCTGTTATTTTTTCCTTATTCAAACTCCTGAGCACAACAGAGGTCAGCTAAACATGATTTCCTCACATGCATGTATCTCCAATGATCCATCCAGCTTGTTGGCGCGTAACGGATGCATATGTGAGGGTGAGAGTGGAGGAGTGAACCTGCCCTTCGCCCAGCTCTTGTTCCCGCGGGTGTCGGCTCACCCGCTGCACACCGCCTTCGAGGCCTCTGACCTGGAGGAGATGAAGAGGAGACGGGCCAAAGAGTACAAGAGTTTCCAGAAGAGGTAAGCAGAGATGTCAAATATTGTTGATGAACAAGCAGGATAATGATGGAGAATCATCTTATTGGGGTAGTTATTGCGAGTGTCTGTTTGCCGTATTTCCTGATTCATTACGTGATACAAAGAGATATAAAAGAAACCTCCCGGTAAAAATATTTGACTCTAATATGCCCACAAAAGGAAACAACTATTTTGAACCTGGCTTTAGCCATTGTTCAGATATCTGTACGGAAAAAGTATGAAAATGAGTACATATTTAATAGGCTGTTGACTCATTGCATATTTAAAGGTCATTCCAGAATTGGAGGACATTTCATGTCCCCCATATAAAAAATCTAATAATCCATGCCCAAAAAGCTAAAACATGCACTTGTTGTGTTAAATATACTATAAAGTTATAGAAAAAGTGGTTTCAAAATATTATTTAAAATATCAAATAGCTCTCGAACACCCCCTAAAATGGCCCTTTTCTCTTGTCCCAGCTTCTTGGTGACCAACTTGCACGCCATATATAACATTTCAAATAGGGTTTTTATTTACTTTTTTGATATTATTCTATTGATATATGTCTCTTGTAATGGTCAAATCAATTTGTTAAATCATAAACACATTTTAAATAACAGTAATTTTGCACAGAAGGTGTGTCCCTCAACATGCGCGCAACCCTGTTACCGAAACCTTTTTAGCTTGGCAGAGGAAGTGAAAAAACTGTTTGTCGCATGACACAGTGGAAAGGACATCAGCGAGCCATGTGCTACTACCATGGGTAGACCAAAACTAAGTCCTCTCTTTTATTTGTAATATATTTCCAATCTTGTCACTCTTGAAGGAGTGTGGCACTCATACAAACGCAACCCTGTTACTCACATTATGAGATTAAAACAAATGTATTTCAAATGTATCTTTCTTTAGTTAAATATCCAAGTGTGTCCATTCCTTGACAATAGCATTACATTGTGCAGCTAGCATTAATTCCTGAGGTAAAAGCTAAAATTAGCATTGATTTGCAACCCTGTTACTATAATTAGAGTAACAGGGTTAATTCTTCATTGGAAAATATACATTTGATGCCTTAGCTGGGCTAATCACTTTTTTTGATGGTTTATTATCTGTTTTCCCTAAATACTGTACATAACAAAACATAATAAAATAAAAGGTTCATTTTTCAAAAATGTTGGTGTCTAAATTGTCCTCCAATTCTGGAATGACCCTTACACATAACATCTTAGGAAACCTGTTTACAAAAATGTTATTGTCTTAAATGTAATTAAACTAACCAGGGAAGGTGTCAAGGTAATGTATTTGAGATATTTCAACTGAGAATAATCACAAGTTTTTCAGAAGCTGCTATTGAATTCTCTCTTCACTGTGTTTTCGTAGAGCAAAAAACACTCACTGCATTTTGAGCGTAGTTGTTCCATGCTTGCTGATGTTAGTTGTGTGTGTGCTGCAGGGAGCATCCTGGTGATGATCTTTTCTCCCCTTAGGTCGCAGACACCTGCAGATGTTCTCATTATTGCAGAGGCTAACAATCCCTTACAGTATCCAACGCAGGGGGTGGAGCTTCGTCCCCTAAGAACAATCATCATCCCAGGTAAGACTTCAGACAGACCTGAGAGTGGGACACACATTTGAACATGACTATTTGTTAAACTAGATTGCTGTTCAACAGTTAAAACAGATGTTGCGGTTTTAGATTAGATTATTTAAAGGTCCCCTGTTACACTCTTTTTCAACAATATAGTATAGGTCTCAGATGTATACAAAACATGTCTCTGAAGTGTTTGGCTCGAAAAACCAAACAGATCATGCATTGTAGCATCCCATAAACCCCTCTGTTTCAACCCTGTTTCAAAAGTGCTGATTCTGATTCTAAATTCTAATGAACTGAAAATGTGATCAGCTCATTTTCGGAAAAGTTTTTATATAAATGGATCAGGACAAAAAGAAAGAGAATCTTATTTCCTGAAACTTTCCAAATCGCTTAACACAGAGGGGACACACATTTATGTACAAAAGACAGGAAAAAGTGGATTTAGCATAATAGGTGACCTTTAATTGAGGCATTGGTCACTAAGCTACTACAGCTAAAAATATCTAAACCTGGAGATGGCTCATGTGTGACGTACCAGTGCTGTGTGCACAAATAGATTGGATATGGATTCCACTTTTCTGCATAACATAAGAAGCATCGTTAACCGGTTTAGCACAAATAGAACAGTTCGTTTTTAGGAAACACACAGTGCCTATTTTAAATTGTGCTTACAGTTTGTGCATTAACTGTGTCTTAAAGGCTGTAGTAACATAGCCTGTCAATTGTTATCATAATGCTTTCAGGCTTGGCCTTACACGACCTTCCCCGAGACCACTACTCGGTATGTATTTCTATTTTTACTTTGACATACTTTAGATATCTGCTTTGCTTTTAATCCACTCACCATTTTTCCATCTCGCTGCAGATAAACTTCACTGCCATGCTCGGAACGCTAAATGTGGCAGCAGAGGTGGACGGGGTGAAAATCAAAGGTGATAGCGAGATGCACATGACTCTGTCCAGCAGCCTGCTGCTAAACCTGAACCGACAGCTGCAGTTTGTCACCTACACAAACACACTGTTTAACCCCAGCACGGCAGACACAGGTGAGAACAAACGTTCAGTATTTCAGTGCTTTTTTCCCCGCAAAATGTGCCTTAACCTCCTTTTAGACTATTGCTTCGCATAAGTAAAAGCTCCCCAAAACAACCTTTTAGATGATTAGAAGAGTTGATATTCTCTTGTCAGTACATGTCAGCTAGTTGGCGTAGCTTAGCATCAACAAGATGTTCCAACAAGAACCCTTAGATCCTCCACTGCCCTGCTTTAGAAATTCCAAGGGTATCACACAAGAGATCTCCCCATGGATCTTAGAACAGCAAACTCTTTGTAATATGGCTTTTAATTTGGGTTAATTTCAATTCTCACTGGTATCATTGTGTTACTGTATTTTTTCTGTTTTGCTTTTATTTTACACTTTTAATTTTCTTTTTTAAATTGTTTTATTTTAACCTATTTGAATATCAGCTTTAGTTCAAGGGAATTGCATTAGGATCACAGTAGATGTTTTATCTTGTTCTGTATTTATTTTAATATTATTTTAATATTGTTGTTATTTTTTCTTTAATAAAGTGCTTTGGGCTGCTTTGTGCATGAAAGGTGCTATACAAATAACGTTTATTATTATCATCAAGACTGAAAAGAGGGGGGGAAAGCTTGCCTTACTTTGTCCAAATCTCTATATCTATGGTTGTAACTTAGGTAATAAAATCTCACAAATGAACATGTTGAAAATCCTTACAAAGTTACCAGAAAGCAATGTTATCTTCCAACTCTTAGCCAAAAAGCCAATGAGCATATTTCCCATGATTTAAAGGAATAAAGGGGAGTTTGGACGCAGTGTTTCTTCAGTAGGACAGAAAGGACATACTACACACTGGCTCTAGAGATGGCCTTTCAGGTTTTAGGTTTCCTGAAGGCCACCTTAATATCTGGGATTTAGTTAGTTGCCATTTGGACCTCACCACTAAACACTGGACCTTTTATCTCCCAAAAAGAAAGGTTGTTTTGATATTTATTATATCACACTTACAGTTGGTCACTATAGAAATAATAACTGGAGTAAATATTTGCATACATTTAGATACTTTTCATTGTATCGACCTGGGCATCAAATCAGGAGGCAGACTTATATAATAATACAGCCTGTTTGTGTTACTTTAATAGAGATTCACCAATGGTCACCAGGGACAAAGCCTGAGGACATGCAGGACCAAAGTCAAAGATCACATTTACCTCTAAATTATCTGTCAACCTGTTATATAGCAACCATTACTCCAGTTTCAATATTTTGTGGATAATTAAATGCATTCAGCATTTTGAATGAACAGCCCTACTCCATTAACAAATGCAGAGCGGTTCGCCCCAGTAAGATCCTATCACACAAATTAAATGTGTTTTTGTTGTGTCTATTAGTTCAGTTGGAGACGGAGGGGCATCAAGCCAGCTTCAGTATCAAGATTCAACACGGGGTGACTCCCAAACTGTATAACACAGGATCCAAAGGAGGTAAAACACCACTGAACAATAAGCCTTACAGTAATAACATATCTTCATTTACTAAAAATAAAAAAGCTAACTTTCCTCTAACGATTGTTTCATCTTCCTTCTCTGCAGAGTACAACGTCAGTGCCCTTGTTACCATAGCTACGAAGACTTTCCTGCGGTATGAAAAGCTTCAAAATCTCATCGACAGCGTGAGGAGATACTATCCTACCGTCACCATAGTGATCGCTGATGACAGCGAAAACCCCCAAACTATTTCTGGGCCTTACATCGAACATTACATCATGCCTTTTGGAAAGGTAGGGAGACTCATAGTGAAGGCTTGTAACCATGGATGTGTAACCCTTGTCCTGCGCTAGGGACATATGGGGGTTTTAAATGAGTAGCTATCAATCACATTAGATGTGCATATGACAAATGTGACAAAGAAATGGGAAAAAAGGGTGTGAGAAGGATTTTGTTTATTTACATTTCTGAATATCTATCTGAGCTCCTATATTAGCTAACTCACAGACACTCATTTAGGACAGAATTGTTCTATTGAAACCCAAATACATGTTATTTTATCGGCTTCCAACAGGGACATTGCTGCTGTATTATGTATTTTATGCAATGCATTCATATCTTCATGAATCAAGAAAAGATTCCCCTAGAATTTAGTTTACAGAAGAATACTGTGTGTAAAACCAACTGGCACTTTAAAGTGTCAACTTTTCTTTATCTGACCCTAACAAAATACAATAATCAATGCTGCTTATCATTGTCATAAGGTTACTGTTTCATAACAGTGTAAAATAACTGGTATTTAAAGGGTTACATTTAGAAAATTACAATTTGGATGGAAGTTAGATAAATAATTTAACTCAGTAATAAGGTGAAATGATATTAATATATAACTTTGTTATAGCAGTTGTTTTATGTGGATAGTTTTGTCCTTCAAGGAGCAACTTTTAAAAAAAGTGTTCACTGATCCTTTTTGGTATTCACGCTCTGCGTCATGTGCCACAGGGTTGGTTTGCTGGACGAAACCTGGCCGTCTCTCAGGTGACCACGAAGTACGTGCTGTGGGTGGACGACGACTTCATATTCACATCCAACACCAAGCTGGAGAAACTGGTGGACGTCTTAGAGAGAACCACTCTGGATCTGGTGAGAAAACAAAAAGCTTTTGTTTAAAATGACTGTGGCAGGCTTGTGTTCCTGATTCAGTGACATCAATGTGTGTGTGTGTGTGTGCGTGTGCGTGTGCGTGTGTGTGTTCGTGTGTTCGTGTTTGTGTTTGTGTTTGTGTGTGTGTGTCCAGGTGGGCGGTGCAGTGCGGGAGGCCACAGGTTACACTGCCACCTACAGACAGACCATCTCCATTGAGTCAGGGGAGGAGGATGGAGACTGTTTACACTTGAGGAGAGGGTTTCATCACGTTATCCAAGGCTTCCCTAACTGCGTGGTGACTGACGGGGTTATTAACTTCTTCCTGGCCCGCACCGACAAAGTGCAGCAGGTCGGCTTCGACCCGCGTCTCGCCAGGGTCGCTCACCTGGGTGAGTACAGGGGAAGAATAATGTTCATATCAAACAGTGAAGAGTGTTATTAGACTATTCAAATGTACAATAACAATTTCGTTGTTCCAATATCCTATATCCTTTTTGCCATTACTTTCACAGGAGAATGAGTGATCCAGACGCAGTAACAAACAGATTATTTCCGGTCTTGAGTACAGTTTAGAATGATGTTTATTGATCGTTTATATTACCAATTAATCACTGAGTGAATGGTTGTATCTTGAGCATCTGCCGGGCTGGTTGAATCTGTATGCTCTTCCTCCTGTGTCCTCACTCTTCCGGTCACCTATGACCCCTTTTATACACCTGGTGCAGCTAACCCCCGCCACCAAGTGTTCAAAAATAGTATTGCACTATAAATATAAATTAAATAAACTGACATGCCAACAACACCCATAAAATGGTTCCTACGACAGTCATTCATCAGAGCAGGGTGTGAAAAAGGAAGTGTCAACATTCTACACTCATGTGTGTGCTTGCCCTTATTTCCAGTTGTTTGCAGCTAATCTGGGGCCATATCTTCCATTAAAAACACATTTAAAAAATCAAGCAAAGGAATGCTGTAACCATCTGCAAACATGTTAAATGTGTGGTTTATGTTTTCTAACTTGTGCATACTCAAGCAACCCAGCAAGGGTTAGTTACATACAGTGGTGTGAAATCAAGACAATCTGAATGTGAACTTGGCGCACACAAGAAACAAAGAGAGAGCCTGCAGTACCGTTCTGATTAAAGACCATGAGACTTAACTGCCTAATGCTTTGTAATGAAGTGTTTTGGTAAATTATGTTTAAAAGATTCATATCTCATTTGACTTATTGAGATATTATCAAATTAACTGTTGCAAAGAAATTAAAGTGTGAAATGTTTAATCAGTGCTCTGCTATAATTTAATTAAACGAAATGCATTAAATACAATTGAATTACATTTGTATTTAGTCCTCTAATATACCGTTTTCCACTTCTCCCTTATTAACGTTTTTGAGGATGTTGAAGTAAACAAACTTACATTGCATTATATGATTGTACTGCATAAGGAATAGATGTTAAAAGCCAAATATGCCATTATGCAAATATCACAATGATGTATTACCATGATCCTCGCAAAACAAAGTGCTTTTTATTGCGTGATGATTATTGCTATAAACCTTATATATGTGTTTACTATACTTATTAGAAAATACAGTGATACAAGCAGGTAATAATGCACTATGGATTGAGCATCATATAAAGTGTTAGGGATAATTCAATTAGACACACTCAAATGAGTTGAACGTTTTAAATGCATGTGGCTGAATCATTTCTGTTTTCTTTTCTCAGAGTTTTTCATCGATGGCCTGGGATCTCTCCACGTGGGCTCTTGTGATGATGTCATTGTCAATCATGCCACCAAAATCAAACTTCCCTGGACGAGCCAATCAGAGAGCGACAAGACTTACGCCAAGTTTCGCTACCCGCCGGCCTCCTCTGACGCCACACACACGAAAAACGGCCTGCTGTTCTTCAAGAACCGATTTCAGTGTTTGACTCATAATTAGTGTCTCTCTTCTTCAGCCTGAGGGCTCCTCTGCTCTTCATGAGTTGCCAAAGAAGTTCTCCTCCCCCGCCACGCCCCGACAGACAAGATTTAGACACACTTTTGGTTTGCTTTTTACTTGACAACCTTTATTAGAGGTGTCAGGATTCAACATAGAGAAACAGTCAGTGCTAAAAGATCCTCATCCACAGTATATATTATAGACACAGATATCAAAGGCTGTCTAGACAGTCACCTGTAGAAACAAACATAATCATCTTGTTTTCCCAGACCCAGTTCATCATCTTATTTCATTTGATTTGGCTTTACATTCTCGAGCTGTTCCGACACAGAGACCGAGCTTTGGGGAAACCTGACAGGTAGCAAATTCCCAGACTGAGTCCCTTCATTGTCATTCTAGGCTAATGAGCAGAGCTACGTGTCCTCCTTCAATTTGCACTATCAACAAAGAAAAGACTGAGCTTGAGAAAAGCAATAGACGTTTGAGGATGACAGCAAAGGGACACTTGCCAGAAAGTGACAATCCTGTAGACACAGCACATACTGTAGGTATCCTTTCCACCAACGCCACATGAAGAATGCATTCAGAGCTTCTCCGCCTGTGGTTTCTGCGCTCTGTCCTGCCAAAGGGTTGGGCTGCTGGCTTGTGGGTGTTTTTATCTCATTGTGTTATAGTTTTGCTAACCCCACTTTACCCAGAATCTTATGTGTCATTTGTGAGCGATTAATTGCGTCTGAGGAGGAGAAACTTTCAGTCCCATCACCTATGGTGTCAGCTGATCTGCGAGCAGCCTTCTGTTGTGTTTTTTTGTCTTCTGCTGTCTGACACTCTCGACTAACATCTAAAGAAGAGGAGCGCTTCTGTCCGATGCACGTTGCTGAACGGCAAAGAAAGGAAATGCATCTTTACACGCTGCCTAAAAGAAAAAGTGAAATGAACCAAAGTGCATGTTTATTTTTTCTTATTATAAGTGAAGAAAAGAGAAAAAAAAAACAGCACATTGAGACAGAATTAATGAGCGTTTGGTGATAAATTAACATCTTGAAAGTATGTAGTCGGAGCGTGAAAGGGAGACAAAGTCAAGGAGAGACGGAGAAGCTTGAAAATCCTGTTTTTATACTGGCTCTTTGGAGAGTTACTGTTTGCCTCATGCCTGAAGGGATGTTGTTTTATACCATGGCCTTTAGATGGTGCCCTTGTATCACCTTATTGTTTCATAAGACCAATTTGTTTCGAAAAGTTATTTGTTATTAACAAAGAGGTGCCAGAGAATTATGCGCTGATGTTTTTTTTTTTTTATCTGAAGATGAATATTTTAAAACAATTTTGAGTGATATTTATTTATTTATTTTGTTTCTGAAGTTAGCTGTGTGGATGGGGAATCAAAGTGAAACTTCATCAGTGACAGTATTATTAAAGGTTTTTGTGTAATTGTGTGTTCAAAGATTTGTAATTGTCGGCAGATCTATAGCTGAGCTGAAAGCATTTTTGTGTGTGATATTATTAATTGTGTGAACACAGAAATGTAACTTGCCTGCTTCACCCAAAAACCACTGGTTGATTTGTCTGGTCACGCCATTATGAGCATTTTTAAATTGATTTCGACTGTTGACATATTAAAATGTCTGTGGAAATGCCTCTTTTATTGCCCTAAATTATGTTGAGGGGTTGGGATGGGGGTCTACATTAAAGTCATAGGTTCGTTTAGGCATCCTTGTCCATCTCCAAATGTAGACACTTATTACTAAACCAAAACAAAAGCATTGATTTTTGTATTCCTGCCATCACCGCTCATCCTCTAACTGTTGGACTGGGACATATTTACAGGACTCAGTTAATATTCTACGTTTGTGATTTAAGTCAAAAGTAATATAGTGTGTGTCTAACAGCTATACAGTGGTTGGCTCCTGCATCGTTTAGTCCTTGGTTTATATAATTGTTCATCACAGTCATTATTTTGTGAATATTTTTATAGAAAAGAGGACGTCAACTAAAGCAGAGGAAGCCGCTAAAGGGTCAGTAAAAAATAAGAACAGGGTCAACGTTTAAATGTTGGTTGTTGTGAGGGAAGCATCTGAAAACACTGAGCCCCAATGGTGCTACTTGATACCTTTATACATACAGTATATGTTTGATACACAAGGATAGACGCCTCACAGGCAGAGGATGTGGGACCCAAGGAGTCAGGAGACTGAGGTGAGGCGAAATGACTGAAACAAGTGGCAAACATCCCCAAAGAAATACAATTAAATTCAAAACAATCAAAAACAAAGGTTTGGAGGCCACTTACATCTCTGTGCCCTGCCCATTGTCCAGCCATGGTCCGTCCATGTTGACCCACTGTATAATATAAAAAACATTTAAATGACATGAGAATTGAAGAAAAAAGGGACAGAACATAATTCGTGTTGAGCCGTGCACAGAAGAGAGCCGACAAGGCGGAGGTGTTAATAAAGGCAGTGTGCATGTGAAGCACACTTACACTGCTCCAAAGCACAGTGTAAATGAACACTGAGCCTTTGGGACGTGAGGTGTCATACAGTCAGACCACCAACTGCCACCGTGTGACCATAAAACTGAAGCTTTTTAGTTTGTTTGTCATCACAACTGTCATTTCAACTGTCAAACAAACATTCATGATATAAAAGAGGATGGTGATAGATTAAAGAGTAACTCATTTATAGAAAAAAGCATCTTCAATCTCTCCACTAGAGGACGCTTAAGCAACAGTTCGCTGTTCTTAATCTGATAATGTGCAAATCTTTGATTATACCTTGTATGTTGGAATAAAGAGTCCTTTGTAAAAAAAATAGATCAGCAGGCTCTAATCTCTAATTACTCTTTTTAAATACAAATCATGGTTTCCAACAGTCACATCGCGGTAGAATTAATTTCCCCTTTCATGCATCTTGAACCAGAGCCTCTATTTGAGGTAATCTCTTATTGGAAAGTCAATAATAAAAAAAAACATAACATGACCAGACGGAGAAAAAAGAGACCATAAAAAGATGCAGAATGATTACAAAGAAATGCAAAACAACACAAGACACAAAATGTTGCACGACTACAACACATTTTTAAACAGCTACCAAGAGAACCAAGAGATGCACAATGACCACACAGCGAAATGTCATTACAAAAAACCATACAGTAAAAGATGCAAAAAGCTGAGAAAGGATGCAAAACAACCGAATATATAAGAGAAGTTACTTCAAAATACGTACCACAGTCTGGGGGTCTTGCTCCCATGTGCTGACAGAGGGTTGGGGGTCCTCTAACATGTCTGAGCCCAGGGGCCAGTGGTCTCATTGTCTCAGTCATCCATGACTGTGTGACAAAGTGTTACTCTGAAATATCTTGACGTTTTTTATAAAAATGATGGTGACAACAGCATTTCTCTTTCATCCCCTGTGTGTGTTGGGACAGCACAGAGGATCTTTATTGATACGATCCCACATGAGATTATTTACATTCATGATGACAGTGACAGGTGAGCACCTCTGTTTTATCTTTGTTCCCCTTTTCCTCTTTCTGCTCGATTAGGACGGGTGCTTTATGTAAGTTTGCAAATGTGTTTCGTTCAGATAACAGTTTAACAATGGCAAGGTTAAAATAGCCCACCAACGGGGAAAAAACAGCTATTTGATAATCAGCAGGGAACCACAGAGATACAGACCTGATTCAGACCCCCGAGTGAAACCACAGTCTCTCAGTCACTTCAGGATGCAGAGTATGACAGAGTGAAGGGATTTAAACTCTCAGGGGGAATTTTGTGGAATTGGTCCCTTGTGAAAATATTACAAAAAAATCCACCCATTAATTTTCAATGGAAAAAGTTAGAAATGTCTACATATACAATATGAAATACAGTCTCTGTAATGCTTCAAAACCATATTTTAACATCTCATCTGTTATCATCGCCTGTACTTGTGTGTCCATGCAGAGTAAACACACGATCAAACCAACGTGTTATAGAAGAAGAAATCCAGGACAGCCAAAACCATGGTGGAGAAGAAAAATCGGGGTGTAATTGGGGATCAAATATGAGGAAGAGAAACACTGAGACAAGCGTGAATCCAACGATGCTGCCTCAGCCCGAGGGGCTCCTGCTCCAGAAAGGTGAAGTGAGTCTATGTGTCACCGCAGGTCATCACTGCTCGCTCTCTGTCAGCTGATCCAGGTTGTTTGGTTGAGCACCCTCATTTAATGTAGCTGCCTGGACTCTGGCAGTCACACCCTGAGAGGAAAAAACAACCAATTAAACAGCAGTTGCATTTTATTGTGCATATTCTTTGTTGTGTGACACATTTGGATGGAAACCTGGCTTATAGGTCACATTACATCTAGCAATTGAATTGGTTTGTAGAAAAATATTGATTATTGCAGCTTATAAAAGATGTATAAGTTATACAAATGACTATTTCTGTGCTTCTCAAATGCTAATATAATACTAGTGGTTCACTAGACAAACTTCCAAGGTTTTGCTTAAATATAATTTGCACAGAAATACAATTTTGGAGTTGTCACATCCATATGGGTGGTTGTAGAATAAGTCGGAGGGATAAGCACCATTGAAAAAAAAATATGTTTCAGCTTAACGAGAAACCTGTCTTTAAACTTGCTCTTAGAGCAGGATGGAAACAGCCTGAACACAAAGAGGACGAGAGCCAGATAAGCAATATGTGATCAAACCATTTCCTCCTCCTGGTGGAAGTCTGACTGAATAAGATAAAACAGCAGGTCAGTCAGTTTTCCATAAAGTGTATGACTGAATGACATTGGCTTAAGATTAGATGGACCTGGTTTGTAAAACCTTGCAGAAACAACAACAGGATATTTGACAAAGGCAACCGGAGAGTCATTTCCCCTCATCATTAGTGATTTATTTAATTTATTTAATCGTTTATTTGGCAGGGACAATGCACAGTGATGAAGACTTAAAACATAAAAAATGTGTCAAGCGTAACAGTGCCAGATTTAGCTTTGAGCTCATTTCCATCCGCAGTCCCTCACATAAAACATTTAAGAAGTTTACATTTTACAAACATAGCAAAAACAAAATACATGTTATGCAAAAAGTGCAAAAGAGCAAGAGCAGCATACACAAGTATTTATCACATGGTAATAGAATATAGCAGCTACGACATATAAAGTGCAAGAGAAGATACAAGAGCTACCTAAAGTGCGAGAGGAGATACCCCTGTGTTAAAGTGCATTTAGTTTGTTTCTCAACCATTCTCTGAGGTGACCTTTGAAGCTATTGAGAGTGGGACAATCCTGTATCTCAGTTGGGAGGCTATTCCACAATGAGCTGCCTTTAATGGAGAGTACATTTTGTCCAAAAGTTGTCCGTCTACGGTGGACTTCACAGTCTCCTCTGGTTTCTGACCTAGTGCAGCGTCCAGTGTGCTTTTTGTGGATGAATTCCCCTGATCATGACAACAAACTGCCTTATGCCGCTGACATAGAGAAACCAGCTCTATCTGGTCCAAACCTTTGTGTTCTGTGGATTATAAAGTGTACCTGCATGCTGTGCTGGCTGCAGGGTGTCAGGCCATTGAACGTCCCATGGTCGAGGCTCACCTCTGTGCACAAACTGAGCTGCTGGTGGGAGCGAAGAGGAGGGAGAGCTGATCGATGGGTTGAAGCACAGGGACTAGAAAACTTAAGAGAGAATCAGAAATCAGAAAGAAAGTGGATGTCAGAGGAGGAGAAATGTATTAAAGGCTCTAGGGCAGGGGTGTCAAACTCAAGGCCCTTTGCAAGCTCTTAGCGCCGGAATTTGGCCCGCGACTTCATTTTATGTCGCACGAGCTTGCAAAAAATATAATGAGTTTATTATACAGTTACATGCCACTTTACAGAAGCACGTTGTCCATAAACTACATTGGACACAATGCATCTCATTTTGTGACATGCGCACTGAAAAGACTTGCAATTATTTGCCCTAGACTTCTGCTTCAGACGTAGTTAGTTATGAAGTTATTACCCTATACGATAATAATCCAATGAGGCAATAATGTAATATAATACATTATTTGATATATATTATATATTTATATAGTCTTAAAGTTACAACCGGCCCTTTGAGTTCAACCATAATGCGAATGTGATCCGTGATGAAATTGAGTTTGACACCCCTGCTCTAGGGTGTAAAAAGTGAGATTTCATGTCTTTTTCAATGTATCCTCATACAATGGTTCATATGTTATCTGAAAGGTTTTTCATGCGGTATCCTGTGAAAGTCCACAACAGTGTATTAAAGGGACAGGCGTTAAAACTGAGCATTAATACAGGTATTATCAGACAGACTGCGTGAGAAAATAATGTGTTTTTAACAATTAAGTGTAAACATCTTTTGTATGTATGAACCTGAAGATGAGTATGATATGTCCCCTTTAATGTACATAAATGCTCCAGGGAAGCGTAGCAGCACACTCACCACCTTGGAGGCCGGGCTGTGGTGGGGGCGGTGCAGAGAGGGCAGGGAGGTGTTGTGGGTCAGCGGGCAGGGCAGCCGGCGGCGGTCCATGGACGCAGAGGAGTGAGGTCTCAGGCCGGGGGCTGAAGCAGTAGGAGACCTCATGTTCCTGCCGAGGCTGTTCGACTTGCTCTCCCTGCGCTGGTACTCGATTGGAGACTGAAGGGCTGCAGGAAGAGATGTCACATTAAAGGTCTCCTATCATACTGTTTTTAGGCATATATTATAGGTCTCAGATATATACAAATATTAAGTGTTGTGCTCAAAATACCAAACAGATCACGCATTCTAGCCATGCCTCATACCCCTCTAATTCAGCCTTGTTAGAGAAGTGCTGATTCTGGGTCTAACGCTTAAAAAAAAGAAGGGGGGGGGAGCTTATGCAGGAGAATTCTACCCAGATACTCAGCTAAATGCTGCCGTGATCAAACACAATATCATGTTCCAAACCACATCAAGGATTATTTCTGAAACAGTATGGAGCTCAAATGCTTCTTCTCTTGCAGGTTTACCACAAGGTGAGTTCCTTTTTTTATTTCCTGCTTTTTTACACATACTCTCTCCAGTACAGGTTAGCTCTGAGTGTTAGCGATGCTTGCTAATGTAAACAAAGACCATATTACGTCCAAAACACGTCGGGCATTGTTTCTGATAGCGACGTTTCTGATCCGTGGGTGTAAAGCCAGCCCACATTTCCGATATTACGTCATATCGGATGCTGGATCAGCTCCGTTGTAGCCCCGTTTTTAGAGATTTGGGTACGGAGGAAAAGAGAGAGGGTTTTGTTTTCTGACACTTTGTGAGTTCCCGTACACATCGGGGACACATATTTATGTATAAAAGACATCAAAAAGTGCATTTTGCATGATAGGACACCTTTAAAAAGGCAAACTCTTTCATCTCTAGTTTTATTGAAGGATCACTGAGCTCTGGTACCATTAAGGAAGTTCCTCTGAGTCTCTAAGATCTGAACCACGTCATCGAGCCAAGCTTGCTTTATTTCCAGAGATGATGCCTGCATGATGAAGCGCGTCACACTGCCGTCAGTCCCGCGGGAGGTCAGCACCAGGGAGCACGTATCATTATCAGAGCAATCCTCTACGCCCAAACAGCTGACCTGAAGCACACAGGAGACACTTTATACATGGAGAAAAAACACGAAACTATGGATGAATTGAGGATGTTTTAAAACACACGCACCTTGATGCTGTTTTTAAAAGTGTACCCAGGCAAAGACAAGCCCTTTTTCTTATCGATGGGCTCACTGAAGATGACCAGTTGCTCAAACAGGAAGACCCTCCTCTCCTTCCCTTTGGACGGGAAGGGGCTCTCCGGCTCGCTGACAGAGAACGTGTCCTGCTGGAGCAGCTTCCCCTGAGCCGTGATCTTGCCCTGGAACAGTGAGTTGGTCACTAACAGACCTTGGATCAGCCTGCATGTGTTTCATCTGTGATGACGGACAGGAAATAACTCATCTGGTCTCACCTCAAAACCTTGGAGCCTGCCAACGTTCATCATATCATTACAGCGCTTTGGCACGAAACACATCACCTCCACGGCACTCTGATGGAAGAAATGGAGGGGAATTAGTACGTGAAAATACTATTTTGTGATTTGCAGACTCTGAGTATATTATCTTACACATGCAGCCAGTTTATTAAGCACATCTAGCTAAAGCTAATGCGGTTTATTTTGTCAGCCTTGCAATAAACTCTATAGTGGACTATATCAGTGTTTCTAATTGCTTCAAAACCTTTACTGTTAGATTAGAAGAAATATATATGCACTTAAACTTTTGATCAGTTTATGAGTGTTAATGAAAGCCTTATGAATTTCTAATAATTGTTCATAATAGCATTCAAATCAATGTTTAACTACTATATATTATCAGATTTTTAAACCTTTGTTAAACCTTTTTGTTTCTTTCATTAAAATTGATTTATACTTAAAATGCATTCATTAGCCTAATAAAGGCTTTATTAACTCTAACACTGCATTATGTCTCACTTAAGATCCAGTAGATTCAAAAGTTCATTAACTGCTAAAACATGCAAATTAAAGTTTTTATTCATTGTAATAAAGAAAAAAAAGCTTGAAGGTTTTACAATTACATCATGCTTCACTTAGTTAAACTAATGACATGTGTTTATGATGCTATTATTAACACCATAATATATAACAACATAACTTGTAAGAATTGATAAGGGTCTCGTTATCTATTAATGAATGATTATAACAAGCCCCTTATTATAACATGTTATCAATCCTTCCTTTATAAAGGTTGTAATGTATAGTTGTTGTTGAAAAACAGGTGTTCAGTTCAACAAACTGAACTGAACCAAATTGGCATGAAGGTAGGATTTATTGCAGGTCTCCTATTGCATATTAGGTTTAAGCTAGATGTGCATGAGGTGACTGTATTCACGTTCTGTAATGACCTCTTACCTCCAGCTCCTCAACATCCCGTCCTGCTTTGCTGTAGTACTTCAGGAAGTCCTGGGGTCAGAGAGTTTATTTAGAGTTTTTGTTATTTTCAAGAAAGTAAAAAGTGCCCTTATAATAAAACCCAAAGCAGGAAAGGCTACTTGGCGTTGTAAAGATCCGTTATTGTAGTGGCTACAAAATAGGACAAAGTGTATTGACTGCCACCAGGTCAGGTTCCTCAGAGTTCCTGGGAAGACCTTTTTATATCTTGTTGTTGGTGTGCCATGCATGCAGGTCATGTTAAACATCAAACCTTCAGCAGTAGCTGATACTTCATGATCCTCTGAACGGGTTTGATGAGCAGATCGTTGAGCTGCAGCCTGTGACCCAACTGCTGCCGGAGATCCTGTCAGGTGACCACAAAGATAGATAATGTTTAAAGCAAAAAGTTCCCAAAGAGTTCCAGTAAAACTGACTGTGGTATAAAAGTAAACTCACCTCAAAGAAGTTCTCAATGTACTCAGAGACAACGTGCTCTGATTTGGGTTTGTTCTGACAGTAAACCACATACATGTGAAGACGCCGTTCCTGAAAGGTAAACAATTAAGAGAGAAAGAGCTCATATGGTGCAGTGAGAGAGTACACATTTGAGGTACTTTTATACATCTACTTCACTACATCTCAGAGGGATATGTCCTTCATTTTGATCTATGTGCATTTATCTGGCCGCTTTAGATACTTTACAGATTAGCGATTTGCTTCCCCTTCTTGTCCACTGAAAACATACTGTGTTGGTTCTGGGTGTTAAAAAACCTGAAGGAGGAAGTGTACCTTTATGGGTTAAGGACATTTTCCAACTTCTTAGGCGAGATAACATTTTTAAAAACCCTCTCTGACCGGCTGGAAAATGCATCATCACAAAGCTGAGAAAGGGCTGTTATCTGCCCGCATCAAAAATAAGAGAAATACGTTCTCACAAACGGAAACACTAAAAAACACATGAGGACTTTATAGAATATAATGCCACATTAGTATTAATCCAAACACACCCTATATTCATTTTGTAACAAAGACAGGGGAAAGTTTACTGCACAGGTGATATTTTGAGAAAAGATTTGCTGATTATACTTACATAGTTTAAGGTTTTGAATGTAGGACTTTACTTCTAGTGGCGTATTTTAAAAGTGTGGTATTAATACTTTTAAGTTAAAGGTGGGGTAGGTAATTTTGGAGAAACCAGCTCGAGTGCGCTAGAATTTGAAAATACACAGTCGGAAAAAATCTGCCACTTCCTTATAGAGCCCCTCCTCCAACACACACAAACGCGCACATGACCAATGAGGGCACGAGATAAGTTTGTGCACAGATGGAAGGCTGACAGGCAGGTAGGCCATCCAGTTATTTTAGCTGGGCCGGCTAAAATGATTGGTCGTGCTTTTTACAGTACTACGGCTTCCACAGATGAAATTTTTTTATGGATTTGTTGTCAAAGCACTTAAGATATTCATTGCTATCGGGATGTTAAGAGCATTCCATGGAATATAACAAAAAAGTGTATCTCAAGCCGGTTTCTCAAACTTACCTACCCCACCTTTGAGGATCAAAATACTTGGTCCAACACAGGTGAGAAACGGATATAGAAAGAATAATCCTATGCGCTGTTTGGACTCCTCTCAGTTTAGTTGTACTCCAAATCTGCTCAAGAGTTTTTTTGGAGTTTTGTTAAACCAGTGCAGGACCTTTGCCTCATTAAATAGTTCCAGTGACTGAGGAAGAAAGGTTTAATTAGCTGTGGCTTAATTCTGTGTGCCACACTACACTGCTTGAAGCGGAAAGAGAAGCTGAGCTTAAGAACTGAGCCAAATCAAAATATTTTCCCCATCATTCTCCAGAAGGAGATTTTTCTTTTGTAACAATACTGTTGCCTGATACTGTTATGAACTACCCTAGAGGTTGTTCATGGTTTCTGCATTGAATCCATGTGTTCAGTGTCTTTGAATTCAGCAGAGATTCTGTGTCGATGTTTGTAATTCCGTTGGAAATTCCATTTGCGGAGATCTGTTTCCACTGTTATATGAAATAGTAGGTTTCTCAAAGTTCAGTGTTAAACACCCACATATGGAAAACATTGAGTTGGTTGTGAATATTTTTATAGAGCTCTGAGATCTGTAATTCCAGCTCATTTTCACAAAAGGAGCCGTCTCTGAGGATCATCTTTAACACTGAGGGCTTTGAGAGCTGATGAGTGCAAGACTGTTTATTCTGCAGCTGCACCTGCACACAGACTGATCTGTGGGATGAACACACATCTGGATGGTCGGGGGCCAAGGCTTCACACACAGTCAGATCTCTGATCTAAGCGATGGCCTTCAGCCAAATTGAAAACACACAGAGAAATGAAACTTTTCATCCACACACACTAACACACTGATCTGTAGACTCACATGTTTGATGAAGAGCTTGGCCAGGCTGTCGGGATCACACACACATTTCTCCAGCTCTCCCAGGAAATAACTGTGTGACACGAAGCAGAGAGGGTGGAATCATCATCCACACACACTCACACCATGAAACAGGAGAAATATGTGTAAACTCTAAGTGATTGTACAAATTCAGAAGAACTAACAAGGGAGGGTAGAAGAGATGTCTCTGACTCTCTGACTCACTCTTTATGCCACTCGTAGATCTGATGGATGTTTCCAAACACAATCCGTTCCTTCCCTTTCAGGTCCTCAGGGACTCCCTGTTTAGACATGCTGCCCATGTAGCCCTGTACACAAACACACACACGGACACTTTTAAATTGAATGAATTTTGTAAAAATGTTGTACACAGATTATTTGACAGCTGGTGGAGAGACACACCTGCACGATGAGCCCGAGATCGTCCACATACAGCCTTTCTGTCTCTATCAGCTCTGTCAGCACATATCTGAGGGATAGATAAACAGCAAATACACCACAATAAAAAAAAGTACATTTTGGTTAAATAAATTGTATTTGTCCAACATTTTGATAAATACGCTTATACAGTATGCTTTCTTTCTGATAAGGTTGATACCATTGTCATGTCTGAATTAAAAAAATAAACTATAGCAATGAGACAGTTAGTTATGCTTAGCATTAAGACTGGTAACGGGTCAAACAACTGGCCTGGCTTTTCCTACTAAATTCAAATATGCCTACTACTACATGATGTTGTCAGTCTACCCTGAAATTAGTTTAGTGCTTTGTTCAAGAAATGTAAACACAACTTCAGCATACAGTTATACATATGATGCTTTTCGTAAGGAAACACATAAGTGTAAAATGGTGGAGCTACTCCCTTAAAGTAGAGGTCACCTACATGCTCTTCTCTAAGGCAATGTTTCTCTCCTCCTCGCTGTCCACTGCAGCCGACCACTGGCTGGACGAGTCGTCTGTCACAGTGCCGCCGTCTTCCCCTTGGAGAGAGTTCATGCTGGATCTTTGACTCTAAAACACACAAACATGGCAGCACAGATTTGTAAGCGTCACAGTAACCCCAGAGGGAAGAACATTCCCAAGTATTCTGCTTAAGTAAAACTTTGAGGTACTTAACTTGAGTGTTTTCATTTATTACTCTACATTTATTTGATAGTTCCTTTTTAAATTAAGCTTGTTGACAGTACACATGATATGATAAACTTATGAAATACAGTTAAATGCTAAAGATTGAATCAGGGGGTCCTTAAATTGGCCTTTTAGTTCATACTGGTTCGAACTATTGAGCCTCCTTGTTTTTATATTGTTACTATACTATGTTTTGGCTCAGAGTCAGTAAGGCACAATGCATCCTGGTACATGTAGCCACTGCCTGTAAAGCCTTATCCTTGGGAACTCAGCTTTGACAGTAAATATATCAAGCACTGGGTAATGTATGTCTTCCATGAACTACATTTACCATTAACACTGATTCGACATTTACATAAAAAGGTTTTGAATTTGTCCTTTAAATTTAGCTGAAAAACGTCTGTACTAAGCAGGATTTTAGATACAGGACTTTAGCTTTCAATGGAGTATCCTGCAATTGTTTAAAGGACCTTAAAGTACTAGCGGTATGTCTGACCACTTGGCAACAACCAAACAAACATAAATCATTAAGCTTCGTCTACAGAGGCTAACCCAGGCGGCACACATCTGGAAAAATATATAAAGATGAGAGGGTCCTAATGGGAAACACATTAGTAGCACAATTTTATGCTTCCTTTTGGAAAGTCATGCCACCCCCTAAATCCCAAGTAACCTGAGAGCTATAATCACTTTTTTAATGTCTCTCCTAAGGGGACTGTTGGGCAGGGACATTTGGAAAACAGTATTAGGACTGAGAGATGAAGGTTAATAATAAGCAACATTTGTGAAATGTGTCCAGTCAGATAATAACGTTTGGGAAAACCAACCACAGTATGGAGAGTTATTACATAACAAGTTTACCTCCTCACCTAAAAGCAGAATCATTTTTTATGTGAATTTGACTTTAAACACTTTTGGCAAACTGTAGCCTCACCACATTTTATGCTCTGCCATGATGCACTACTAGATCAATGGTCTTCAATAGGGGTCCATGGCCCCATTTTCTTTTTGTATTGAACATGTATGAAAATGCACATTACAGTAATACGAAAATAACATACTATTAGCAATGATACATTGAGCATTTAATTTACACAAAACTGTTAACTGGTAACTAATTATTACCCATGAATCCCCATGCAATATAGCTATAGCTAGCCAATGCTAAATCTGTGTGGCATCTACAGTACAGTATCAACTTCTACATATTATCATTAAAAAAACTTAGCAATGTATATAAAAGAAAGCCAGGATAGTTTCCTTCTTCTGAGCTAAGCTAACAGACATATATTCCCAACATTTGGTTTTAATTAAAAACATTTAGAGATGATAACGCCTTCTACCTTGCACAGCATTTAAGGGTTGAGAATCCAAGGTAAATATAATGCTGAAGGTGTCTATGGACTGAGAGAGGCCGAAAGTGAGGACAGTCATTAATCAAGCAGAACAATGTCAAACAATGCAACAGGAACTGGAACAGTCGACAGCAAAGAAAGGAAGGAGACCGAGAACATGCCAAGCAGGAAGTGGAGGTAAACCCATTGCTTCACCTGTGCAACCGCCACAGTCAGAATTTATGTTGACATACAGCTGGCGAGATTAGAGCTCCCCTAGCTAATTAGATTCTTATTGCTCTTATTTGCTTTGGTGTTGTGACATGTACACTGTGACGTGTAGCCCGCTACACGCTGCTTTGCTAGTGATTACTTCCAGATACCGTCTGGAAAAGCCCACAGGATTGATTCCAGTCCAAATGGTCTTTCAAAGAGTATTCACTAGTGTAGAGTTACCAGAAATTACTCATATGTGCTGTTGTGTGTGTGCGCATCTACAAAATATGCAGAAAATGTTGCCGCAATTGTTGGAAGCCAAATGATGTGGGCAAATAAAAAGCCTTTCACATGTTCATTTAAGCGTATGTGTTTCCATTATTTATATGACTTGCATTACCTGAGGGTTCGATAATGAGAGAGGCTCCAATGAAATGATCACAACAACTGGGAAGGGAGTGAATAAACTGCTGACAGCACTTGTGACTTGTATAGTTTCCATTCATCATTGTACATTTGTAAACCCTCCCATCTTTTTTGTACTGCTAACTACTTTGATATCTTCTTGTGGACAGACCCACCAGCTTTCTCTGTTTCTATGATCCAGTTTTCCAGTTCTTTAGATCTTGTATTAGATCTTGTATTATGATATATCTTTATCATTGAATGCCTGCCTCCAGCTTGATAAAGGCTGGCGGACTGTGCAAACATCATGGACGATTTATTGATCTTCGATCAAGATATCTATTAATCTCAGACAACTTCACAGCTTTCCATACAACTGCAGTTTGCTGAGACAGACCTTTAAATAGAACAGGAGTAGAATATAATAATAGAGACATTACTGGAGTCTGTGTGTCTCTGCCTTGCAGGAGGTCGGACAGGCAGCTCGGACAGGGCGGCTCTGCAGGAGAAGGAGCTGCTGGACTCAACAGGCCATCTTTCCACACCTGTACAACACAAACACCACAACCATTACAAACAAGAACGTATTTCCACAGGAGAAATGAATGCAGCCGTCTGTTATTAAGCCTCACCAGTGTGTCTGCAGACGGGAGGATGGTGTAGCTGTCGTGCGGTTCCAGAGGCCTCTGCTGAGCTTCACTGTGGGAAAGCAGCGACTGCGGCGGCCGGCTGTCTGACCTGAACATCTGCTTCTCAACTTTCCCCGCTCCTGCTCTGGCATCAGAGCTCAGTTTGCGGACGGGATTGGTGAGCCATTTCTTCAGGGCGCTGACAGGGTGCCGAGATGCTGCAGACGGGGAGTGTGAGCAGGGGCTGGAGCTGCCTGAGGCCTGCAGGGGCACCGGGCCCCCTGAAGGGGTGATACTGCCGCTGCTGCCCGCCACAGAGTAGGACTCTGCTGCAGAGAGAGAGAGGAAGAGGGAAAAGGATCGGGTTAATACACAGCGGCTAATTGTGGGGAACATCCTCTCAGGTCAGATGCTGCAGACAGATTTCAGCACAAAAATGTTGGTCAATTTCCTGTGTTAATCCCCAACTGTAACTTTAGTAGTTGCCGCTACTGTACCTACCAGTCCTAAATTATTATAAACACATCTGTTCTCACGAGGAACTTTAAATGGAGATTATATAATGCAGTTTGACTGGATTCATTTGTTAGACATTGTACTCATCAGTTGACTTGAACTACTGACCAATGGAGAGTAGTTCAAGGTTCATTCAATTATAATAGTAGGTTTGTTTGTAGTAGGAATTGTCACATACTCTATAGATAATCTGTTAAACCTGTACATACAGAGTTAAACAGTTGTGTTGGTGAAGATCAACTAATAATATGTTGAAAAAGTACAAATACAAAATATATAGACATAATAACATACAAATATAGATATAGATATATAGTAGTCTGCAAAGGGGACTATCCAAATAAAGTGTTTTAAAACCAGAAAAGTGGTTTCATCTACAAAAAGGTTAATCACTGTTTGGTGTATAGTCTTTGAAGCAGTTTTACTCACTACTAGAAACAATGATGGAGTAAAGAGGCAGAGGCAGAGCTGAACATTTTCAAGTTTCTTTGTGATGCACTGACACAAACATTATCTGCATTTCTAGAAGAGGCGCACTTCAAAGCAAAGCCGTGAATCTAATTAGGAAATTAAAGCTGGAACACCAATCTAACAAAAATAAGATTGAAACGATACAGAATGGAACGATTTTATCCGGGGTCTTATCTGAGTCCATCATGTCTGCAGATAAGTGCTCCCTCATTCAATAACTCAGGCCAGACCAACACTGAAGCTGACACTCTTTTTATGTCACAGCTGGATTCTGTTTCCAGCTTTAAGACGATGGAAACTGGTACCACACTGTTTTAATCATGCAACCTAACATTAACATTTCACTCTGTTCTGCTGATCGTAGCAAAGTGGAATCTTTCAGGAGTCTCATTTTGGACTTTTCCCAGAAGCCACTATTACCCGTCAGCACATTTATGTAAGCTGTAATCATAATAACAAGCTTTCAAGAAGCCAGTGGAAATCTAGGTCAGCCATTTGCCAAAAACGGCCAGATACTGCCATTAAACACAACGCCATAATGACATTAAAATAATCAATAATAGCATAATTTCAGTTCTCCTTTTATTTCACAATGTCCTGCAAAATCTTGCCTAAAAAAAGATGCTAAGACTACTGTTCATTACATTGGTGATGATCAATTGTGATGATTTGTTAAGTATATTTGTCATGCTAATATGCTCACTGTCATCCAAAAGTTGAGTTTCCTACAAAAATAAGCAGACACTGTGTGTGTGTGTGTGTGTGTGTGTGTGTGTGTGTGTGTGTGGTGTGTGTGTGTGTGTGTGTGTGTGTGTGTGTGTGTGTGTGTGTGTGTGTGTGTGTGTGTGTGTGTGTGTGTGTGTGTGTGTGCGCTGAGGTTTGAACCAATGAGAAAGTGTGCTTTTATTCTACACCAATATTATCAAAAGTCGTGTAGACCAGTTTTGATTTGGTCTTTATATTTATTAATTTATTAATTATTTTAGGTTTTTTTTTTACAACAAAAATGGTTTTGTTTGGTATATTTTCACTTTTATATTCATTCTTTTATCAATACCCTTTAATATTTTTCACATTTAGTGTCTTATTCTTTTACATCTACGTAGTTTTTTAGCCCTGTTTTGACTCCATAATAGAGGACCATTATATATTATATATATATTCAACAGATGGTCGAGTGCTACCATCTGTTGAATTGATACATAAGGTGCACCTTACTGCAGGTTTTTCAGCGAACACATCAACTTTTTCTATGAACTGACGTTAATGGTGTGTAATGGTCATTGTGACGTCCAAACCACTGCTGAGCTAAGCGACTCGGCTCGTCATGTTTGTTTGAGATGCTTATGTAATGTGTCATTTCCCCACACAGCGCAACAGCTGGAACACCATCCGGACAGCAGGGAGTCAGCAGTAAGCCTGCAAGCACACTGTGAATGCATCCTCACATGGACGCTTCATGGACATTAGTAATATTATACATGTTTCATTATTTATTGAAAGTTATTTCTCTCCTTATTCATTTATTAAAAAATGTGTGCATTTGTTTTTTTTAGTACTTTTTAAGTCAGTAGTTTTTCTTTAGCAGGGATGAAGGAAAGTAATCTAGCTTTACTTTGTTCATCGCTCTAATTTCCAACTTTCCACATGTGAGAAATACATGTTCTCACTTTTCTATTAATATGGTTAATTTACTGACCAATAATAAAAGCAACGAATGAGCTCGTTGTGCAGGAATTCACTTCTGACAAATGTTCTATTTTTTAACATATCTGGTGAAACAATTAAAGCTTCTTGAAGTTATCAAAAATAGGTCCAGCAATCTCCTTCTTTCTTGAAAACTGACTAAGTATGATCTACTCTCTCTGATTAAATCCTCTTGATAACTGTAGCATCAGTGAAGTTATCATCTGATTAGTAAAACAATTTAGTAGGACTAGTAGTCCATCATCCACAGACAATATGACTTGGTGTCATGGTATTGTTAATGGGCCCTACTATGCTAATTTTGTCGTTTCATAATTGTATTTAGTGCCTCTACTGTGACATGTTTACATGCTTTAATGAAGAAAAAGCTCTTTATTTCTCTCACACTGCCTGTGCTGCAGCACCTCTTTTCACCTGAAACCAGAGCCCGGTCTGCTCTGATTGGTTAGCCGGCCGGCTCTGTTTGGATTGGTCATCCGTTTAGAGATGTCCAGCCCACGTACAATGTGTTGGAGCGCTAGCCAATAGAAGTGGGAGTGTTATGAAGTGATGTCACTATGATATGGAAGTAAACAAGGGAGTCCAATGGAGGTGTTTCAGGCGGGGGGCTGCGTTGGATAGACACTTTTAGCCACTGCAGACCGTTTACATGCCCAAAAACCTATATGACACACTACAGTAAAGGGAATACCCCAAAAAGCACAATAGGGCTGCTTTAAAACCAAGCTGGTATATTTACAAGCACAGTTAAGAGAAAAGTAAAATATCTTCATATTTATAAATAGCAAGAGAAGGATATTCTAATGGTATGTTAATTATGAACTCATATTACATTTGAAAAATAATAATGAATGTATTGTTTACCAAATGTACACCCTGGAAGTCTATCTCCCTCTCTCTGTTAAAGCAGACTCTTCACTTCATCTGAACCCCATATATGGTCATGGTCAGCAGCAGCAGGAGAAATTGAGGGCTTTAAACAGGAAGATGACACTAAGCATCACTAAAGCCTTACATTCAAATGTTTGGGTATGGGATCTTATTCTGTGCATGCTGATGCTGTATGAAATTAGCAAAAAAAAGCCACATATTGTTTTGGGGGGGGGGGGGGGGGGGGGGGGGGGGGGGGGGGGGGGGGTTAGAAAGCTTGCTTCACTTAATGTTGAAATACTGCCAAGGAAAACACTTCTCAGTCCACACCGACACAGCATCCACTCACTCCCAAACAGAGCTGATGCACAGTTTATCAATCTAGGAGAGTGACAGTGACAGATTATTATAATAAAAAATACACACACACACACACACAACACACACACACACACACACACACACACACACACACACACACACACACACACACACACACACACACACACACACACACACACCACACACACACACACACACAACACACACACACACACACACTCACACACACACCAACACACACACACACACGCTCACACACACACACACACACACACACACACACACACACTGCTCCACATTAAACTAATGAGTCAATTTCAATCCCAAACACGAAAGAGGACCTTCAAAACAGGTACAATGTAACGTTAAGATATCTTTAAACGTTTTTTTCGTCTAAATAAGTCGAGTTGTGTATTTACATTATCCCAAACATTTCCAAAAAAAAATTCAAGCCTAGAGAATTCTGTCATTTTAAACATGGTTACGTCTGTTTCATTTGGTCCCCTGTGACGGAACGTATACCCTACGTGCATGTGTCAGTGTGGGGTTGTCTGCCAGAATCTGTCATAACTTGATGTTTATCCAGTTTTAAGTTACATTTGAACAACAATTACACCAGAGAAACAAGCTGAGCAAACAATAGCTGCAGCCGCATTTTTAAAAGATTATTTTTGGGCCACAAGCGCCTTTTCTTATAGAGACCGATTTGAAAGGGGAGGGGAAGGGATGACACAGCATCAAACCGGGGTCCTGTACTGAGTACATGGGCGGCCAGCTCTTTAAGATTTAGAGGAGCCGCCGTTTGTGCGTCCTGAAACATTGTTTTTTTTTTAAACATGAAACCGCTTTATTCAGTATTTTCACTTTTATAGCACTGTGTCAGTTTGAATTGTATTGAGGAGGAGACCTCTGCCTATGGTTTGTTTCCTGGTAAAAAAAGATGAACTCTGAAAGAAAGCTAACTGGAAGAAGGTGAATGCAATGACAAACTCCCGTGATCCCACGCTAGTACACAAAACCATAAAACCTAGTTTTGATGTTAATCTTTTAAACGGAAGAATACTGGGTTAAACCAGGATCAGAACATCTAATGCCCCTGTTTACCAAGTCACCCAAACGGAGTACACTGTATGTATCTCATCCCACACATCAAATGCTGCTGCTAACAGGGTATACCTGCACCTATATTGTTTTTTTTACTTTAAAATAGTAGTGCTTACAACCAATGTTGTTGCTGCTAACTGCTACTGCTTAGGCTACCTGCTACACACTGGCCAGCCGCAACAAATGCATCACAAAATGGTTCTATAAGTAAACTCTCTGCACTTAGCTAACATCCTATCATTTATGTTGCCATATGTGTACAGGTATCAATACAAGTGTCTGCTGTGGTTTGCTTACTCTTTTGACTCTTAGCATCTGTGACCTGGGCCATTAAGAGGTAGATTGCATTTGCTGTAAACTATGACAAGAATATTTATGATAAATGTCGCTTCACATTACGTACAAATACATCCTGCTTGAAGACCCAGTAACAGTTTTCACAGAGTGGCAGAATATCTACCCCTCATGACATCACTTCCTTTTCCCCAAAGCACTGCGGGCTGTTGATTGTGTTCATCCCTCAATGTTGTTGTTTGCTGCTCAAAAAATGTCTCAGCCCACTCCATGTCCCCCCACTGAAGGTCATGTTAAGGTCAGAGGAAGAGGAATAAGAGAATGATAAATATTAAGAAGGTATATCAAAGCCTTTTTTTCTGAAAACAGCTGCCTGCTGTTTGGGAAATGATTTCCAAAGCAAAATAATTAGCTGAAAGACTCACAAAAACTCTGGGGACTGCAGAGTTGAGTGTGATATTTATCTGTGAGTTCACCACCACAAACAACCCTTACATGTAAGTATTCATTATATCTATTTTTGTTATTTAAAAATAATTAAAGTGTTTAGACACTCATCATTTTGCACCTACATATCGGCCTATATTGTGTTTATTTCTTTGTTTTATCAATTTAATTATTATTCTAATTTGCATTTTAATTTAATTAAATCTATATTTCCTGTCTGTATTATGTTCAGCCATTTGTCTGTCCTTTGGGATCATGGGAGTTTGTCATTGGATTCTGCTTCTCTTGGTTCATTGGTTCAGGAGATCTTAACCAGATGCCATTTTATCCACAGAGGTATCCTCATTTCCAAAATGAACACACCTGGTAATTGAAACAGTGAAAATAATAAATGAAGCAGGTTCAAGTTAGAAATCAGTGTTTCTGTTACGCTGTTTGGCTGAATGTTAACAGATGTCTTTAGGTTTGAAACAGATATTGAAAGGAGACACTTCAACAACATATACAACATTGGTCTAGTTGTTTTTAGACATTTTAATGTGGAAATGTAACATTTCACACCACTTAATGCAAATTGGGTTCAAATGTAGATCAGGCAAGCAAAAGATATTCCAGCAAACCTCCAAATTTGAGCTTGACTTCCAGATAAGCCTCTGTTTATGAAGGAGCTCTGAGGTACTAAACACTTTTGTTCCTGCTAGTCATCATGTTTACTTCTTCACATACTGGGAGCGATGACTTCACACACACTGGTGGACTAATGGATGTTAGTCATGGAGGTTCCTGAGCCACAGTGATGTATGTGGAATGAGACAGTCAGATTGTTTGGCAGGACTACATTTCCAAGCAAGTTCCCCTAAACATACTTTATCTGGAGGTGTTTCTCTGCCTTTATAAATAGCTGTTGGACATTGTGCCAAATTCAATGAAACACTCAATGAGACATCACAAGTCTTCAGGGGGGTGGAGGGAGATTAGAAAGCCATAACAAAAACATAGGAAATAGCCCCAAAACGCATAAAAACAACACTTGAAAATGAAAGAAAAAAGAGCTCTCCAAAAATAGCATTCCTGCAACGTCAGGAAGAGAAAAGGTAGGAAAGAAGAGGAGAGGAAAAAAAAGAGAGGCGGTGCAATCCTGACCGTAACTGCTTAGCTTCTTTAAACAAAAGCAGAGTCAAATGTGAAGAAAACACCTGACACCACATTGTGGCCCAAATTAAAGGATGTAAAATGTTCTGTTAAGCATTTTGAAAAAAATAAAGGCAAGGCGTCTTGAATCATTTTTAAATATTCAACACGTCTATTTGCAGGGTCGGTCAGAGCAGCTCAGACAAGAGCGGCTGTGTAATCACTCCCCAACAACTGGACCAACAGAGGATTTAAGGGGCAGGCAGTAATAGGACGTGTTTGTGTCTATGTGTGTGCACGTTCAAAAGTGTGTGTGTGTGTGTGTGTGTGTGTGTGTGTGTGTGTGTGTGTGTGTGTGTGTGTGTGTGTGTGTGTGTGTGTGTGTGTGTGTGTGTGTGTGTGTGTGTGCGTGTGCGTGTGTGTGTGTGTGTGTGTGCCTTTGCCCTGAAGCAGAGTCAGAGTATTGTAAGGAACCAGATCATGAAAAATACATTGCTGTTTTTGCATGCAGTCAACAATGCATCCGAAATGAAAACAGCAGCTAACACTACGTGGGTCAAAAAAAGGGAAAAGATAAAAGCCTTATAATCAAATGTATTCCTCTTATCGTATGTTTTTTTTTACGTATAAGTCCAAGCTAACTGGCTTTAGAAACTGTTAAAATAATAATCATACAGTAGTAAGAAGCATGAATGATTCATATAAAAGCAGAAACAAAACAGAGATGTGAATGCTTTCATCTGATAAAATCTATTATAGCTCTCAGTGATGCGGATAGAGATCTATTCTGGGTCTCATAAATCTCCATCCAGAGATGATATTTAAGTGTGTCTGTGGGGGGGAGGGGGGGTGTGTGTGTGTGTGTGTGTGTGTGTGTGTGTGTGTGTGTGTGTGTGTGTGTGTGTGTGTGTGTGTGTGTGTGTGTGTGTGTGTGTGTGTGTGTGTGTGTGTGTGTGTGTGTGGTGTGTGTGTGTGTGTGTGTGTGTGTGTGTGTGTGTGTGTGTGTGTGAAAGGGGTCTCTGAGTCTTTTTTTAGGGAGCGGGATATCGAGACAGTGACTCATTGATTCCTGTGTTTCAGAGGATCAGTGATCAGAAGCATATTCATAGACTGCAGCGGTCCAGATGTGACCCTTTCACTGACTTCTGTTAAAACGTGAATCACTGTTTGTGTCTGTTTTACATCAACAGAGTAAATCAGATGATTTACTGTCAAATTTGTTTTGACGAAGAAATGAATGACTGTCGCTGCCTTGTTTTCAGTTAACAAGCAATACTGCCACTTGGAGCTCACTATTTAAAGTCTCTCTCGGTGTTTCATGGAGTTTATTTTAAGAAGTATACCCATTGCTCAGCCCTTTCTCGTTTCTGCTGGAGACATGATCAACATTCCAAATGTAGCGTTTCGCAAAAAACACTCAAAACAGTGGTCTAGCCATTGTGCATAAATGTCACAATGATAATGCTACTTTCATGTCCATGTGATCTCTGACAAGCTGCAGCACTATATTTTCTAGCAACACTATAGCCATTCTTTTGGTGCTGTACATCCTAACAGTGCAAACAATTGTGTAACAGCACCATTTTTACAACCACTAAACAAATACAACCATAACAGTGCATACATTAAGATGCTAATATTAGCCTGGACCCTTAGGAAGGCTAGAAACCACATCTGGAAGCTAATGTGAGCTTAGCTAAGGGGTGCAACCATTGTGTATGGAAAGGGTAGTAGTAATGTTTAAGAGTTGATACAGAGTGTATATTTAAGCTTTTTTTGCATCTACAGTGTAAATGCAAAACATTAATGACTGGTTTATCGGCCACAAGATAGTTATTTAAATATTTCTTTAAAAAGCATGATCTCCACCCATGCACTTGTTTGTTAATTATTTTGTTTATATCCCTTTATAAAGCCTGTAAAGTAAATCATTGTTTCTATTCTTCATTATTTTCTCCTGAATAATGCTGTGATCATGAAGGACACACAGTAGGAAGTATTAGTAGTTTCTTTTAGCATAATTCGTTTTTTCTAGTTATTTAAAGCTACTGACCTCTCATTATGACATGCACAATGACAATAATATGATGTTATGACAAGAATAATGCAATGATTTCACAATGAGTCAACGTAAGTTAAAAGCAACACAAATAACCCCATAAAAACTCTACTCCACAGTCAGAGAACAACTACAGTCAAATCCCTCGTGAAGAGCCTGAACGTACCTCTCACTCGAACAAAGCAGCAGCCACATTTGCCGAGCAGTTTCCTGAACAGGTGCTGACACCCACACCCTCGCTGGTGCTGACCCCCTCTCATGATGATCCACTGCTGCCGCTGCACTCAAGACTATCAGAAGCAGGCATCATGCTGGACGGACACACACACACACACACAAGACCACATACACACAACTATTCCTGTGGTAATACCCGGAGGAGATGAGAGGAAAAGTATTCCACAATCATAATCCAAATCTGAGTAAACCCCTGAGACAAAAACAAAAAAAGGCTGTTTTATGTCCCATGATTTAAGAAATAACAGGGGAGAAATCCAGAGAGACGTTCTCCTCTCGAGCCTCTCAGTGTGGTCAGATTACGAGAGGGTCCCAACGTAAGAGAGGGAGCGACAGACGCAGTGAATGGGAGGGGCTGTGATGAGAGGGGGGGGCGGTTGGCTAACATGCTGTACTGCTGTTTCCAGCCCCACCTCCTCTCAGTCCTCTCCCCTCCCCTTCTGATCCCTCTCCCCTCTCTCTTCAGCCTCTCTTCTCAGCGATCGCCCTGTGGCGTTAAGATCTTTAGTGTTATTGCAATCTTTGGAGTTTTTCCGTGAAATAAACAAACTTTCTCTTTTGTAAAAGATGCATGTTGTGTGTGTGTTTCCAATATTTATTGAGGTTGTATTGTCATGTCATCTTGCTGAGTTTCCATGTGTATTTTTGTAACTCTTATACATAAATAAAACACATTTAAATGAAATGTCCTTGTGTGCTTTAGGGACTGTACATATTGTCCCAAGCAAGGAAATGTAGAAGTATTTAAAGTCTCAGCTTTCCAACCATGGGGTCAGAGCTCCCTCAGGGGGCCACAAGATCAATCTGAGGGGTTTGCTTGGATGATCCCTCTTTAGTTGAGCTAGCCATCAACAATCAACATATGCAAACTGCACTGAGGAGTTACCAGTAGTCATACACTAGTTTTAGAGGAATTTCAAAAACCTCTCTGTGAAATTGGCTTGACCTCTACTCTTTCGTAAAAATGTTAGACAACCAAATCAGGTATGTGTGCACAAAAACCATGACACTGTCCATATGGAACTGACTGTGTACCACTTTTCACTAAAACTAAAAGCGGCCCCAGTTATGCAGATGATATTGTACTTGCACTACAATTATGAATCAAATCGGATCAACAAAGATAATCTTTTATCCATGCTTTTATTCAGCTGGTAAAGAACTTCCCTCTCTCATCAAGAAGTCTGCTCTTCTTCATCATTACAGGTACCAAAACATTTCCTCTGCTGTAGAAAACAAACGTGCATATATCCCACACGCAGCAAACTGAGCTGGCAGGATGGAGGCAGACCGATTTAATCTCAAAACCAAGATTAAGCATTCACCACTAGATGATCTTCTGAGCGCAGCTGTCCAAGCTCGTGGCAGCCGGTTTGATTCAAGCAGATTTCACCATAAACTCATACGAACCCAAACACAAACAATAACAGTAAAGATATATAAATAAATATAAAACGGGAAGAGAAGAATCTGACTATTACAGAGCTGCTGTTTCTATAAGGCTCCACGCACACACGCGGATAGATAAGCATAAATCTGCGTCACAGATCGACCAACACAACCCTTGAACCTGAATCCACTGAGGACAGATTACAGCTATAAAAATATCAAAATGCTCTTGCTCTCTTGGCCATCGAGTTAAGCCTTTAAAAACTCTGCTGGCATGATGATCCATGTGAGCTGAAAAGCACTGATCTCTCCACAATGTTGGATTACTGTCTGTTCATGCATGTGTAGTGGGTGTGCACGCACTTAGTTAGCCACAATTTAATCATTAGGATAATGTTATGTGTATTTTTGTGTTTTGTGTTGCTTTTAAAAGTTAAAAATGTATATTTATCTGTGATGTTTTGTCTGCAAAGTGTTTTGAAGTCTTATTTGATTGCGTGATGTGTGACATAAGAGATGCACACAGTGTTGAACTGTTATGGTTTTACCTCTGCCTGCAGCAGTCGGCGTCTTGATGTCCGGATTTTCATCTGACAAGAGTTTCTCCCGGCTGGTGTCTGAAACCTTAAACAAAAGACAGATTCACCACATTTGAATAAAAAAACACCTTCCCCCATTATAAAACCTTCTTTTTAGCTGTGTTAAATTAGTTTGACAAATGAAGGATAAGTTAAATCGAACAGAAAGAGGGTTTGAGCTATATAATTATACCAGTTAACCTCTCTCTCGACCCCTCTCCTATTTTCTCCGAGTGGTTTCTTATCTTATCTGAGGAATTTCGACAACATCAAATCACTGTCTGATGCAGTTTTAAGAATAGTGTTGTTTTTTAAAGGGCTTGTTTTTTTTCTCCTGGTTACTACCACAGAAACACATTTCTCAAAAATGTAAAGCGTATATTAGAAAAGATTCTGCAGCTTGTTTGATTTTGATGGACTAAACTATTCTGCACCTTGTTGTTATTAAAAGACGAGCACATGAACTGAATGAAAACTTAAACTCATTTGACAATACTCAGATTGTAGGATGCAGCAATGGTTTCGGATAGCATTTCTTATTTAAAAACAAACAAAAAGTTTAGACATTATTCATATTTAATTAACAGCTCTACATTTTTCTAATCTGCATAGAGGGAAATATTTGACCAAAGCAAGGTTAAGATCATTTTACACAAACAAATGCAGGCAGAAGTTTAAGCATGCAAACAATAATCTTACTTTCTCTTGTTTTGTGTTATTAAACATGGGTCTTACTGCATTGCGTGTCACACAATTTCCTTTTATGTAAAATAATTTTGTAGCCCCCAAGAATTGAGGTGTTTCCATCAGACACTCACTTTATCAACCCTGAATCCTAGAAGTTGTTCAGTCCTCCCTTGCACTTTTGCCAATGTCTTCATTTTGCTTCTGTATCCTTTCTGTTTGTCCTTCCCGGTTTTTTTGTTAAGTTTTCTTGACTAATTTAAGCATGCATGCCTGATCCTTTAGTTTAATCGCAAAAAGTCAGACAGAGGTTAAGAAGCTCTAGAAGAAGGATCTCTGTCGAACTGCTTGACGTCCAACAGAAGAGAAGTCAAATCTAACCTCTGCTCTGCACCAGGTTCTCCTGCGGGCAGATGAGGACAGCTGTTCAGCTGCACTGGGATCTGTCCTGAGGCCCTTCTGGATATAAGGAGGGGTCAATCTGTCCCAACAGGTCCAGCCACGTCCCACAGGTCCCATGGGCTAATTTCAGTCTGCGACTATTCCCAAAGCAGGAGTTTTAACTACCTCCCAAAACTTGAAATAGAGCAGCTCGGACTGCCTATATGATTTCCTTCATTTATTTGTCATTTATAGAAATAGAAACAGAAATTGATTATTTGTTATCAGTCCCTTTCATTTTTTTTACCTTTTTATTTGACATCCTACACTCAACCAATGATGCACTAAACGTCCTAAAACCATACATATATTTAAATCTTACTACATGGAACGGGACACATTTTTATATTTAAATCTATGCAGTTTGTACATTCCTGATATTCAAGACGCATGTATAACGGCTCATCAGTTTCACTCTATTAGGACCAAACTTTAAAGTCTGAGATCAGAGGCGTCTGAATTGTGTGAGAGATCCCCCCCCTGTGGTAAATCAGAGAAACATCTTGACTCTCTGTTCTGTGGAGCGACTTGTTGCTTTTTGAAGTTTCGAGTCTGTAATCCGGCCATCTGTTCACCTCTGAAGGGATTCCATTGTCTGCTAATCAGTCTTAATTAAATAGATTCCTCTGATCCAAGCAGCTTACAGTTAACATGTTATACATTTACACTTGTATTAAATAAAGAATAAATACTAAAAACTGTTTGTGTTTGTGAATAGAACAGAAAAGGACAGATTTTTGTCCACGTAAATATATTATTATAAATATTTTTCCACATTAGAAGTGTAACAGTTCATAGACTAGTCGATTAGTTAAATATATTTGGGTTTTGGACTTTAAAAATGCATTTAAAGTACTCACATTATCAGATTATATGATTAATATGCGGCTCTTCTTCCTCCGCAGGTTGAGGAGGTTCGAAATGGATTCCAGGATACTCTGCAACTTCTACAGGTGCACGATAGAGAGTATCCTGACTGGCAGCATGACGGCCTGGTACGGCAGTTGCACCGACCTCGATCGTAAGGCTTTACAGAGGGTGGTGAAAACTGCACAGCACATCACCAGGACGGAGCTGCCATCCATGGAGGACCTTTACTCCCAGCGGCTCAGGAAGAAATCACTACGGATTATCAAAGACCCGCATCACCCCAGCCACAAACTGTTCTTTCTGTTGCCGTCTGGCAGACGTTACCGCAGCATCCTGGCAAGGACAAGAAGATTCGGAGACAGTTTCTTCCCGCGGGCAGTGAGACTGTTAAAAAATTGAACTGTTGAAACAACTACAAACATTCATCTGCTACTCAGTAGTATGTATCTAATACCTAATATATATATATATCATTCCAATAACTTGTATATAGACTCTATTGCACTATTCCACATCATAACTTTATTTTATTTTATAACTATTATTCTTTTTGTATTGCTCTTGCTCTTATTGTTATTATGTTATTATGTTGCATTGTTGGAGAAGCCTGTGACATAAGATTTTCAACTACATAATTACTCTGTAACTATGTCAGATTGACAATAAAGAACCTTGAACCTTGAACCTAATCAGCAGATTAATAGATGATGAAATATATATGTTTTGCCTGTCTATCTCATATTTGATAGAAAATAATGTGGGGTTGATCATTACATTACATATCATTGTAATTGATTGTTTGTGGTCCATGAGTTTAACACATTGGAATTAACTTGTTTTTCAAATGCATCAAATAAAGTGAGGTAAGATGTCATGGAACCTCAGGAATCTCTCTTAAGTTTAGCCAATTCAACAAACAGGTTTGCAGGTTGAAGACACACTGGTGTTGTGCTGAAAAGATGTATACTGCCATGAGCACAAAGTAATCCTCTCCATTAAGCTGTTGTAAGTGGGATGAGCTGAGCACAGGAGAACAAACTGCATCTCAAAGACTCCTCCTCTCCGTTGTATGTCAACACGTCAACATGTGGGATGGAAATTGGTAAAGTAGCTCTATTTACAGGCCCAAAGGGAAACTGTGACTTCTCGGCTGAGCTGAAAACATAGTGGGAGTTTTGGAGGAAGTCAGAAGTCACAGCGTTGTGACAGACACCGAGGAAACTGATCTTCTTTTACAGCTGATTGATGACCCTTTATGGTGAGTTTGTATTACTTCTATTCATATACCAGTTTATTTGATCATAGTGAATGTCAGAACAATCTTGACTGATGGAAAATTAACATTGGTCTATGAAATAAAACATTTGAGCTGCAACAAGAAATTAATCGGCAAAGAATTTAGAAATTAGATTAAATGTCAAAAGTCATTTTAAGCTAAATTGGTAGAAAAAGCTTTTTTCAGCATCTCAAATATGTTATGTTCCTGCTGTTCACTGTTCTTATTTATTTGAATATTAACCTAAAGATTAAAAAAGTACATTAATCGATAATGAAAATAATTGTGAGTTTTAGCCCTATTGACATGTGACATGACCTGTAAGACTCTCAACATGTGCTCTCCTGTACAACATGGCTGATGTGTGTTTCATGTCAATATCTGGAAAACCACTGTCAGTGATCCTCTTTATACATTTGGAATTTTACCAAATCATAATTTTGTTAGTTTGTTTTCAGTGTCATAAAAAGAAACGTGTGTAGTGGAAACACTTGCATGTGACATACACTTACATAAATATGAACTGCATTACAGTTGTCATAGTTTTAACAGTTAGGTTGCCTTCAGAACTCAGTAACATAAAAACATGAGTCGAGCAGGACCACATGTGACTGAAGTTATTCTGAGGTGGGTTGTTCCTCATTTAGCCCCCCTGTGTTCAGCAGGGCTTTTAGATGCTGATCCCGTTACTCAACACTGAGGCACACTGAGCTCATACAACCACACCCACTCCGTGATACACACATAACACACTCCTAATCCCACTGACAGACTCATGCTTTCACTTCTTCAATATAATAAGCAGTTTTTACAGATCTGGATCCTTTCATATACATCATGTTGTGTTTCGCCAATTACTTCACGTCTACAATAAGGAGAGGCTTTTAACTAGTTATTATGTGTAATCTTCAGAGAGAAAACCATCATAATTTCTGAGTTTCCTATCTCTAGGTTGCAGCTGATTTTACTTGAGTTGCTAAAGACAATTTCAAGTACTTTGTGCATGACTCATTTCTGATTTCTACTTTCTTGTAGATGTAGTCAAAGGAAACACTATAGTCTCACCTGTCCTGCTCTTGGAAGATGGCCACTGCAGCGCACGACCCCCACCTGGGCTCCGACCCAGATGAGGACGATGAGTCTCTGTTGGGGAGCGAGTCGAATTCAGACAGCATCCTCTCTGACGACTCGGTGCTCCCAGACTACACGCTGCAGAGGACGGACAGCCGCGGGGAGCCGACACTATATCGAGCATGCGCCCGCAACGAACCCTTTGCTCTGAGAAGAATTCTGGAGAGAGGGGTCACAAAAGAGGAGGCCTCAGAGCTGGACATCAACGGCTGGGTGAGAGTCTCATTCATTAGTGTGTATATTCAGAATCTGTAAATCATAGCTCACATTGTCTTAAACACAAACACTGTCATTTCTCATTATCGTTGTCAATCCCCAACAGAATGGCTTGATGTTGGCTTGCTGCAAAGGTTTCGTTGATATCGTGTATGGACTCTACGCCTGTCCCTATATAGACATAAATCAGCAGGACAACGAAGGCAACACTGCTCTGATGATCGCATCCCAAGCAGGTAGGTCCTCCCTACACACACATTAACAAAACAAAGTTTAAGTTCAGAGGGATGAACATGGAAAGTACAACATAATTAAGGTGTAACTTGCCCATATACAACATAATGTGAATTTTAAGACTTACATTTTTTTTTTAAACCATAGGTTCAGTGTGTAGGATTTAGTGGCAGCTTCAATGATAAACTTACCTCCATAAAATCATACGGCTTTGAATATTCCCTCTTTTTAAACATTTAATCATACAGATTTGTTAAGTACAGTATATGACTACTTTTGAAAAATTACAACTCGGAAATTATGAATTGGCAAACTATTACATTTTTTCAATTTAACTCCAATATTTAGCAGACCCAAAAGGTTTTTCTTTTGCTAGTTCTTTTCCTTTCACTACATTTTTAATTTGCCCTGTTATTTGTTTTAAAATGTAATTGTATTTATATACAATGAAATATATTCACTGCAACTTTTATAGCTAAAGACTAGAATATTTGCACAACATGTAATGAATGCACTCACTGCAAATGGATGTGTCAAAATCCACAAACTGGACCAAATACTGAATTTGATCCAACCAGCATTATTTCAAAAGTCATACATTTTCCGACTCACTGCTGAACAGATCTCTGAATTCTGTGTTTTTCCCTACAGGTCATATCAACACTGTCCTGTTTCTTCTAAATTACTATTCTGGCATAGACACTGAAGTAAGGGATTGTCGAGGTTTCACAGCACTCATCAAAGCGGCTATGACCGGCCGCACTGAGGTAGTGGCTGCCCTCGTCATGGCTGGTAAGTGTTTTGGATAAAATCCTATTTATTTTTCATAAGAGCCTTGAGAAACTTGATAGATGTTTTTCATTATGTCTTCAAACTTACTGGAAAATATAGGAATTGCTGGCATCATACCAATACTTTTATTTTAATTAGACGTTAAGAGGTGATTTTATATTGCATATTCATAGATTTATAAATTATACAACTCAGACACTTCTGGACTTTTAAAAAATAATATTTAGACACTTAAGGCGCAACTTTTTTTAAACACTATTTTTCTCTGATCTTCGTCAATCAATAAAAACAATGTTTGACTTTTGACAAGGTTGCACTTTCTAAAGAGGTGCTATACTATGATATTATTGGATCTCCTTTTTAATACCCTGACATTAGCTGATTAACCAGGGCCCTTACAACCTTAAATAACAGTTATAGTTCTGGAGGTGAGAATAGCTGAGCCCACGGTTTATCTGTTTATCTGTTTGTGTATTTGGAGCCAGATAATTGTCAGCGAGTGAGTGTGGCAGTGACGCTGACCTGCTTAAAGGATCCTTCTGAGGACATTATCACATCTTAACATATCCTCCAGTAACCACTGATTTACAAGTCTTCAGGCTGGTTGCAGATTAACCCCTTGCAGAGCTATTTGTAGACTGCACACGTCTCCTAAAATCTCTGCCATTCATAATTTATTGTTTAACATTGCAGTAGGACTGCAAGTTATGAATGTTTACTTTATTGATTAATCTACTGTTTATTTGCATGATTAAATAATTAATCTTCTAGTATGTTTAATGTAAAAGAGAACTTCAAAAATGTCATTCATAATTGTTCAGACCTGACAGTCATATACAATAAAGAAAAGCAGCAGCTGGTTGGCCTCTGCCTTTTCCAAAGAAGACATTTCAACATGTTAGAGTGGGTAGAGCAAAGCTGTCAATCATAACCTTAATACAAACTGAATTCCATTTATGACCTTTAGTTTCAAGGTCCTGCCAGGACTTTGCCCAGTAATTACAAATGGTGACAGATTGAGTTGGTCCCTAGTTAATGTTATTTGTACCACATGTCCTTTTCCCACTGTAACAAGTCAAATGTTTTCTGTAAAGAAGGCCTATACAGTATGGTTATGTTAATAAGCCTTTTAAATCATTTTAAATGGCTGCATTCAATTAAGTTTTAAGTGTTTCCATTTTAGGGTCCTGGGTTTGTGCATTCTAGCTTACTGGTATGATCTGAAATAGAGCTATCATTCATTTGATTAATAGAAGGTGGTATTTGCAGTTCAGAATAGCACTAAAAATGAATAGATTTTTTCTTTTTTCTTTTCAGAATTAAATGAACCCTTGACTTTCTAATTCATTAAGTCCACCTTCTATATTGCAGGTGCTGACATAGATGCAGTAGACTCCACAAGAGGAAAAAGCTCTCAGGACTGGGCCCTGAAAACAGGGCGCTATGAGACCCTGCAGCGTCTCCGGCGCCTTACTATGCGACCAAAAGCTGTGCAGTTCTGTGAGACTTATATCCCTGAGTGGCCTGAGCTCAACAAGAGGGTAGCCAAGGCCAAAACGGAAAAAAGTACCAGGGAGAAAATCACCCAGCAGATCAAAAACACATTCGGATTCAGAATACCTCGTGACCCCGAGGACAACGGGGCCTTGGACAACATGGTGGTCATGACCACCTGTGTCCACAGTCCACTCATTTCAACTGGATGCCGTCCACTCTGCCCTACAAGCCCTCCTGAGCTGGGGAAGAGACGCCTAGCTGTGCCAGAGCTGGTGAAGAAACACCCAGATAAGGAATTAGAAGAGAGATCAGTGTGCCACAGCAACGGCTCAGTATCACACATCAATCCCACAATCCAGTCTGCTGAGTCCTCCTCAATGACGTGCTGTGCTGAGGGCGACCGGCGGGGCAGCGTGCTCGCAGCAAAAGTCACTACAACATTTATTCCCCGCAGTATGGCAAGAAAAAACAGCGTGTTCCCGTCTGGATGCATCCCAAAGATCGACATCGTCAGGCCTTCAAATGCAACACCAAAGAAAGAAAAGAAGAAAAAGAAGAAAGAAAAAGGTTTCCTGGAACTTCCCAAGTGGAGATACAAGGAGATCAAGGATGAGAAAAAGAAGGAGAAGAAGAAAGCTGAAAAGGAAAAGGCAGAGAAAGATAAAGAGAAAGACAACAAGAATGGCACAAAATAAGAGTTTCAAAAAAGAGCTGTTCCCTTTTTAGAACAATATTTCAATTTTCAAGGGCTTTTGCCTTTTTTAGTATAGCTGAAGATAAACAGGAGAGAGAGGGGACGGCATGCAGCAAAGGGCCACAGGTAGGATTCAAACCCAGGCCACTGCTGAAAGGACCCACATTATGTAAATATTTAGTGTTTAACTCAGGGAATGAGATTTTCAAACCAAATGTGTTGGAAACGACAAAAAAAATTATAACCTATAAACCAAAGGGGGAAAAAAGAGGAGACGTTCTCTTCCTAAAGTATGACTCTGAATGACCTCAAACAAGCACAGCTGAGTCTCTTTGGGAGGGGTTAGAAGCTTTTAGACTCTAATGTGTAAGGGTTGAGACAAATATTACATATTTGTTTAGTAAGGATAGAAAAGGTGATCCATGAGTATAAGCTATTGAAAATGTAGAAAATCCAAAAGGACTGAAAGGATGTTTTTTTAATGTTTACAATGTAATGCAATATTTACTTTATTTGCGCATTTATAATGTCTACCTCATCATTCACATAAAATACAGGCAGAAGGTCACATACTGTATGTACACCTGCATATCCAGACCTATGTAAGATGTAAATAAAGAAATGTGCAATAGCTCATGTGTGCTTTAAGCACAATTGTTTTATGTATTGTGTATTTTGTAAATAGATAGACTAAAACAAATTGTAAATACTGTACAATATTGTAGCAAATATTTATCAAAATGGTGGTTTTGTTTAACGTGTTATTGCCACTTTTCATACATTGCCAATGCCATATTCATATGAAATCTCCTGTTTTTATTAACTCTGTGAGAAATAAAGAAAACATTGATTCCTTGATGTTTAATGCTTACCTCAATATTTTCTCTTTGGTTCAAATGACTATGTGTAATGTGTTTCTGGCAGTGATCAACTGCACAAGGAGTTAGTTTCCTCTTATCACCTCTGTATCTATCATCAGGCAACTGCTTATAATAAGAGCTACATTTACGAATGATTGAATGGCTGGATGGACTTAATTAATAAAGTATATGTCAGTAAGTAAGTAAGTAAGTAAAGAAGTAACTAGGTGATAAAGTGAGTAAGCAGGTAATTATGTATCACAATTGTTCATCTATTAATGAGTACTTCATAGTTGTTCTTTTGTGTTATGTTATGCTGCAGGGTAGCTCGTGGATTTTACCCCAGGTGTAACTAAAGTCTTATTTGTAGTTTATTTCACATAATTAAACAGAATATGCAAGGTAACTCACTGTATGGTACTAAATAAATTCAGTGGAGTAAAAGTACACGATTTACCTCTGAAAAAATAGTGGGGTAGAAGTACAAAGTAGCAAAACAAATTAGCAAAAGGTAAAGTACAAGTCTCTCAAAATTGTACTTTAGTACAGTACTTGAGTAAATCTACTTAGTTAAAACAGATAGATAGATAGATAGACAGATATATATATATGATTGCCCGCGGCCCACCTCTGTAACCCCCAGTGTGTGTCTGTGCTGCTGCCTGCTGGTGGAGCATGTTAGTAAACTGTGCACTGGCAGCCTGGTTAGCTGTCATCATCAAGTCTCGCCACATAACGCTAGCTAACTTAATGTCTTAATGCCATGAACCGGGAATATATTGATCATGGCCAACCTACGGATTGCTTTAGCCGTCGTGGTTGTTCAGGCCGTCTTGTACAGAAGCTGCGAGGGTGAGTGACTTATTGTTTGTTGTCTTCCTAAGCTGCTGCTTCTGCTGCTGTTATGATCGAGGCGAACGGCTGTGCAGTTAGCTGTTAGCTAACGTTAGCTAGGTCAGCTAGCCTAGCCGGACGACAGATTCAACTGACACCGGTCAACATTCATTTAAATGAACTTGGGTGTTATTAATTAAACAGCTTTCATGTGTATGTGACTATTACACGATATCTCACCGTCTTTCTGTCGCTGTCGAGCTTGTTAGGTTAGTCTGAAACAGCAGCAGTTAAAGTCTGTGGCTCAGCGGCTGTAAGCAGGGTTAGCTTTGCTCTCTGTAGTTATTTACCCGCTGTGAACAACATTATATACCTTCCATTTAGTGAGCGTTTAACTACCTCTCTGCATCACATTAATAATATCTTAATGCATTAATAATCTTAATGATCTCTCTCATGTTGCTAATGATGGCACGTCATACATACAATATTTACACTTTTTAAATCTCTAACGTTACAGGTTTTATTCTGGAAATGATGTTGTGCTTTCATTATTAATATCATTATTATTATTATAAAGCATAGCTGTTAATACTAATAACAATAGTAATAGTTTGATAGGTTGTCCTATCATAATGTACACTACCTTCAATTATGTATATTGTGTATTAAATATATATACTTTATACTTGTACTTTATTTTCTTCTGCTGATATGTGTATATGTATTTTATTTTATTATTTATTCATGTGCAATGTATTATCTAAATGCTGCTGTTATGAAAAAGTGTCCCAAATGTGGATCAATAAAGTATATCTTATCTTATTTATGAATTTATAGAGCACTTTTCATACAACAAATATAGCTCATGGAATGTGAGAGCTTGTGAAGTATCAAAACACCTGCTGATTACAGAGCCTGAAATGTTAATGAAAGTACAAATCAGATAATATCTGAAGGGGCATAGGAGGCATCCAGTTTTCCTAAAAGTAAAACCGTCTATATTAAGATCAACTTTTATTATTAGTAACGCACACTTTTTTTACCAATGCATTTTTTAAATCACAATTGAACGGCCCCTGTCAGTATCTTGGATGGATTCCTTCGATAAGGTGTTTTTTACAATCATCCCAATGTGGATTAGAGTTATGACATTTATAGCCATCTAAAGTCTGAAATGTCTCATTTAATGTTTAGTCAGCGTTTATCTCCATTATCTTCTTTGGTTGTTTTGACCAACAGCATCTGCCAAGTAGGTGTTGCCATTATATGAGTCATCACCACAGAAGATGTTGTAACACATTAACTCTACATTTCTCCTGTTTCACGTAGATGACACATATTTCAGGTGTATATGTGTGGGTTTTCTAGCAAACACATTCAGCTTACATGCTGAAATTCTGAAAGTCACATAATGTCTGTGTCTTAATATTATTACTTAATATCATGTATTAAGAAGGATCAGTGTCTTGTTTGTCAAATGACAGTCACATCTGGTAATTTCATCTCTACTTGTGCATGCCATAAACACCCCCACCTCTAACACTTCCTCTACTTCCTGACCTCCCCACAGTCCTCACCTCTCTAATTCGTATTTGCAATACATCACTCCCTGCTAACTATTTCTAGTTTTACTGGTTATTGTCATATATTGATTCGGCTGAAAGGATATTTAGCATATTGTTTGCAAAACTCAAAAAAGAAAAAAAGATCTTTGAGCATACATTTGACTGTTTTAGAGCCAGAATGATTAGTCGCCTAATCTAATAATCGATTGAGAGAAACAATCTGCAACTATGTTAATAATTTAATTGTTAAAGTCATTTGTTATGCTAAGGTTACAGAAAATTCAGTTTTCAACTTCTCAAATATGTGAAAATGCATTTCTAATTTATATCAAACTACTTTGTTTCACACTGTGTTGATTCTTCTGCCACTTTCGTCCCTGCAGCTCTGCGGTGTAACTGCACCACTCCGCAGTGTGAGAGGAATGGCTTCCAGTGTGAGACTGATGGGGCCTGCATGGCCTCCACTTCCTTCATCGAAGGCCAAGAGCAGAGCATCCGTATCTGCATAACACGGGACAACCTTGTGCCCCCTGGACAACCGTTCTACTGTCTCAGTGCAGAGGGCTTGCTCAACATCCACTGCTGCTACACAGACTACTGCAACAGCATTGACCTCAAAGTACCCACAGGTGAGAACTGTGTATCATGTTGTATATACAGTACGACTGGAAACACTTCTTGCACTTGAGAGTGTTCATGAGCTTGAAATCTTCATGCTAACATGGTAAAAAGAAGATTGTATGTTAGTGTTTAGTGTTCAAACTGCAAGCTGACAGATGTTTTGGAGTTGTTATTACGACTTGAAGAGCTTTCACATGAATGTTCACCGTTCGGAAACTATTTTTCCTTTTATTCCGACACCAAATGAATGCAGCACAAAATTGATTAGGTTCTTCCTTGGTCCATGCTACACTCTTCTACCAAGTTTCATGATAATCAGGATTTGTTCAGAGAGACTAACTGAGCTGAAATCATTATCTCCCCCTTGTGTGTTTTCACCTTGAGTTCCACACATCTAACGTCCGCTCATACATACAGTGTGAGTCAAGCACAGGCAAGAACATGTTTCCTGTTTTCTACACAGTCTGTGACTCATGGTTCCTGAGAAGATACAGGTTTCCTCTGGTTTTGTACAGTGTCCAAAAATATTAATCAGAGTGTGTATAGAGAGAAGAATGTTACTGTGGAAACATTGTGACAGGAAATTGTCGACAGTACTCATCCAAAGCATGCACAAAACCATAAGTTCATATAAAGCTTTTAACTAAAAAGCAGCACTTCATAGACTGGTACAGTATAAACAAAGGGACTAATATTTTTAAAATACCTTGTTCTAGGGCTGTGCGATTATGGCAAAAATCATAATCACGATTATTTTGGTCAATAATTGATATCACGATTATTAAATACGATTATTCATTGACTTTGAAAACATCCATTTATTGAACTTTAAAATACAAATAATAATTTGAACAGTATCTTTTTAACTGTTGATTTCCCTGAACGTATAATTCAACTGAAAAACCAATACAAAAATAAATAAATTAAATTATACATTTATATCTACATTTAAATAAATAATATCAAAATAATAAATACCAATAAACAAGATCAACAAATATTTTGGAGCGCACTTCCCCAAGCTACTAAACATATATAAATATGATAAATACAAATAAATGAGACCAAAATAAATTAGATCAAATATGTTGCACTGTCACAACCAAGCAAAGCTAAATAATTGTTTTTTTCGATTATGTTGTTTTCGTAATTGTGGCAGGCCAAAATCGTAATTGCGATTAAAATACGATTAATTGCACAGCCCTACCTTGTTCACTTCCACAGTAAGTGATTCACGTATTTGACGTTGGATAATTTTTGAATAATAATGGTACTAGACTAGTACAGTCTGAACAAAGTTAGGAATGCTTCAAAATATGAGAAAGGTCAACAAAAGGAATACGCAGACTAATCAAATGACAGTTCTAGAATGTTGAATTCAAATTCTAGAATGTTGGACACAAATTCTAAAATGTTGAATACGAATTATAGAATGTTGAATTTAAATTCTAGAATGTTGGATACAAATTCTAGAATGTTGAATACAAATTCTAGAATATAAAATGACAATTCTAGAATATTTAATGAATTAAACATTAAATGTTAATTTCATTGTAATTCAACATTCTAACACTGTAAGGTAACATTCTAGAATGGTAATATGTACTGAGTGCCAGATATTGCATTTCATTCTCGACTTTTCTGTCTTTCAGTCACCACTCAGGCAGGACCCGGGGGAGGCTACGGCCCAGATGGGACATGGGGGCTGGTGGAACTAGTGGCTGTGGTGGCAGGGCCGCTGTTCTTGCTGTGTCTGCTGCTTCTGACCTTTATGTTCCTGTATCAGTACCACCAGAGGGCCTACAGCCACAGGCAAAGGTTAGAGGTGGAGGACCCCTCCTGTGATCATCTCTACATGACCAAAGACAGTACCCTGCAGGACCTCATTTACGATCTGTCCACGTCTGGTTCAGGCTCTGGTCAGTGCACAACGTCATAATGTACACTGATCAAAGATGTAAACGCAACACTTTTTATTTCATTCCTATTTTCACGAGTTGGAAAAAAAGAGATTCCAAGTTTTTCTGTGCAAAAGGCTTATTTCTCCCATTTTTTTTTGCACCAATTAGCCAAAATCCTCATTAGTGGGTACTCCTAATTTGCCAAGATAATTCCTCCACCTGACATGCTGTATATAGTGATTTAATACTATAATTATTACAGATATGTGCTATGCAGTTTAAGGGCAACAGCTCTGGGACGATGGCACGCTCCCTGAACTTGCAACATCTGTAGAGTTGGGTTTTGTGATAAAAATGCCAATTATAGAGTGGCCTTTTATTGGACCAGCCCAAGTTACACCTGTGTAATAATCCTTTTTGTTTAATCAATATCTTGATATGCCACACCTGTCAGACAAGAAATGCTCATTTACACGGATTTTAACAAATTCAAACCAAAGTTTTAAAGAAATACGCTTGCTGCATGCAGTCTTTTATTCTTCATTTGAACTTAAGAAGAATTCAAGCAAAAGCAAAAGTGTTTTTATTTTTGCATGGTGTAGCACAAGAATATGAAAAGACTGCTGATAACTGTTCTTATCTTTTCTAAGCAGGCCTGCCTCTATTTGTCCAGCGGACTGTTGCCAGAACAATTGTCCTCCAGGATATCATTGGTAAAGGGCGTTTCGGGGAAGTGTGGCGAGGACGTTGGAGGGGAGGTGACGTGGCGGTGAAGATCTTCTCTTCCAGGGAGGAGCGCTCCTGGTTCCGTGAGGCTGAAATCTATCAGACTATCATGCTGCGCCATGAAAACATCCTGGGCTTTATAGCTGCTGACAACAAAGGTGCAAACCTGTTAAATGTTGTATAATGGGAGAATAATTCACAGCTCAGGGTGAAGTGTGTTGTATTTGTTATGTAATCATTCATCATTTTCAATTACATTTATAATGTTTTGTATATGTCTATATTCCCATCTCCTGCCCAGACAATGGCACATGGACCCAGCTGTGGTTGGTGTCAGACTACCACGAGCACGGCTCCCTGTTTGACTACCTGAACCGCTACCCTGTCACCACTGAAGGGATGATCAAACTTGCACTGTCAGCTGCCAGTGGCCTGGCACATCTGCACATGGAGATACTGGGAACACAAGGTGACTGCTTCATTTATAATGCAACACATAAAGTGCTCCTGTTATTCATTTCTCTTTTGTCTCTTTCCTCTCCCCACAAGGCCTCCTATTTTGACAAATTACCTTAAAGGTCCCATGACATGGCCATTTCTACTGATCATAATTCCATTGTTGAGGTCTACTAGAATAGATTTACATTGTTCAATGTTCCAAACTCACATTGGTTTCTCATACAGCATCTCTGTATAGCATGTGTATTCACTCTCTGTCCTACACGGCTTGTTGGAGCTCCTGCCCCCCCCTCCCTATGAGCCCACTGTGCTCTGATTGGTCAGCTCGCCCACTATGTTCTGATGAGTCCACCACCGTTACAGCGGAACATCAGTGTTTATGTGTTACAATGGCGTTTGTTAGCAACCAGAAAATGACCCCAGTAACGGGCCGTCTCCACGGCAGCGTTAAAAAATCTTGAAACGCTTCTGCCCATTCACTTTGAATGGGGTGACGTCACTTTTTTTCGCTTTCGCCGAAATGCATTGTGGGCAGGCGAGCGGAGATTCTCAGGATTTTCAAGATCCAAAGTTGAACAATGTTCAACTTTTGAGGCTGAGGTGGAAGCGTCAGCCAATCAAATCCCGTGTACGCAAATCTGACAGTTCAAGCTCTAGCCAATCAAACGGCGTGTATGCTGGGAGAGAAATACCGCAGGTCATTTCCTCATATTCCAAAAAATGGAGGAGAAATTAGCGGTAGCGAATCAATCACCCGGTGCTTTATGACCAGACCTACCGGGATATAAACCGGAGGAGCCAGGCATGGAGGGAGGTGGCAGAGACAGTGGTAGGTTTTCGCCTGTTTTGGGGAGTTTATATCCAGTTTACTTCGGGCTTTTTTGCTTCGTATGTCGCGGGCGGGAGATTCATGTGATTGGTTGCTCGCAAAAAATCCTCAAGCTTCAGATACGCCCACCTCCAAGATTTTTGTAACGCTGCCGTGGAGACGGCCCGTAATGACAAACAGATGAGAATGCTGCGTGGGGTCTGGGTGCCATGTTGGCGGGACGTTGCGGGGCTCGCTGCTCCGCCCTTTGAGGCTCGAGGAGCGGACAGTGTGAGCTGGATTACTGGTGTCGTTTCCTGGTTGCTGCGTGGGGTCTGCGAGACAGCGAGACACCGCGGAACTCAGCCTGAGCACACACACACACTCACAGCCAGGCTGCGCACGCGCGGAGATCCGCGGAGCCACGGCTGAGAAAAGATAAGGCTGAGTGAGTGTGTGCCGGCAAAGCTCCGCAGAGTACCGTGGCTGAGAAAAGATAAGGCTGAGTGAGTGTGTGCCGGCAAAGCTCCGCAGAGTACCGTGGCTGAGAAAAGATAAGGCTGAGTGAGTGTGTGTGTGCGGAGCCGTTACGTCACTATGACCAGAAAGAAAAAAAGAAAAAAAGAAAAATCTCCAACGAGGCGTTCTGGGGCAGCATAGACAGGTATTTTCTGTGTCTTTTACATGCATAAAAAGCTACATAACACACAAGGGGACGGGTAATAACCGGAAAAGGATGTCATGGGACCTTTAAAACAAATGTTTAACCCTTTGAAAACAAATTGGGAAAATAAATAATTTAGCTTAAAGAATTATAATAGAAATTGACTGAACAAATCTTAGTTCACTTTGCCCAAAACAACCAGAGCGAAAAGTTTTAACCTTTTTCCAATTATGTACTTTATACATTTGTTGTGGCTAATATAAATAGTTTCTTCTCTCTTGTCTTTGTCATCTGAGTTATCTTAGGAAACAATTCACTCTGAATCCTCAGCTACCCGTATGGAGTTTAAAGTAAAGTCAATTTGTTGCTCAAATTGGGGGGTGTTTTTCTATTTTTATTAACCAAACTGATGGCCAAAAAGAATGTTATAGTTTCTAGTTTCTCAATAAAGAGAATCGACATTGACCTTAACAAAAAAACAATTTAGGGATAAGAGTTCACAATTGTCTGTCATGTACACTTCTGCTTTGGTAGGAAAACCAGGTATCGCCCACAGAGACCTGAAGTCCAAGAACATCCTGGTGAAGAAGAACTGCACCTGTGCCATCGCTGACCTGGGCTTGGCTGTCCGTCATGACTCTGCCTCCGACACCATCGACATTGCACCCAATCAGAGGGTGGGCACCAAGAGGTCAGTGTCAACACCCGCACCTGCAGCTGCTGACTGTGCTTCTCACAGATATCTTTGACATCTTTTCCAGAAAACACTTTGACACGTATTTACAGACTGAGATTGTTCTTACATCTCTCAGGTACATGGCTCCAGAGGTTTTGGACGAGACGATCAACATGAGACACTTTGACTCGTTCAAATGTGCTGATATCTACGCTTTGGGGCTGGTCTACTGGGAGATTGCACGCCGCTGTAATACTGGAGGTCAGACTCGTTTGTTTTTACTCTGGATACTCAACCTGTGGTGTTTTGATATTTGTATCCATGTTAACAACGGAGATCACAGCACTGATCTGACCCCGCCTTTGTCCCGTGTTATCAGGTATCCATGAGGAGTACCAGCTGCCCTACTACGACCTGGTACCGTCTGACCCTTCCATAGAGGAGATGAGAAAGTTGGTCTGTGACCAAAAGCTTCGACCCAACATTCCTAATTGGTGGCAGAGCTACGAGGTATAACAATGATCGATTAAAGCAATATGTTTTAACTTTTCAAGATCTGACTTATACCAGAATGGTAATTCCAGTTTATTACAAGTTCAAGTTCATTGCTAGGATCTAGAAATGCTTGGTAATCACTAAAGGAAGTCCAAGAGGTTATTAGGTTAAACCCCAATGTTGAATTACTCTAAAGGTAATAATATATACAAATTATTTAAAATATCTATAAAAGACTAGACCTATGATATATATTTTGTTGAGTGGTTTACTTACATTATAGCAAATGTTTCCAATATTCAAACTTAGAGAAATCCATCACTTTAATCAAAGTACCAGTCCATCCTGCAATGATAAACTGCCAAATCCTACTTTTTCTGTTAAATGTTTGGATTGGGGGCTCCCAGTGGCAGAAAAGTGACATATTGTGCCTTTTAATATGGTCATAATTTTTCTCCCAGAAATATTTGTCAAACTGTTTACAGGCTGTCTGCTCTTGTGTGTTTTCATGTGCCAAGGGAGATGCACATTATGGCTGCGCTTGCTCTCCGTTAATCGTACTTAATCTGTTGGCTTTTTTACAACTAGAGCCAGATATGTCGGCCAGTATTACTAGATTTAGTGACGCATACACCAGTACAGGTCATTAGAAACTGGTGCACAGAAATGCCAAACTTATATCTTTGTGTAATTTAGTTGCTAGAAATGACAGCCAAAGCTAGGACAAATTAGCCTAACAATGCAATGAAGTGAGTTATCCTATAAAGCTCTTTTTGAATGCAATTGAATTGAATTTTTTAAGCCTAATAAGTGTTTTGACACAGGAAACACAAAACTATTTTAAACAAATGTTGAACATTATGCATGGACTTCTTGAGCTACATTTGTGTCATCATAGCTATGTATACTGTATTACGAGCTATTAATCCTTATCTGCCCCATCTCCATGTTGTCACAGGCCTTACGGGTAATGGGAAAGATCATGAGGGAGTGTTGGTACTCGAATGGAGCCGCCCGCCTGACGGCCCTGCGCATCAAGAAGAGCCTCTCCCAGCTCAGCATTCAAGAGGACATTAAAGTGTGAGCTCAGAGAACGAGCACTGAGCACTACCCGACTCCAGACTTTTGAAAACTGAGCACTTTGTAAAATATTTCTCCATTGACACTCCTGCCAGTTTTGAAGCCACTTGATTTCTGACCAACCCTACCTCGCTTACCCAGCCAAACTACCAAGAACACCTTTCCTGTCTTGTCCTCAGCTACTGCTGCCCTTTTTGTCCCTCTCTACACTCCGTACTAACAAGGATCCTTGGGTTTCCTGTGTACTTGTATGCAATCGATTGCAGGACATGTATTTAACCATTTAACATTCTGAAAATCAGTTGCTGATATCTCCTCAAGGTCTCTTCGATCACAGTCGCTTAATAGTTAACACATTTGCTCTTCTTGTGTTTGAAAGGGTGCAAACTGGGAGTGTTTTTAACTTATTTTTACTTATTCTGTTATTCAGATGACTCGATCTTGTTAATATATGGGGTGTTTGTGAGGCTATTGTTCAGGTTTCTCTGTGCCACCTACAGCATACAGGCACATATCACTAACTGCTTAGAAATCCTTCAAAGAGAGCTATCCATCTGGTTCTGCTACCACTGTGTTGTTTGCTTGTATGCTGATTACCATGTAAGCATGTACAAAGCACTTAGGGCAGTTTGTGTTTGAAAACTTCAAAGTCATAGGAGCTTGGCAACTTGCCAAACATGATTTAGCCTTTGGACCCCTTGCCTGGAGCCCTTTCCCATAAGCTGTTGTAAACCTCAGGTTTTCCTTATGCTATCCAATCAACAAGTTGTTTTGGCTCTTCATCTTAAGCAACATACAGACATAGGAATCAAGCAAAATGTATTAAAGTAGGATGGGGGGTTGAATGTAGAGCAACAGCTGCCAGGGTCTGTGTGTTTTATTTGTTGGATCTTCTTAGCTGAGACACTGGCTTCGGATTGGGACACTTCTTACATAAATACATGTAGAATATTTAAATGGTTGTATCTATCTAAAGCCGCTGTGTTTGATCAACCCACAGAACATAACCTGCCATGAGAGTAAGCTCAGATAAGCCGGTGTGCACGACACTCAGATAAACCTTACGTTCTTTGCAGCAGCGAATCCTATTTACACTGTACTTTCAAACATGGGATTTTTTTTATTTTGAATCCCTTTTTAAATACACTAACCCTGAATCTGAATCATAGCTTGTTTTTATTATACGTTTTTAATATATTGTCAGAGCATGTCCAATGTTCCTTTCCCTGCAGGGCATATATTTCCTGGCCAAGTATAAATACTGCACATAAACTAGCTGTTTAGGATGATACTAGTGTAAATAAGATGGTTCAATTGGATTTTATGTCGTGTTTGAAATGGTTGAATCTCTTACTAACTTGTGTTTTGTTTTTGATGACGATCTACTGTTTGACCTCTGAAATGATATTTGTGTGTGTCACAGCTCTAATGTTGACTTTTCTCTAATAGCCGTCTATGACTGCTCAGCAGCATTTGATTTTTCCCTTCAAAGCTCCGTTTGTTCACCATACAATACCTCCTCAGTGTGCAAATTGTAGGTGGATTTTTTTCCATCAATCTAACTTTGTCAGAAATCACTGTCGAAATGTTTTGTTTTCAGGAAATAGGTGCACTTTTGTCTTTAGCTGTATGCAAACTCAACAGGTACTTTGTGTGTGTGTGTGTAATCTTTCCCGTGTTATTTATATTTGTATGCTGTGAGTCCCTACGCAAGGCTGAAGGCCACGTGTGCACTACTACTGACCTCGCAGCATTAAAACCAAATGTTCTCAGAATTATCTCTGGTCATGTCCTCAAGTGTTTATTTAAGATCACACCACTGAAAATGAGAATGTTTATACAAATCACGCCAACCAGTTGCAGAACTCTGCTGACTAGAGACTGTAAGGAGGATCTGACTTTGTCTTTGGGAGAAGAAATGTAACTAAATACTACTGAAATGTCTGAATTGCTGTCTCAAAAATGTGTTTGACCAATACTTTTATTTTAAAAATCACTCTTTCCCTGAATGTTTAAGTCTTTCAGGATGTATGTAAGAACAAAGAGACTGCCCTTGAGGCTGTGAAAAAATGTGTAGATCTACTGTTTGATAAGTGGTTGAGTGTCAACCATGACATACACACTAAAGGGGAATGACTGTCTTGTCCAATAGTACCTGCCTTACAATGTATAAAATGCATAGTGTATTTAAGGTTGAAATACCTTGCTCCAAGTGTCACCAAGAAAGAAAGAAATTGGTTGTTATTCTGCAGGCAGTGAAAGAGACGACTGCATCCATGTAAAAACCCCTTCAGGACTTCAATCATGTACCTTCTAATATAGTAATAAATGCAATTGTTTTCATAATTGGTGTGTATTTATTTTACTTTCTTTCATCTCGACCAACCAGACTTTAAGTGAAAAAAAGGTACTAATGACATTTATCTAACCTGTCCTAAAGTATGACTAGGCATTATATTTGTATGAAATGTATAACTTGACATAAATGACGATTATTCATTTTAAACAAATAAACAATAACTTCAGTCAGTATTAATTGCGTAACATCCGATCACATACTGATTCCAAACACAACGCCATCACATGTGTGCGGCCAGATACTGGTTAAAGTTACACACACTTTGCTCTGTATATAATATTCGATCTGAAAATATAAAAGTATCTCAGACAAGTAACTCAAGTCATGTCTCCATTCAAGTCACAAGTATTTAGTATCATGTCATTTATTTTCTGTAAAAAAAAAAGCAAATTCATCAACAGTACATTTAGTCGACTCAAGTCCAAGTTACAATAACATGGGTCAATATCTCCATGACCAACTCATATAATAAAGTACAAACCTCAAATTTGTATTTAAAAAGGTTGCCATATGATGTCATTTTGTTATGTGCTTTTTTCCACTATCTAAAACTGGACAAATGACTTCATTCTGGTTCACCGAACAGTTTAATGTTGCAGTGTGAATCAATTTCATATCAGATACCTGGTTACATCTTTAGATTAAGGTTATATCTGGTAATATAAAACATTTAACAATAATACCAATTTAAAACAATCTCTTTAAGAACCTTTTATTGCTCATCCTTCCAATGTTAATCTCAATGCATATCACTGCATAACTGTGCGTTTACAAACAGGTGTACACATACAATTTACATATGTAGAAACATGAAGTGTGACAGGTTCCTGGCCCATCCTCTTTTGAAAATGGAAAAGGGAAATGCTGGTATTGAGTGATTTTGATAAAGTCCCCTAAATACAATTAACATTAAATGTTTAACTGAACGCAGCAGACATCACACATCATCACTGACTGTGACTGACATCAACAGAACACACTAAAAAGGTAGAAATCATAAAGAAATCAATGCCACAGACATGTTCACTTGACCATTTGTATTTAGGTGGACCAAACTTTAAAAAACTAAAGCTCATTTGTAGCAATGCAGCAATGGTTAAGTCCCTTTAATGATAATAATGCCAAAAATCCAAAGTGTGATTAACAAAACGGGAAGAGAACAAATGTCTTTCTAAAGTCAAATATACAATCCACTAAACATGTTGTCACGTGAAACACAGACAAAATGGCAAAACACAGAATCCATAAATATCCAGAGCATTTAACGGTCATCTCCTCCAGGATTCATTGATACTGTTCTGAATTGCACCAATGACCTTCTCTTGACAGCCTAATATTATTAAACTCTTCTAATACTAGAGTTGCAACGATGAGTAGGCGAGTCTGTTTTGAATAATGGATTAGTCTAGTCTAGAAAGGCTTTTTCAGCCTCTTAAATATGGACATTTCCTGCTTCTCTCTGTTTTTGGATCATGTGAAATTGATTATTTTGGAGTTTGCACCGACAAAACATGACATCTAAAGACATCACCTTGGACATAGAGAAACTGACAGTTTTCTGACATTTTATAGATAAAACAAAACAGATCCATTCTCTCAGCTACATTGTTGTCTGGCTTCACAACTAATTCGATCCTGAGTCCTTATATTCTTTGCACCTTTAACATGTAATCAATTGATTTAATTGTTGAAACAATTCCTGGCTTAATTCAAATGTAGTCAGACCGTGACGGGGCCTTTTTCGTTTTACCTGTGAAATCATATTCTAACACAAATGACCAGTGCAGACGACTAGCAGTCTCCTTCAAAGTCTAGAGTTTGTATGATTAATTGAGCTAAACCCAAAGCAAAGTGTAGCATTAAGCTAGTGTATGAGAGACACAAATACAGATAAATATTTCTGCAACCATATAACCTTCAAAATTAAGTTTTAGGTTTTTCTAGGTAACATTTTTACGAATCCTCCAACCACGTCTAAATAATAAAACCAATTGGAAAAACAAGATCATTTTGTCAAGAAAAAACAAATCATTTATGTACAAAGTACAGGACACAGGCTAATGTTGGAACTTCCCAGAACAACAATGCACACCAAATATTAATCTGAAAAATAAACAGTGTTTAAAAGTCTTTGACAAAGGCTTTTGTGCATTCATATTCCAGCTGTATTAAAGAAATGTAATTCTGCCATCAAAAAGCATTACAGGTAAATCCGTTTTTATTTAGCTAGTGACCGATTACATAATTTAAACTGATGTGAATGAATTTGTGATAAGAGCCATAATGACTGGCCTAAGATCATGGAGCACAGCGGTGGGAATGATGCCTGCTCAGAGAAGACGGCTCCTCATCCAGAGGTCTTCACATCTCTCCTTGCTTGGAATTTGGCTCGTTTTACAGGAGCTTCTGTATGTCTTATGCTACTACCATTTTGTTTTGCTGTGTTGCTAAAGCTTTATATTTTAGCAGAGAAGGCGAAGTATTCACGTGTTAATATAGGAAGTCAGGAGATAGGTGATGGTACTTCAATATACACATGCCTGTTCTCTCTCCATTTGCTCTGACCTTCTCTTAAAATTGTGTAGCCTTTCTTGTTTCAGAAACATCCTCAAGCTGTGCCTGTGGACAGAAAATAAAAATCATTACTTAGTTCATCATAAACACATTTAGTAGAGATCACCGAATGCAATTTTCTTGGCCGATTCCAATTATCTTTTGTCTGACATGATTTCCATATTTTTTCTAAAACAAAATTAAAAGTATACACAAAATATGTGTTGTAACTTTTCTGTAAAGGAAAATTAAACTGTATAATCCTACAGATATGAATCAGAGAAAGTATCATTCTATACTGTGTAAGTTGGCCAATAAGCTGACTGCCTGTCAGCTTTGATAGTAACATTTATAAATTCAGGAAACGTGTGAATGATTACTTCTTTTTATAGTGTGTATTTGTATTCTGTAATTATATTATGCTGTTGCTTTTACTTAAAATGAGTCTATTCAAAGAAATCTTAAGAAAGCTACACAACTGTACTGTACTTACACTCTTCCCCATCGGTTAGGACTAATGCCTGGAGAATATCTGAAAGGGAGACTATTCCCTTCACCACTTCCTGCTCGTCCACCACCACCAGTCTGTGCACCTGAGGGAAACACCACAATCAACGTCACTCTCACCTCTGGAAAACTGTATTTCTACAATGGCCAGAAGAATTTATACAGAAACTGATAGAGGACATGCCAGGTGTCAGTAGTTGTGTTGATAAAGTATCTTCAAGTGTTTTGTTTGAGTTTCTATTTAATGCAAAATCAGAGAAAAGCTACTTGTAGCCTAATGTACTTTCACATGTGTTTAGTCACCCACTTAGTACTTTAATTTTAAACATTTCTGACACGGTTTATCACAGGGCATTTAAACCCTGGACAGTTATAGCAAAAAGCAACAGGGCCATCAGCCACAAGGCTACTCTGTGACACATGATGAAATCCAACACTCACCTCGGCCTCCACCAATCTGTTGATGATGGCCTCCAGGGTCTCGTGCCTGTTGCAGGTCAGCACTCCTTCAAAGTACTGAGAACGGTGCTGCAAGGCTTTTGTCACCGTCAAGTCCAGGTTGTTATACGTCTTCTCTGCTGCCAGATTCTGCAGCAACACAGGTCTTTAGGTTAAATATGTTACTTTTTTCAAAAGTTTGAAAGAAATACAGAGGCAATTTTAGCCTCACGTTTCAAAATCCTTGTTTATATTCACATCTCAAGTAAGCCTGAGTAATATGAAGAAATCCTCTAAAATACTATATGAAATATTGCTAAAATTAATTTGTAAACTGAACATTTTGGACTGTTGGGCAAATCAAGCAAACATTTGTATGCATTAATCAGGGCATTTGGAAATTATACAAGCATCTTTGTGCATGTAAAAAGAAAACATGATAAAAGATGAATAACAACTTACTATAACATCAAATTTTGAGTATATATCCACCACATGACCTGCAGGAGAAGCACCATATTAGTACACAAACTAACACAATTAAAGAGGTCTTTGTCATTGATGCAAAATCAACAAGGGTGTCATTTCAAACTGCCCTCATACCTTTGTCATCCACGACGGGGAGCGCCGACACTCGCTGTTCAACAAAAATACCCAGCGCCGTGTACAGCGGTGTGTCTGTGCGGACCACTGCTATGTTTTTGAACGTTCCGATGTTCAGGTCCTCTAAGGTTTGTCCCAGGAAAGAGGGTTTTGGCATCTCTGATATCTGGAAACAATAACAAGAGATTGTGCACGCTTTATCAAAACTGAGGGAGATTGGATGTCTATGTAAATATTGTTAGAATTATAACTTTTTCCTTAAATGTAGCAAATAGTCTTTACTCTATACTCATCATCTGCCATTATATTGAATGTATTCAATGTAGTACTGGTACGGAGCGTATAGAGATAACTTACAAAAAGCTTCAGGAACTTGAGAATCCTCTTGTGTGTGAGAATATAGAGTGTGTTCCCGGTCAGGGGGTCGATGACAGGCAGTCTGTGGATCTTATTCTTCAGCAGGGATGATACTGCATCATACAAACTGAGACACAGAGAAGATTAAAGAGGACTAAGTCAATCAAGGTGTTTTGGACAAAGCATGTTGTAAGATGAAAAAAGTGAAAGGGAAACAATCTAAAGAATAGCAAATAATGTTAGCTTTTCAATTATTGGTAAAATAGTGAGAAAATTAATCTTTACAAGTTAAATACTAACATAATTTCAAATCTCCCAGCATCTTTATTTAGATTTAGAACACTTTGAAACTATTGGAGATATTGATTACTTCATGAAGTTAATATGAATCCTACTATCAATCACACAATTGTAGAAAAGCTGCTTGTAGCCTCATCTTATTGCCAGTTAGTGTTTGAACTCTGCCTTTATAAACACAGGCTAAACTATCAGATGCCTCCGTGTGCATCATCTGTGTGTCCAGATAAGAGAACTAAAAACAAAATGTAAATGCCTTGAAGTACTTCTGTACAACAAAATATGAATTAAAAAATAATACACTCACCTCGCATTGGGAGAAATGCTAACCAAGGGTTTAAAAGAGTCTTGCAGGTACAACTCTATTACAAAAAAGAACAGAAAATACAGTCAAGACTTTCAAAATTCCACAAGTTAATTTGAAGAAGTATTATATATCATTACATATTAAACTAAATCACCTCGCCACGTTTCAATTTTGTGTTCTTCCAACTCGTATATCTGGACCTAAAGGATAACAAGGAGAGAAAGGGTTGACTTATTCAAGAAGATCTGAGAAAGGGCTGCAACCAAAGATCTTGGTTATGAAAGATGAAGGTGTAGACACATTTAGAAATTGATAGATTAATTGTTTGGTCTATAAAATGATAGACAACAAGGAAAAAGGTCCATCCCAGATTATGAAAAGTCCATGGAGATGTATACAAGTCCATGGAGATGTTTAAAAGTCTTGCTTTGTCAGTCCAAAAAAACAAAGACGATTAGTTTAATGAATGAAACAGAGATGAGCAGGAAATCTCAACATTTGAGAGCCTAAAATCAGACATTTCTGAAATTTTTTCATGCATTCCTTGAATCTGTTATCAGAGTAGTTGGTGATTTCTGTTCCGACTAATCATTAAGTCAACTGATAATTGCAGCTCTAGAATCAAACAAGCTTGAAAAGTTATAAGGTCACATTCCTATTAGATAAAACACAGCCTGACAAATTCCTCCTGAAATTCATCTTCGAGTTGTAAAATGTTATACCTCATTATATCATTCTAGGTCAGTAACCATCTAGTGTCTACAATCTTACCAATGGAGATTTGTAGTAGCGATGAAGGATGTTTATAAAGTCTGTGATGGTCAACATACCTGTGGAGATGCAGGAAGAGAATCAAGTCACACCTTTATTTCATTTTGTCTTACAGTGAAAGTGTACCAACTGAAAATTGTCCTTACCGACGAAGCACTGCTTCTTGCTATCCCACAGAGGCGCTGCTCTTACCCCATTAGAAACAAGAGCAAAAAAGGCTTTCTTCACCTGTGAAATAATTACAGCAAATAGTTCAGTCTACATTAGCCAATGACAGATAGACTTCATTTATAAAATGTAAAGTTTATGTCTTACCTGAAGTGAAGTATCGAACACAACAAGTTTGGAGCTGGTAGGTACGAGGTCATAACACCGATGGGACTTCATAAACCTGGTGTACACATTGTGCTCTGGGTCTGAAGGAATGAGAGAGACAACTCAGGACAATTATTTGCTGTTTTTAAACATGACTGTTTCTGACTTTGGTATCAATGTATTTCTACATTAGTTTACCTTCTATGACAGGGTCCTTTTTGCCCTCAAGATCATCAATAGCCACTGGAATCTGAAATAAAGAGATAAAGGTCTTTAACATTCAGTTGTCTGTGTGAACTTCAAACAAGTGAATGTGTATGGGTAAACTTTAATTATTTAGAAGCCTGCATAATATGGCTAAATAATCCTCAACTTAGCTAATGTAACTAGAGAATGCAATTCCTGAAGAAATTGCTAGTGGGAATGCTTTATGGTGAAAAGCTGACGCTAAACTGCTATGCTGAAATGTAATGTGTAAGAAGAAAGTGAAGAATTTAGATTGAAATGATACATGAACACTGGGGGCTTGAATGTGTGATGAGAGAAGAAAAGAAAGTAAAAAGGCTTGGAAAAGCAGCAGAATAGTTGAACTGCAAACTTTTGAACTAACTCGATGGCGAATGATCTGTCGCCATGCCAATGGCATTTGATGACATCTCATAATACGCTTAGATGTGTTGATGGCTGCATCGTTACCAAACCTGTGAAGTTTTGGGCCGTTTGGAGCATTTTCACTGAAGTTATGAGAAAACCGTGTTTCATGGTGAGCATTGTGTTGCCATGGCAGCGGCATTTGAAGAAATCTCAAAACTGTCCCGTAGATGTCTTCACGTCTGGACTATTAGCACACATGTGAAGTTTGAGCACTTTTTGAACATTTTCATAGGAGTTATAGCGACATCGTCCTTTATGGCAAGGGATGCGTTTCCATGGAAACGGCATATGATGACACCCCATAATTGACGTAGAGCTGTTGAGGGCTGGACCGTTAACCATTATCTGAAGTCTGGTGCTGTTTTGACCCTTTTCATAGGCGTTACGACAACATCGTGTTTTATGGCGAAGGATGCGTTTCCATGGAAACGGCATATGGTGAGATGTCAGATTTGACGTAGAGCAAAGAGGTGATATACAGGTGAAGATTGTGGGACGACCGGACCGTGTCCATTGGAGCTACAGCGACATCGTGTTTTATGGCGAGGGATGCGTTTCCATGGCAACAGCCTATGGTGAGATCTCAGATTTGGCGTAAAGCTGTTGAGGCATGGACCGGTGATATACAAGCGAAGTTTGGGGGACGATCGGACCGTGTCCATTGGAGTTACAGCGACATCGTGTTTTATGGCGAGGGATGCGTTTCCATGGAAACGGCATATGATAACACCCCATAATTGACGTAGAGCTGTTGAGGGCAGGACCATTAACCATTATCTGAAGTCTGCTGCTCTGAGCATGTCAGTTGGAGTTATGACATCGTGTTCCATGACACAGGTGTATATATTTGAGCTAACGACGTGTCCAGAGATCAAAGGTTTCCATGGTGATGTGCAGTAATCAGTGAGAGAAGAGCATTTTCATTGTTCTGAATGAGAGATAAACCTCTTACATGTGAACGTTTTGTTGAATAACCGTAACAGATATCGGTGAAATTTCAAAGAGTGAAGCATGTCAAGGAACTTGAGCATCTGAAGTGTACTTTTTGTGTACTTTCGGGTTAATAATGTGGCCTTTTTGGCAGATTAACTAAAGGTGTGCGGCTGCTGTGGTGGGGAAAGATGAGGCTGAACTTACAATGGGGTTTAATGGAGACATGTTGAACGTTTTTGTCACTTCATGCCCTCAAGAGTCATTTTGTTTAATTATTTTGCTTAATTATTTTTTTATGTTTCAAGCTACGAGATGTTTTCCTACGTTTCTCATGACAAATTATGTCTCAGGAATGTAGGGTTTGGGAATTATGGCAGGTTTAAAAGAAAATATGAAGGCAAAATTAAATCTGTCCTCCACTCTAGCTGTGACATCATCACACACTCTAAAATCTGAAGAAGGCCTCTTTACCAAGGTCTGAACAATGTTTAATATCTCTAAAAGTACGAATCAGATTTAAAAGTTGTGTTACACGAATAATATCAGAAAGATGTGTAACATTTTAAAGTTGGAATGAGGTTTCTGAGTGAAAGTATGAAGGAGCAGTTAGCAGGTGAAGTTGCATGAAGATTGTTCAAGTCTGAAGAGTTTCTCCATTGACTTCCATATTAAAAATGTGATGAATTATGGGATGTATCTCTGGAATTATGAAAGTTATGAATGAGAAAAGTAATAGCCATCGATTCCCGACCGAGCTGAACGTTTTGATGTTTGAACGGAGTTTCTGCGATGTGGAATGTGGGAGAAGAAGAGGTGCAAAATAACCCGGCGGAATAATAAAGAATTTCGTGCGTAGCATAACAGATAGTTGGAATGCTGTATCAGCATTCCAACTAAATGATCCAAAACTGTGCAGCAACACTTAGGCTAGGCATGTGGTTTAACATGTTTATGATTTGAGCGTAGGTGCAACCCTAAACATTGTTACATTTATGTATAATGTTGTTATAAGCTAACTTTGGAGTAGGGTTAATAAATGGGCAGCTGGGTTAAAGTTAAAGTGGACCTATCATGCTATATTTAAATGATATATTGTAGGGCCATACCTATATAAGGTATATTTATACGTTTCTGTTTTCAAAATACCAAACGGATCATGCATTTTAGCCATGCCTCATTTCGCTCTATGTGCCGTTTGCTGTCTACGGGGCTGATCTCTGTTGCGGCTTTCACACCAGCGCTTTTCCCTTTCTAGCTAGAGCTTTTCTGGTTCAGCTCCGGTTTCCCTTTTCAGCTCCCGCTCTGTTCACACCGCCCAGCTGCCGCTGCTGCGTCATGACGTCACCGTTTACATGGCTGATTTTCTCCACAACGGAGCTCACAACAACAACGGGGGGGGGGGGACTGCGTCGGGTCGATGATCGTGTTGCTTTTAATCATACGAAGCCAGATTAAATTAAATAACGACTTCTCCAACCTTATACTTTTCTCCAGAGTGTCGTGGTTCATTGTTTATTAATGTGTTTCAGCGGCATTTACCGACCGCTGCAGTGCTGGCTGCTCTTTCACAGGAGTTTATTCTCCCGTTAGCTCCGGGTTAGCTCACACGGCTCTAAAGTATTCACTGTCTGACTGTCACACAAACAGCTGATACATATCCCCAGTTCCCCTTAAGTGAATGTGTGTCAGTCTGAATTGACGCTGTTTGGCATCACAACGCTGTTATGAAAGTTTCTCTGGTATAACATGGGTGATGTTAGCATAGCAACCGAAGCTAAACTGACTACTTGCTAAGCCGTTTTCTACAGGCACATTTTACCGGCATATTTTTCATTATGATTCTACTTGTGATAGTCGGACATGACAACCTGTGCAGCCCATGTATTGATTCCATCCGATAGCTGCTATAATAACAAACAAAACGTCTGCCTGCTCTCCACAATGATCAATAACAGCGAACGGATGGTCAAAGTAAGGTACAAATAAACAGAATCACACGGGGAGGTGGTTTCCTGCACGCCTCGACGTAAGAGAGAAGTAAGCGACGCCGCGTCATAGCTCCGAAGCTCTTGCCTCTAGACCGACAATTTTTTGGAGCTGGAAGTGAACCGCATTCCGGAGCTATGACGCGGCGCCGCTGCGGTGTGAACAGGAAAAACCGGCGCTTTTCCAGCTCCAGCTCCGAGCCGGAGCTAGAAAAGCGCCGGTGTGAAAGGGGCATGTGAGCTGCAGCTGACCACGCCCCCCTGCAGAAGAGGGGAGCCGTGCTCTGATCAAGTCAAGAGGGGGAGAAAAAAAGATCTCCGTCCTCCATGTTTTATTAGGCCTAGGCTCCACGGGAACAAAAACGGGTTGTATCCGCATATTTCTCTTGCGTATAGCCCTTTAAGCTACACGACGCTGTAACGGAACGGTAGAAACGGACCCTGCAAACGACAACGGGTCCAAAGGTGGATAGATCTGGGAACGGAGCGCTCTGGGGGGTCCAACGGGGCCGTGTGGCAGCCTATACGGTCATCCGTTTCTGATAATGACGACGCAATAGCCCCGCCTCTCCCCGCCTCTGCTGCTCACCTCCGCAAAAGTACACTGCACACTGAATTCAGATTATTTATCTTTATCTCGATATGGACATAAACGCGAGTGAAGTCTAATCTGGCAGGACGGAGACACGCAGCTCCTCCCGCTGTGATGCAGCGGGAGCAAAACACACACTTCAAGTCAGATCATCACCCTTAGCTATTTTAATTACCTCTCAAACTACCTAAACTAGTTATAAATATGTTTATTTTTACTGTCGGGTTTACTTACTGGATCAGCTGCTGCATGAGGCAGCATGAAGATTTAAACTTTAACACACGTTGACCGGCGAAAAACTCTGCCCGGTTCCCTCGGCCCCCACCGCGGAGAATAAACAGAAGTGCAGCCATGACAACCATTCTTCTTCGCTGCTTTTGTGGAGGAAGGTGCTGCTTTTGTGGAGGAAGTTACAGCGCCACGTACAGGCTCGGCATATGTACTGCAGCTTTTCCAGCGGTTGGATCTAAACGGAGCTGTCTCGTGTGGCAAGACACTATCCGGTGTATATTGCGTGTGGACGGAAGCTTTTTGGCAATTGCGTTTGCGCTAATCCTATGCGTTTTGCCGTATGCGTTCCCGTGGAGCCTGGGCCTTATATAGAGTCGTTATTCATTTGTTTTAAAGCTCAATAAATAACAAAGAAGACCTTTGACCGGCACTTTTCTAATTTTGTCCGGAAGATTTAAACTTTAACGGACATCTTGACCGGCGAAAGAAACTGAAAGTGAAACTCTGCCGCACGGTCCCCTCGTTCCTGGGAAGAGGCGGAGAGGTGGGTGTTTGTCATCTGCTGGTGGACTAACCGGAGAGAATTACAGTGCTTGCCTCGACGGGGAGGGATTGCATTGAATTAAAGCAGCGGGAGCAAACGCTTGCCTCTGGGAGGGAGAAAAAAAGCCACAGCGGAGAATAAACAGAAGGGTAACCATGGTAACTATGGGCGGGAAGTCTTCTTTGCTGCTTTTGTGGCAGACTACAGCGCCACTTACAGGCCTGGCATATGTACTACAGCGTCTCCAGCGCTTTCGAGCGGCAATTTGGCCGGCCGTGGCCCAACCTCACATTCCCCTGATAGGTGGAGAGTTGGCCCAATAGCTGTAGCGCCACTTCTGTGATGTCATAGACGTTGCAGCCCCTTTTTTAGAGATTTGGGTATGGAGGAAAATAGAGAGGGTTGTGTTTTCTGACACTTGGTGAGTTCCCTGGAACACCGGGGACACATATTCATGTATAAAAGACGTACAAAAGTGCATTTTGCATGATAGGTCCCCTTTAAGTTAACGTAGAGTGGATCGTGTAGGTAACAATGTGTATGTTGTATGCTTCCATGGGTCAAACATAACGTTATGTATTAGGTTGTTGTCAAGGTGCATTTATCAAGGTCTCACTAACATTTGGTTCACAACATTATTACCCATTATACGCACTGACTCGTTGATTAAAACTGATTATAGCTAATTAGTTGCAGCTACTGTGCCTGCTATCAACAAGTTTAACAACTTGAGCTAAGCACAACCCTTTACCTGCTTCAGAAATGTGATCAAATCAAGTTTTATTTATAAAGCACATTTAAAAGCAATTTTTGGTCGAGCCAAAGTGCTGTACATGTAATAAAAACACATCACTACCATGTGATCCAGTTGTATCCGCAGGTGTAAACGATTAATTTGGCAGTAGTGTTATAAAATAAGCTGAACCTTTTTGGCAAACCAACGGAGAGTGTCCTCGTTGTTGAAGTTATGTGTAAAACTGAATAAACTCCACTTTTAAACATTATTATAAGATTAGCATTAAGCATTAGCAACAAGCTAGCTGCTAGTCTGTTGACAAAAGGAGCCAGTCGAGGTGACTTAATTCGGCTGTGGCTTTTACTTCGGTGGCACTAGTAAGGTTTTATTGTACACTATGTCTTGGTTATCTTATATGATAACTCTACAACGATACCGGGGGAAAGTAAAACATAGCTTTTGCTCTTCCTGGCGGTTGGCTAAAGTTAGTAACAAGTGAGCTAACGTTAGATTGAGAACTACTCTGTCAATAATTAGCTAACTTACTTAGCTGCTAACATTAGCGTACTTCTGAAAGTCAGGTTATAACTAAGGTGAAAAGGGATTCATTACAAAACCGTACAATCTATCCACGCTTAAGTAGGCTAGATACACTTACACACTCCATATTCCATTCACGGTTTCTCCTTCCTGTAGCCGGGTTCGTTTACAGCCGGTGGGATCTTGCAGTCAGAACCACGCAGGTCTTCCGCTACACCTCGCAACGAGAAACTTGAATGGCTGGCATTCGTTACCGTAGTTCATGTAGTGTTATCGCACCAACATGTAATATCTGAAGACCATGAATTAACCCCACATACTATAATCCTGTGTATGCCTACCTACATGCCGTAAAAAAATGCTGCGGTCAAACCAGCCTCCACTTCGGAAAACACAGTCAAGCCAGCCCGCACATTGTATTGCGGTGCGCGAATATCCTATGCATTACGGTAGAGGCCTGGAAAAACTGCCTTCAAAATAAAAGCGCTTACTCGGTCAATAACAAATATACCTAAAAAACATACCAAACATATTCATATATACTGGAGCTTAAATAAAGAAATATGTACTATATAATGTGATCAATAATCATTTAAAAACAAACTACGTATAACTACCACATTATAACTGAGTGAATGTAAAACTTAAGGATACAGTTATGAAGACATATCTGACCATTACATTCAATATTAAAATGTCTATTTCCACTGGGTGACTAATTTAGTTGGAATGCTGATACAGCATTCCAACTATATGTTATTCTACGGACAAAATTATTATTATTCCGCCGGAATTGTGCACCTCTTCTCCTCCTGCATTCAACATCGCAGAAACTCGGGTCAAACATCAAAACGTTCAGCTCGGTCGGGAATCGATGGCTATTACTTTTATCATTCATAACTTTCATAATTCCAGAGATACATCCCATAATTCATCACATTTTTAACCATTGAAGTCAATGGAGAAAATCTTCAGACTTGAACAATCTTCATGCGACTTCAACTGCTAACTGTTCATTCATACTTTCACTAAGAAACCTCATTCCAACTTTAAAATGTTACACATCTTTCTGACATTATTCGTGTAACACAACTTTTAAATCTGATTCTTACTTTTAGAGATATTAAACATTGTTCAGACCTTGGTTAAGTAGGCTTTCTTCAGATTTTAACATTAACTAGAGTGCGTGATGTCACAGCTAGAGGGTAGGAAATCTTGAAATTTGCCTTCATATTTTTTTTTTAAAACTGCCATAATTCCCAAAACCCTACATTCCTGAGACATAATTTTTCATGACAAACGTAGGAAAACATCTCGTAGCTTGAAAAATGACAAATAATTAAGCAAAATAATCAAACAAAATGCCTCTTGAGGGCATGAAGTGACAAAAACGTTCAACATGTCTCCATTAAAACCCATTGTAATTTCAGGCTGATATTTCCTCACAGCAGCAGCCGCACACCTTTAGTTAAACTGCCAAAAAGGCCACATTATTAACCCGAAAGTACACACAAATTACATTTCAGATACTCAACTTCCTTGACATGCTTCACGTTTTGAAATTTCACAGATATCTGTTATGGTTCTTCCACAAAACGATGCAACAACAATGCAGAACAATGCAAACCTTTGATCTCTACAGAGCTCGTTAGCTCAACTATAAACACCTGTGTAATGGAACACGATGATGTCATCACTCCAACTGACAGCAGTCAGTTCTAACTGTTCATTTCTCTCTCTCTCTCTCTCTCTCTGACACACACACTCTCTCTCGGCCCAAAACTTCACAGGTGTGGTAACGATGCAGCCATCAACGCATCTAAGCGTATTATGGGGTGTCATCAAATGCCGTTGCCATGGCGACAGACCACTCGCCATGAAGCACAATGTCGCTGTAAGTCCAATGGAAACGGTCCAATCGTCCCCCAAACTTCGCTGTAGATCACCGGTCCAGCCCTCAACAGCTCGACGTCAATTATGGGGTTTCTTCAAATGCCGTTGCCATGGCAACACAATGCTCGCCATGAAACACGGTTTTCTCATAACTTCAGTGAAAATGTTCCAAACGGCCCAAAACTTCACAGGTTTGGTATCGATGCAGCCATCAACGCATCTAAGCGTATTATGGGGTGTCATCAAATGCCGTTGCCATGGCGACAGATCATTCACCATCAAGTTAGTTCAAAAGTTTGCAGTTCAAATATTCTGCTGCTTTTCCAAGCCTTTTTACTTTCTTTTCTTCACTCATCACACATTCAAGCCCCCAGTGTTCATGTATCATTTCAATCTAAATTCTTCACTTTCTTACACATTACATTTCAGCATAGCAGTTTAGCGTCAGCTTTTCAACATAAAGCATTCCCACTAGCAATTTCTTCAGGAATTGCATTCTCTAGTTTCAATTGATGTTGACACCATCGCACAACACTCCTAAAATAACATGACTTTCTAAAGCACAATTTAAAATGTATGCTGTTTAAAATCTCAAATTAGATCTATTGCCCATCTATATTTTGATTATTATTTAATGGAAACTGTCCATAATCAAAGAGTCATTCGAAGTCAATCAAAGACTAATATCACTCCAAGGTGATAGCAGGACACCCCATCTAGTCACTTATAGAGAGAATCAGGACAATCTGATGTAGAGTTTCAAAATAAAATACATTTGAAGTCTCATATATAAGCTATCATCCCTCCGTTTTTAGATAAGAATAAAACAAAAACTATCCATTATCAAAGACTTATTTCACTTCAGGATGATAGCAGGACACCCCATCTAGTCACTCAGAGAGAATCAGGACCATCTGATGTAGAGTTTCTTAAGTTTTACATTCACTCAGTTATAATGTGGTAGTTATACGTAGTTTGTTTTAAATGATTATTGATCACATTATATAGTACATATTTCTTAATTTAAGCTCCAGTATATATATATATATATATATATATATATAGGTATATTTGTTATTGACCGTGTAAGCGCTTTTATTTTGAAGGCAGTTTTTCCAGACCTCTACCGTAATGCATAGGATATTCGCGCACCGCAATACAACGTGCGGGCTGGCTTGACTGTGTTTTCCGAAGTGGAGGCTGGTTTGACCGCAGTTCTAAATAGGCGACCCCTACTGTAATCCAGCTCAAACCAGCACAAGTACACATCAAATGAGTAACAGATTTATTTATATACAAAACTGTTTACAGCAAGATTTCTGAATTAACATTGACCCACAAGGGGATATTGGTGTTCAGGTGCACAACACCACCTGCACAGTGGTATCAAGTCAACAGAAGGAAAAAAACTAACCCTTTAAGAGCACCTTGAGTCATGAAGGGAAGAAGATGAGGGAGTTTGAGGAACTGTAAGGCACAGGACACAGCATCACCAGCTAAATTCAACCATCATTATCAATCAACAACTAAGCAAAGCACTTAAAAAAAAAAAAGGAAGTTACAATTACCCACTACAGGTTTAACATGAGGATTATGGGGGGAAATCCATGTTGTGTCATGTTTTGCCAGGCTACAAAATCTAAGAAAAAAAAACGTATTAAGGATCTCAAGCATCTGACAGTGAACATGCAAGTCCAAAATGTGAATTAAATGGACTGCATGCCATTCTGGCTTGGTTTAATCAAGCCAGTTTAAACCATCATATCAAAACCATGAGATCAAAGATAACTGAACTAAATGTGTAGCCTTGAGACACTCGAATAGTCTTACGCAGTGTTAAAATGTAATTTGAAAAATGCAACTCAATAATGTTCATAATTATAATGCATTTATAAGAATATAATCTACTTGGAATATTGAAAGGAGAGCAAACCTGCACCACTCAAAATAACCAATAGTATCAAACCAATGACTAAGATTCTATTGATATTGTATAAAAAGGCCATAACTGGTAAATACCAAAAATCTATTCCAACCTAAACTAAAATTATTTGAGGGTTGCCCATGACATCGTTATTACAGTCAGTAAGGAGAAATTAAACTGTATAAACAACTGAAGAGGACTAATATGCTTAGCGGAAGAGCTTAAAATGTGAGTTTTTAGATATACAAATAGATTCCTCCATCATGAAGACAAAGTTCAAGAGTTAATTGGCGAAAGGTACCTGAAGATAAGTTGAAAAATTACAGTGAGAAAAACTGTGAAACAAGTGATATTTCTTATGTTCAATTTCCTCCAGGGTCTTTAAGGAACTCCATTTGTAAGAGATACTGACATTTTAACACCACATTTAAAGCAATGTGAACTGTGACTCTGAATCACTGTCAAAAAAAAGAAATAATACCAGTCCTTAAAGAATGTTATTTACCAGCCCTACCTTTACATTAACTCAACTAATCAAAGAGTTAGAAGATATAAGCCAATGATGTCTCAAACATCATCTTTAGAAGTAATTGCCATAATACACTTAATAAAGAATTTGATGCAATTAATTGGGACTAATATGTCTGGAAATATGTTTTTGTTTTCTGGGCATTTGAATAGATGTTATGCCCAGTTTAAGATTACATTTCAGTATTTAAAGAAAGTATTTACTGTCAGTAATTCTTTGTCTAAAACAAAGATTAATCTTGCTCTTAGAAACTTTTCCTTGCGGTTACAATATGTGGGATGGTTTTATCGACTGTCGGGCCAGTTGGCTTGCTATGTAAATCAATCAAGCATCACAATGGAGCAGAAAAGTTCCACTGCAGTGTCTTGGTGTCGGTGAGGTCACGATTGGCCAGCTGGTGAAGTTGTGCCTCTTGTCTTCAGCAAATGAGCTTACTGATGTCCTGGATACACTTTCACATCACAGCACACTTCTTCTCCTCTGGAGGTCCATTTCCATCAGCTTTCTCCATCTCCAAAATGATCCGCTTAAAAACCTCCACAGCAGTCTGTATTGCAAGAATGTTGTAATCAGTGTGATGAAACATATTGAAATGAAATTAATTTTGTGAATCTTTGTCAGAATGAGTATGTGGACTGCATCGATTAATTGGAAATATCTGTCATTACCTCATTTTCCTTGGCTGAGGACTCTATGAATGCAGCTCCCCAGGAATCAGCAAGTTTCTTTCCCTCCTCTGGCTTGATAACCCTGGGAAAATAGAAATGGAAACTTCAGTTACGGAAAACTCCTTTAGTATTTGGATAAACAGGTACTAGATTAACATAATCCATTTTTATTTCTTCCGTTTTCATGAAAAATGTCTGACTGTATTATTAATTGTATTTTCAATGACAGTAACATCATGCAGTTTAGATTCTAAATATGTTCAATAATCTTGATTACCTTTCCATGTGGAGATCTTTTTTGTTCCCTACAAGAACAGTTGGGACCCTTTAAAAAAGAAAAAGAAAAACTTGTTGGAAAACAAAAAACACTTACAAAATAAAAAAAGACCATTTTGGAAGCATTGCATTTTAAAGATCAAACTAAACTTACTGAATCTTCCCAACCATGTCTAGCAGCTTGTCGTGTAGAACCTGTACAACTTCAAAACTGACCAGGGACAGAAATCAAAGTACTTTTAGAAAAAAATATATACTTATGAACATTTGTTTAAAGAAATGGGCAAACAGGCACCCAATGATTTTGAATACAGCACTGAAATAGATGAAACTGTGGGTTATCACAACAGTAGTTTTAACCCTTTTAAATATTTTTGTTCTAGGAATAAAGTATCAACAAAAGTAAAGTCTGTATATGTTTGAACACATTCCTATCATTAATTGTGAGACACAAAGTGTAGTCTACATAATATAGAATGTTTTAAGACTGGTAACAGTGTGTTCCTATTCGTACAGATATGAAAAAGAAACATCCACTCACCTTTTATTGGAAGTCACTGCGTAGACAAGGACATACCCATGGATGTCCATTGAGTGGGATTGGTGAAAAATTGAGTACTCATCCTACAGACAGAAGGGGAAAAAAGGTATTATAATCTCATTGGGCATTAAAGTTACCAAACACAACACATCACTAAATGGAGTCGCACATACAGGATTATCACTTTAAATGTTACATCCACATTTGAATACTACGCAGTTTAGGTTAAGCTCTTTTTGCATTTCTATTCATACTGTTTAAAATGTGTGTTTATGCATAGATGCTGATAAAGATTAGGGTACACTCCTTATATTCATATTTTACTATTTGTAAAATTAGATTCCCATTGTGGGTTGCGTATGAATTTTTCTGATTTGTGTGGTCCAAACATTTCCAATAACTCTAAAGCCTTGTACTAGTACAAAATCAAAATGTATTGGAAAAATATATAATTAATAATTTCCAGATTTCAAATCAAGCTTTTTATCCAAATAAATATTCTTGTTGTTGAGCATTTCCCTTTCCTGCTTGCTGCACAAAAAGGGAGGAAAACACAGTTCTACCAGTAGGCCAGTCTAGCTTTTTAATCAACAAAATAACAAATATATATATATTTTTTTTTAAAGGGTGACAGTGGCATAAGAATTAGGAAAAAAACAAGACCTAAGTGCTTGTGTCAGATATGTTGGTAGATGAAGAACTTACTTGTCCAGCTGTATCAACCAGCTGAAGATTGAAGTCTTGACCATTCACGTTGACCAATTTGTTAAAGGCTGGGGAGAGGGATTAACAAAGATTTTTTAGATCAAGCTCTATATATCAATACTTTCTTAGCGGCAATATCTTACACACAAACTATTAATGACACATACTGTTTTCGATGGTGGGGTCATAGGAGTCAACAAATTGTCCTTCCACAAACTGTATTGTAAGAGACGACTTTCCTGTGAAGGGCAAAGAAACATAACATGGTTGTTGTTGTTGTTGGGGATATTCCTACATAGTTAAAACTGTCTCTTCATAACAATCATCTGCTCACTTTAACACACACACACACACACACATAAATACTGTGTCAGTGTAGTAGCTTTCTGAAATATGTCGTGTGTGTACGGAAACACTATTGTATTAAAAACTCTCAGATTACGTGTACAACCCGATAATAAATACTAAATAATTGACAGATATTAACTATTGGTGAAGTGATAGTGCTCTTAAGATACACAACAGGTTCTGCTACCACAGCTATCAAAATGTGTGATCCTATGTTCATCTGTGGGGTCATTTCTCTTCTTTACAGCTATATATATATATATATATATATATATATATATATATTTGTGAATGCTTTTGATGCAACATTGTTGGTAATGTCTTCTTTAAATATTATAAATACCGTGATAAAACATGATAAATAAACGGTTAACTCAGAATATGATTAGTCATTAGTGTGGCGCAATATCAGACACAAACATATTTTTAGAATATAAACGACTGATGTTAACTTGCTATGTCTAGTATGGTTAGAGGCTGATTTTCTTAATTCCTCGACATTACATACTTGCTAGACTTCAACCCCCACGACTAGTCTCCATACTAGGATGTCACCGGCTGAGCTAACTTTGTTTTCACACAACACGTTACAAATAGTAACAGATGGCTTTAGGTATACCATCGGATAATGTTAATTGTTAGTGTGGTTTTGTTATCAACTTGCTGGGTAAACACACGGAGCACAAATAGCCTGGACGAATGTTATCTAGCGTGTGTGGTGTAATTACACATTAAGAGGAAAACAAAGCGTTAGCCTGTTAGCTAGCTAGCTTACTAACATTAGCTGCTCACCAGCTCGTGTGCTTTACTCACCTACAGACCTGTACCCTATAACAGCAATCTTTCGATGCTTTGGTTGAGGCATTTTGGTGAAAAAAGGAGTTCAAAAGGTTTTAATAACGTAGTACGCCACCTAGTTTTACTATCTAAACAAACTTTTATCGCCACATTCGTCTCGCATCACGTGACAACAACAAACTTTTCGGAGCTGCCGCTCGAGCTCTCTGCTGGGCCTCGAGCTGGAAGTTCAGAGTTTAAGTACACAAAGTACAACTCCTATTTATTCAAAAAATCTCTCTTTCTGTGTGTAAAATGTAACTCGACATCGATCGTTAGTTTGAAATGTTGAAATTGTTGTCCCAACTGAAACTGAAATCGAAAAAAAAGTCTCGCTCAACGCGGTTACGATTAGCGAGTCGAGCTGACGGAAACTGTCATTGTGTAAGCACACCGTCGTAAAACAGCCAATACGTCATAACTGACACATCTTGTACAGTAGAGGTCACTGTGCGCCCCAGACAAAGCAGATTTCTGACAGACAGCCTGTTCAGACTTTTTCAGTCTGTCCTTCAAGCTCAATCACCGATTAAAATGTGCAGTAGCAGTAAAGGTAGAAAAGTACTTAGATCCCCTAGTAAGAACAAGTTATTATACTACATAGGCTAGTAGAAATACTCAGTTAAAATGAAAATAACAGCAACAAAGTATAAGCATCAAGATATAAGTACACAAAAACAAAAGTTGGCTACTTCTACTTAATCGGCAAAAAGTAAGATTTCAGGATAGGTTAATGTATATCTGTAAATCTGGATTATTGAAATATATGTATTGATGCATTCATGTGTTTATAATTTGAATGTTGTGGCTAAAGGAAGGGGTTATTTTTATTGAGTTATGTTATTCTTTATATACTACCAGGTAGCAAATTGTGAATTATTTCAAGGGATCAAAATAGTTTTAATTTTCCATATACATGTCAATAATAATAACAATTGGACTGCGGCCTACAACATTTTGTTATTTATGGGGTTATTTTATTAAATCTCTGAAACTGCTATCATGTTGTATCACCAGAAACGAATGACATCTGATAAAGCTTAAAGTACAGAGATTAAGACAATTGCCACTAGTGTATATAAACTTTAAGAGCTGCACATAGGAGAATAAGCTGTTTTTTTTTACAACTGATGAATGCCAAATCAATTTCAGAATGCAACTGCACCAAAGCAATACATTTTAAGAGTATTTACAAAATGAATATATTACCTGATTTAAGACAGCATTTCAGCGCTGCAATATACATTATTATTGGCATCGCCAGCTGAAAATATATTGGTCCAATTTAATAATTGACATGTAAAAACATTGGGTCTGGATGCAGATGAAGCAGGTGTCCCTCAACCTGTGGCTTCATGCCATTATTTAGTACAGAACACATTTTGAAAAAAGTATTATTATTGTTTTAAACGTACCAACTGTTATCTGATCTGATTTACATACATTAGAATACCATATATGACATAAATACATCAAATTAATGTGTGTTGTATCCTACCCGGTGTCTCTGTATCTTAAATATTATTATTACTACACATGTTCATTGTAACCTGTTTTGTATGTATGAATCTGAGCTGTTGTTTTTGGTTAGTTTTCTTTACATCAATTGTTTAATCTTTTTATTTCATTTGTTTCTCTCCTGTGGAGATCCATAATGTAGACATGTTCTATATGTTCTATTCATTCAAAAATAACTACTAATAAATATAACGGTAATGTAAAACAACACACATATCGTGTTAGCTGTGTTTGCTTGTGCTAAATAAATAAATAAAGACATGTTCTAAATTCATTTCACAGTTTCTCGTAAAACATATTCGTAGTTCAAGTGAGGCCATTCACTGTTGCTTTTTGAGAGGCAGAGGTTTGGCATCTGACCGGAAATTGTTTGGATCTGGAGGTAAACGCTGCCGGGAGATGCTGCCGTCATAAACAGGCAGATGAAAATACAGAATAATCTCACTGAAACAGCCCTGACAGGGACAGGTAATGCGACAGTTACTGCGATAACCATACAACTTCAAAAGTACTTTCTATGATTGACTATCTCCGCTGTACGGTGTTGTAAAAGTCGGCTTCAGTGCTTCAGGGAGAGCTAGCTCGATAGCTCAACACTGGCTGGTTAGCAATTGCATTTGGGAGGGGGTGGGTGCCATAGCAACCGTTTAGGAAACATTGACAGTGGCTAGCTAATGGCTAACGTTGGTTTGTAATGCTAGCGATAAACACAACCTCGTAAAGACTTGGGTGTCCAATTTAGCGCCATTACAACTATGAATGTCACAAGTCAACGTTATATCCCTTGCGTCATCTCCCACATTACTTAGCTTTAACTTTGGGACATTCTTTTCAATAAGCTGCCGAAGATGGCAGACTGATGTAGCGTTGTAGTGTGAAGTTTAGCTAATTTAGCTAACGGTCATTTCACATGCTAACGTTAGCCACAGAGGCCGACCCATAGATTTAGGTCACCTCAAATCCACCGTTATGTAAACGTCAAAGTAAAGGCTATCTTTCTTGATCACGATGTGTTTATCAGACATGTCTCAAATGAGCACAATCTTAGATTAGCCTGAACATTAGCCTACTTTATTAATGTTGTCATGGGTCAATGAGCTGATCTGTGGCTGCTAAGATTTGAGTTGACGCTAATGTAGCTGCTAGTTGACTGTTGTCTGGTTCGATTACTTAACAACTAATCTTCAGCTCATCTATTTTAAGTGCTAGTAGCTAATGTTGCAGTTAACATTGGTGCAGTTCAGGATGTATTTCTTGAGAGTCAAGTTGCACTGACAAGTTTGTAGTTAGCTGACATTCATGTGTGATATCACAATATCTTTGTATTATAATCCTAAACTTCTCTGAATTAAGTTTTCATGCCTTGTCCAAATGAACTTTAAGTGTATCAGGGGTTATATTTTACCCATGTGATGTCAAGTTTGACCTAGGCCTGTAACTACTGAATGTTTACCTGTTGTATTAAAATGGGGGTTGCACAACACACGTTGGGCGAGATGTGAGTTTTTTTTAGAGATAATTCAGATTGATTTTAACATTTTGCACAACTGTCATTTCAGTATTCAGCTTGAACTAGTATGGATGTTGAAGACTGCAATGTCCCGTCTTGCATTTCAGGTAAGACTCCTATCTTTCTCTTAATTCAGTTTGTATTAACAGTTGTACATACTTTCATTAATTGGCACGTGGTTCAAATGACAGATCTAGCTTGTTCCACTTCTCTATTGCAGCTAGTGGAGACTCTTCAATGGAAAGAGAGTTTTCTGGGGCTCTTGGAGGAGCAACAGTGAGCACCCCAAACAGCAAGGATACCTCCCCTAGTCGCTCACTCAGTGGTAAGTGAGTAATGGTTATTCACCTCTTTTTAAGTTCCAATGAGTTCAAATGTTTTTAAATGTCATCCTATTTTTTTGCACTGTGAAACCAAACCATGATAAATGGAAAGCCAACCAAAAGTATCAGCTTCTCAATCAATGTTTATTTATATAGCCCAATATCACAAATGTTACATTTGTCTCAGTGGACTTCACAGTTTGTACAGAATATCAGTATGACAATACGACACCCTCTGTCCTTAGACCCCCACATCGTACAAGGAAAAACTTCCAAAAAATGAAAAATCCCACAGTTTAAAGGGAAAAATGGGAGAAACCTCAGGGAGAGCAACAGAGGAGGGATCCCTCTCCCAGGACGGACAGACGTGCAATAGATGCCATGTGTAAATCGAAGAGATAATACATTTGACAGCGTAGGTAGACCAAATGTTTGGAAATGCATGTGTCTATAATAAGATGAATCCACGAGCTTCTCTCAGATTTGCACGAGCTGAACAGACTACGGCTTGTGAAAGTATACTAAGGTGTCCCTACTTTTATCACATAAGTAATGACAAATAAGCACACTGTTGTCTGTTTCTCTTAAATCTGGCGATATGCTGGTTAAAAGTATTTAACAACTTCTTTGTGTTTGCTCTTTTCCTCTGTAGCCAACTCCATTAAAGTGGAGCTGTACAGTGATGAAGACCCAGGCCGCAGTACTGAAGATGAAAGAGGGGAGCGGCTCGAAGAAGGGGGTCCTGATCTGGGATCTGAGGCTGTTGGAGGCTACAGGGAGCTCACCAATCCTGAATCCATGCAAGCTGGAGCCACCAGACTTCCAAATGGAAAGCTCAAGTGTGACATCTGTGGAATGATCTGCATTGGCCCTAATGTTCTCATGGTGCACAAACGCAGCCATACAGGTAACTGATCAGTCCAGTTCAGATAAGTCATCTCTGTGAGAAAACATTTGCTTTATGTGAAGGATATAAGGTTAGATACATGTCCAAAAACATAGCATGGATGTTGAAAAGAAATATTGTGTTTTTCTTATACACATAACCTTCTACACACATTGCTGTGTTGTTGCCATTCTTTACTGAAGTACTGAACAAATAATAATAATTTGTGTTCTTTGCCAAAGTCACTTAACTATTTACTGGAAGAACTTGTCTTAAAGCCATTGTTTCAGCTTGATGAACAGCACATGGAAGTTTGTGAGATTACTTGATTAGCACAAATTACCCTGAAATGCCAGAAATAAGGTTACTGTTCCACTCCATTTGTGGGTGAGATTATTTTGACAAGAAATCAAAGAGTGATGGGAATGAAGAGGGAATTGTTAACATGAAGAAGGATGCTTTCTAACCTCTTTCTAACGCCAACAATTATATGAGTATGGGTCATGGGGATTTAGTCATGGAAGGAAATTAGACACTGTTCACACACGTTATTTTAGATGTAATCCGACCATTTGGATTGATGGGTTCGATCTATCCCCAGGTGAGCGACCATTCCAGTGTAATCAGTGTGGCGCCTCCTTCACTCAAAAGGGTAACCTACTCCGCCACATCAAGCTGCACTCAGGGGAGAAGCCCTTTAAATGCCCCTTCTGCAGCTATGCGTGTAGAAGAAGAGACGCGCTCACTGGCCACCTTCGCACTCATGCCGGTAGGACGGGTTCAAGGCTGATAACAGTTTTTATTTTCTTTATGATAGCATACAATATTGTGACACTAATTTGCCTTTAATTTTTTTCTTTATACTCTCTTCCCAGTATCCTCTCCAACTGTAGGGAAGCCTTATAAGTGCAGTTATTGTGGCCGCAGTTACAAGCAGCAGAGCACCCTGGAGGAGCACCGCGAGCGCTGCCACAGCTACTTACAGAGTCTGGAGTCACAGCAGCCCTCCAGTGCGCATAATACAGGTACAGTTGAATTGAATTCATGTAGGTGACATGTCACAGGTAAACAACATTTCCACAGATAAGATAGTAACCAAAATCTAAACATAGTGTCGTAAACATTTTCCAAACGGATGTAAATCTAGTGAAATGTAGTCTACAGTACCTCCTAAACAGAGCAATGAACACAACCTCTCTCTTAGTTGCTTTTTTATCCAAAAACCATCGTACAACTTAAACATTTGGGATAAATGCTGTCTGGGTAATAAGACACCCCCCAAATAACATTAAAGTTTGTTTGTACTCTGCAGGAGAGGAGATGAGAGAGCTAGAGTTTATACCAGACGCTCTACTGCAACCCTCCTCAGACAAGATGGCATTTATCGATCGTCTTGCCAACAGCATCACCAAACGCAAGAGATTCACACCTCAAAAATGTGTAGGTGAGCATTTGGTCTCAGAGTGGACAGGTTGAGGAAACTAAAAGTCGCATTAATTGGTTGAATTGGGAAACACATACAATAGTACTGATCTTTTTCTTCAAGTGATTTCTTTTTTTATGTGTCCAAGCTGCATGATTGGCTGTTGATTCAAACCAAACTACAATGTGAATCAGAAAGATATGCACTATGAATTGATGTTTATTGATTAGTTACACACATCTTGTGCAGGAGATCTCTGCATCAAATGCTTAACAGGAACATTTGTATTATTTAAAATCTTATACAAAGCACCATCATTTAGAAGCTTTTTAATCGCATTGACTCTAGATGGCACATTCTGAACTTAATTATATTAAAATCCTGTACAGAGGCATTTTGGGAGGAAATACAGAATTTGAGTCAGATTTAGAATTAGAACCTCCAAACTAATCATGGCATAAAGAATGTTACCAAATAACTTGGCAGGCTGTTCATTTACCTCGACAAGCTTTTGGACGTATTCCACAGATTTCCAAAGTACATTCTGTTTCTCTTTTGCAGGACAGAAGCTCATACACCTCAACCTTGCAGATGCACCTTATGAGCTCGGCACTGGTTTGGATAAAGACGGGGAGATGCACGCGGAGGACTACGAAACCAGACACTTTACTCATCTGGGAGGAGAATACACAGGTGTAGAAGGTAATGGAGGAGGAGGGGTGTCGGACACACTGAGGCCTCTACACCTTCCCACCACTCACCCCTCATGTTTAACAGAACTCAGGCCACTCCACAGCTCCGTGGCTCTGGGCGCCAGGCTGGACTGCACGGGGACTGGAGCCGGGCTGAGAGCTGCAGGGGTCGGGGGGAGGGAGGCAGCAGAGGGTCACGAAGACCTGCCTGCGGGTCGAAGTCATGCAGCCTCACCTAGCAATGGTTGCCATGACTCTACAGACACAGAGAGCATGCCAGACGAGCCCTGCAACAGTACCGCTCCAGCCCTGCACAGCAACAATGGCCATCATCTCCCTCACTCCAAAAACCACCACCCAGCGCCTCCTCTGGGTTCACATCGCAGGAGGCAGGACAGTCCCAGCCGCGCCAAAGACCGGGAGGACGGAGCTCTCCTACCTCCTGCCCTCGCTCCAACCCCAAGCTCACCCACCGCGCCGTCCTCCACCTCTACAGAGGCGTTTCGAGTTGTAGACGGGGAGGGAAGAGCTGTGCGCTCTTTTCGTTGCACGCACTGCCGTGTGCTTTTCCTGGACCATGTCATGTTCACCATCCACATGGGCTGCCACGGTTTTCGCCAGCCTTTCGAGTGTAACATCTGTGGACACCGCAGCCAGGACCGCTATGAATTTTCTTCACACATCGTCCGAGGAGAGCACATTCTTGACTGAGGACAGAGGATGGTCAGCCTGCTTCATCTAGAGATATTTTTACACTGAGACAAGGACCTGGCTGGGTTTGGTCTGCACACGGGTTAAAGGAGACGCTAAATACATGAAACTGATCTGAGAATTTCAAATAGGCGCTGGTACTCAAACGCATATCCCAGGATTAATGGTCAGCTCATATGTGTGTTTTCTAACACTATAAGCGTGGTCCTTTGTACTGTAAATGCACTTTGATCAATTAATCAATTTAAAAAGCACTTTTAATTCCTTGTAGATAATGAGACAATGCACTTTTTTATCCGCAGATGTGCCTTGCTCCAAAGTTCAGGATTCAAACCTGATGCACAAATTACAATATACCAATCTGGCTTTTGTCCATAACCTGAAAAGTCCCTTCTCGTGCACTTTAACAGCTCAATAAGAAGTGAATAGGCTCACCTACAATAGAATCTGTAGAAAGGTCAATGCCTTGTACTAAAAGCACTTATTTATTTAAATGATTCCCTTACAAATGTTAAGTTCTACAGAGTTTTTACAACTTGGGGTTGCCTCATTAAATGCTTTTTATAATATAAAAAAGTGCAGACCAAACTCAAAAACCAGGTCCAAGTCGAATAGAGGATTTTGAGGGGTTGTCCGTGAATAAGAAATGCACTTTTGTTTTTAACAGGGTGGGACAGATGGAACTGAGTGTGTGTGTGTTTGTGTGTGTGTTTTTGAGATGGTGATATGACAGAACCTGTGGTTTATGGAAGTTAATTGAATGAGTAAGGTAGAAAATGAAGGCCTTTGTGTGAATGCCGTGTGGCACAATGTACGAAATGTTTTAGTTTTTTCTCTTCTATTACTGTTTTTGTTGCACTGATACCTGCCAGAATACTTTAATTATATTAAACTATTTTATTGAATACATTAATGACCTGCACATTTCTCTAAATGAGAAAAAAAGGTTTTTCCCCCTCTGGGAAAGGAGTACGAGTATCACTGCCACCATTTTAGAGATTACTGAATAGGTTCTTAACAAGTCTTTAACATTTGCTTTTACATCAAACTGCACACCAACACAAATCTATTTATATTTTCTAATTATTTTTGATGTTTTTATCTTATTGTATTGTGCCTTTCTTCACCTTGATCATATCTTGTTGACCAGAATCATGTCGGATCATTGTTGGTGATTTTAAATAACTTAAGTTACAAAATAAAATTCCTTATTCAAGTTTTTCCCGACAATAGTCCACATCTTATAGCTTTGCACAATATTTATATTCTCCCACTCTTCACTCCCTCACGCTGATTTTCATTAATGTGAAAAAAACACTTTTACTAATTTATCAAAGACTAACGTGCAAGGCTTTTGCTGCTATGACATGAATAAGTGCAGTGGCAGTTTAATACCGTCCTCACAGGAAAAACGTTTAGATATTAGATTTTCTTTGAACACATTTTAGTCCACAGTGAAAAGGGTTTTTCTTTCAAAATGCTGGTTGTGATCTATGATATAACCTGTATTGGTAATAAGGTGCAGAAATGATATGTACGTTAACCCTTATGTTGTGTTCGGGTCTCCCGTGACCCGTTTCAAGTTAAAATTATATAATAACTACGCTCTAGTTTTTTTGATCGGAACAAGGCTTCATGATATCCTCCACAGCAGCTATATAAACACTACAAAACTGATTTTGACAATTTTAGCCAAGTCTGAAGGTCTCTAAAAAAATAAAGTGTATAATTTGGTGTTCGGGTCTGGGGAGACCCAGCAGCATTGTTGTGGGTCACTGGGTCAAATTTTGCCCAATCAAAATTCATCTTTGACTTTAGACACCCCACCCCCACCCCCTTCATCCACTGCAACAATAATTTTTCGCATCATGCACCTGGTCTCCCATCCCTCTGCCCCCCTCCCCCCACGGGAACTCGACCTTTCTCAAAGAATATGTACACTAACACTTGAACCTGAACTCACACATGCACGTGTGCAATATGTGGTGTAATATTTGGGCCATAAAATAAAATTACAACAGGATTGTACGGTTTACGGTTACGAATGCATAATAAGTTAGTTATGATGTAGTTAAAACAATATTGGATGATAGTCATTTTTTTTTTGTGTTTTGGACTGAGATAAATCATGGGTCAAAATTGACCCGCGAACACCATGAACGTTAACAGCTTTCGAACACAACACAAGGGTTAAGAAAGATGTTTCACTTTCAGCTCTTGATTCTGTTTTGACTATTTAAATGGTAAAACAATAGAGATAGTGGTCTAGAAGTCCTTGTTTATATTTCAGATTCATCTCCATGTTCTCAATCCAAATAGTCACTAAAATAAGTTTAGAACAGACTGAGACATATTTTTCAGAGACCCACTGATATCTAGATTTCTAAATGTGTATCTATTCCCCAAGAGCACCTTTGCAGGTTGAACAAAATCCACTGACCACTCAAGGCTTTAAGTGTATATTTAGGGATCATTTCTAGTGTTATGAATGACTCCATGGTTTTCTCAAAGGATGACATGTCTCTTTATCTTCTAATCTCAACCAAAGAACCACTTCTTTCTACCGTTAGGTTATTTTGAAAATGACAGTTGCAAAAGGGGGAAAAATGCATCGAGTAGGAATAAGAAAGAAACGGCAAGGTAATATTTCTGTTTTTATTGCTCCTTTATTTAAACCTTGTAGATGTTCAAACAGGATACTTTCCAGGAGGTATCTCCACTTAGCTTTACAGAAGACATCTAGAAAAGATCATTTGGAGATTCCTTTTCAAAATAAATAAACTAAGTTTACCCTAATGTTCTTTTGCTTTAACAATTGTAACAAATTATGAAGTGGAGTTGTACTTGTTTTGATTAATGGTTAGAAATCGTATTGCACAATACTGTATGAGATTTTAAAGGGAGCGTCAGGTGTTGACACAAAGCCCTGTGGGCTTCTCCCCATTACAGAAACACATTTAAATAGGTGGACAAATATCTCACATCTAAAGTTGTAGTTTTATTTAATATTCAAATTAACTTGCCTTAATATAAAAATATAGACTGTTAGGTAATGTCAGGAGAGAAGTCTGCAGTAAGTCAAACATGGCAGTGAAGCTTGAGATGTGGTTTGCTGCAACCTTACTTAGAAAACCATTGACATCACTAATTTAGATGGTCAACACCAAAGTGGTCGCTGAACTTGACATCAGTTTTACTTGGACAAGAGCTTAGACCTATTGACTGGATCCAACTTCACTGTATATTGGGATTTAGGCTAAGGCTTGTAGTTAAACAAGGCCCAGGTGTGATTATTCTGTTGGTGTGTTTTGTTTAGTTGACTATTGTGCCTTATGTATTATTTTGCCCCCTGCTCATTACAAAAGATCACACATTTTTTTGCAATCTTTGACCTGAACAAAGATATTTAAATTCATTATGTATAAGGGTTTTGGGAATGCAGACTGTTAGGAGCCGAAGAACCAACTTGATACAATGTGTGGAACATTCTGAATACCTGAATTTTCAGCTGTTTTGTCAACCTCAAGTGTGACTGATCTTGTACAGAAATAGCAAACTACTTGGTTAGCTCTCTAAACTGTTCGTTTTGTTCTCCAAAAATAAGCAAACTCGTTTGAAAATTATCCACTCTTTTCTGTGGGAAAATGTAACCTTAGGGGGTAATTATTCTTCTTCATGTGCAACACTAGACAGATATGTGCTTCTAAACCCGATACATGCAAAACAAATGCCGTTTGCTCCCCAACCTTTTACTTTTAGACACAAAGATAACCAAATAAACGACTCCATTTATAGACTGTACTACTAGAAACTAGTTATGTGTTCAATTTCCTTTGTTGAATAATTTCTTCCCTTGAGTTTTACCATATTTGTTAACCATCCCATACCGTTAATGGTTTGATATTGCTTTAAATAACTGCAGAGCCTTTTAAATTACTGTAAGTTTTGTACTGTAAAAAGGTTTATTCCAAATAAAATACTTGACAGACTTGTCTTTCCTGAAACTACCCACAATTGTGAGTTGAGAATAATTGACACCACACATGTTTTTTTAAAGAATTTTTTTAATTTATTCTTCAGATGTACAGCATCATCCAATTCTGCTTTACATGGGCTTAGGAGGGGCTCTTGGTGCACCGGCCTGTAAAGAAAAAAAGGGAACATTTAGACTTCTCATATAGACCCTTCTCACAGTGGACAATGTGACTTGTCAAACAAAAAGAAAAGAAATCCCCATATCATCTGCATTCATTCAGCGGTGCCAGTTTCAACACCTGCACTAGACCTATTATTGGTCATAATATCTACTGTGACTATGACTAAGTGTAGTTTAGCAGATCCAACAGTTAACGCAACACAGACTAGTAGAAAGTACTTACAGCGGGCCTGAATCTGGGAGGTGGGGTGCGGTCTTTCCTTGCCTCACAAGAGCGGTTCCTCACCACCTTACTGTGGATGGCACAGCTGACACAGTAGTGGAGCTTCACGTAGAGTTTGGGCAAAACGTAAGCTGCAGGGTGAAAGATTCAGATTAGGACAAGCCACAAGAATCAAAAAGACAATTTATGATGCAAACAGCCTGTTCACTTACAGTCAAAGACACTGGCCTCTGAGATGTCTCTCACTGCCGCGGCCTCCACGATGTTCCTAATGACAAACTTCTTGATGGCCTTATCCTTGGGCACACAGCGGGCACAGTTGGTGCAGCGGATGGGCTGCACATGGCCACGACCCTTCTTGGCACGACCGTTATTCCTCCTTTTCTTTGTCTGTAAAACAAAAATCAGAAGAGTCAGAGAGACATACAACCTAAAAACCAAACAGTGCAATAGCTATGCTTCTATTTAACAAAACAACTTAAGTACCTAAAATTGGCATCAAAGTCAAGGCAAAGGTCTGGTCTGCTTATGTTTAACATTAAAGAATTTCCCCTTTTAAATAAAAATAATTTGTCTCCAAGTGAATTGCTAAAAGTATTGATTTTTACAGAGTATTTACCAAATACAACTTTTTTCCTAGTATACAAACTTAAGTACCATTTGTAAACTTTTTTTAATATCTTAGTGTAATTTGACAACTGTTGGCATGCTGAATACAATTATGTTTTTGAGTTACCGTTTTTGCCTTTTTATTAAATGTCTTAGCAATATGTTATTTGCATGCACAATACACGAAGGAAAATTATATTCAAGGGAAACCTATATGGCAATTAACCTTTCTTTTAATACAAAGCACAGCACAAACAGTCCCGGGATTTGTCAATCAATTGCCAGTCTTCCAATACATATTTTTTTCCAACAGGCTTTGAGCAAGGTAATACGTCAATATTATCTGAAAATAGCCCGTACACTTAACTAATCCTAAACGCAATGCAAATATAAGATGGTGGGGGGAATTAACCATAATCGTGTATCTCTCCTAAACCGGGCTTTGTATAGCTTTGTATATGCATGTGATGGCAGCGGTGTCTCAAACCCGACAGCCATTGCACCACACGTAAAACAATAATAATTTGAAGCTTTTGAGTTATGTCCAACTGACACATTGGTTCACATCGTCGGCATAAAATAAGATATATAATGAATCCACGCCACTTCGTGGTGTATTTCCACATATTAACATCATCCTTCGCCGTTTCACAGGAACACATGCACAAATGGTTAGCATGCTAACAGCTAGCATAAGGCCCCGACTATTTTTATTAATACATTAGAGTGACATTTGTGGACTTTTTTTACACATCGTTGTATAGCTATGTCTTTAAATGGGAATAATACTCAATTACGTGTGATAATTCGAATACAATGACAGTAAATTCAGTTTTTGCCACACGGCCGCCGCTGAAACACACTCACCATGTTGCACGGGAAGCTGGAAAGAGGACCGGAAGAGGTTGTACCGCCAGAAGTAGGGCCATCCGCTCCGCCCTCAAAATATTTATTTCAAAAATACAATCTTGTAGATGCCCTATGTTGTTTATTTCTTCTACAGAATAGTGTGTTCGAATTGAGTGTCTAAACTAAATAAAGAAATGCACAAAATATCTTGAGAAAAATAACCTCATTCATATTTTAATCGCGGAGGGATATCAGTGTAGTCAACGTTTCTTACCAGCGTAACGCGAGTGAGCGGAGTTCATGGGTGGAGGCACACTGGCAGTGCCGTCGAGCACCGCCGTATAGTAAAACAAGCCCACCTATGTTCCTTACTCTACTGAGAATAATCAGAGCCATAAAGTGCGTTAAAATATTATTTATTTCATATCATAAAGATAAAGTGAGTTTCACACTCATTTTGCGATTGAAATTCACCAGACTACTGTGTTTTACTGGCCACATATCTTTCACATCAATGTGAAAATAGCAGACGATTACTTACATGCTTTTCACTATTTCATTGCAATGTTATAAATGTACAGCCAATCATTTCATAGTACATTCTGCAATGTTCGATATTTAAGGATGCCTGTTTATTTGTTCAACTTCAAAAATGACGATTGAATTGCAGACTTGAGTCAGGCTACTTGTTGAAAGTGAGGTTACTATGTGGCAATGCAGTGATCACAGAAGTCTGCACTACATTTCCATACAGAAATAATTAGCTTTAATCATGTAACTTTAAGGAAAACGTAATCTTTATGGATATATGTTACCTATCTCAAGATGGAAGGCTTATTGTGCATGCTGTGTGAAAGGTTGATAGAGAGACAAACTGTAAAGCTTTGGTTAATAGCTTCTCTGGTAAGAGAAGTTTCAGACCATTATAACTTACCCAGGATTAAAAGACAGTGAATTTATACATAATTACAACATGTCCTATTTTAATTCCCAGAATGGTTTATACACAAAGCCAATTCAGATTAAATAAAGAACACCAAATACAATTAAAAAACTTTATTTAAATAGTTTTGTGGCTTGTCCTTATTTCTTCTTGATCTTCTTATCCTTGGACTTCTTTTTGCTCGGCTTCTCTGCATTGGCCTTGTTGTAGAGGTAAAGGCCCACCAGGCCCAGCAGAGTGGGCACCAGAGCCAGACACACGAGGGGGAGCACGTCCGTCACCATTTTCTGCCATGGCGTCTGCTGTGTCAGAGAAACAACCTCCACCTCGAACTCAAGGACAGCGTCACCTAGGAGAAATCCAACTCACGTTTAATGTGTTTTACTCATTTACATTAAGTAAACAAATGAAAATGAAAAGTGAAAAAAGAGATGAGAATAGTTATTAAAAAATGCATGGACTTTATTAGTCAGCAGGTGAAAAATTAATTATTTAATTGTTTGCACTTCAGTGTGCGTACATTCGGTTCACAAATAGGAACATATACATATCTAAATAACGAATGAGGCTTATTCTTTTTTTGTTCATGATTGTACATTTTCACCAAGCCCTTTGCTCATGTCTGTGTTTGTATTGATTTGTCTGCATGGGTTCAGTACCTGGAATTGTAGGAGGGTAACCTTTTTTTCCATATGCGAGGTGAGATGGAATAGTGGCTTTAATTTTTTGCCTAAACGAGAAAAAGAGAACACAGTTACAGGGGAAGAATTTCTCAGATTCCATCACAAAACTATAAATTATAGTAGTTTTTGCAATGGCTTAAGGCTGCATGCAGACTTTAATAAGTAAATCAATTGATAGGCTCTTTCTTTCAAATGGACCTTCACATTTTACTTACCCTTCACACACGCCAACCAAGCTTTGTTCAAGACCTGATAAGAAAATCACACAGAGAAATTCAATCAGGAAAGCGAGCACATTCCCCGGCACACTCAACATGTTGCAGAACTCTCAAATGTGAGCACATCAAAGTGCCACTGATTGAGCAACACCTAATGATTTACTGTTAATTTACCAGCAATAACTGTCCTCTTCCCCAGCTCTACCACAAGCGGGTCCACGGATAGTGACGAGTCGATCACCTTTCCATCCAACAGTTTACCCTGGATAGTGAAATATACATGGTAACGTGTGAGATGGTGACAGGAAAGAACAACACTAAGATTGGAATGATTGATTTGTTTAAATGTATCAACTCCTGAGAAGTTTGAGCATGCACCCTTTTAGGAGGTATACTTGACTATGTTATTCTTCAAAGAAAATATAACAACATATATAATGGATTCTTAATATTGTTACCATCTTATCAACCGAACGATTATTCGATTCATCTATAAAATATTTGTCTGATTAATCACTGATGACAAATAACATTTAGACTGTGAGTTTTCTATTTCCTAAAGATCAACATGTGTGAGCCTCCAGTAGAGAGCCTCCTGTAGGCCTACTATAAGAATGCCTGGATGAAGTGGTTGGGCTTTATTGCTGACGTGTTGCACCGCCCCATCACTCCATAGTAATAGCAAAGGACAGATAAAGGCACACGAGACAATCCCAAATAAAACGTAGGCCTACTGCTTGACAATAAACCACAATCTGCCCCATTTTCATTTCGAAAATGCAGTTCTGACAGCTGCTGAACCCAGATATGTCTGTAATACATAAACACAGCGGGTTCCCATGGTTCATGCAGACGGTGCCACATAGACAACAACTGCTTTCGTCAGCAGCTGGGTCCGCTTCCCTACGATTTATTACAAAACGCAGACATAACGGATTGTTGTGTCCTCTGTCTTACCGTGTAGTGGATTGTCAGCGTATCTCCCATTCTGGAAAGTACAGAGCAAGTTTCGGGTTGCACCTTTGGGTCAGAAGAGTTAACTGTTAACACTGTTGCATATATTTGGCAGTGGGTGTTATTGCTGCATTGTGACTGTGTCTGGCTCACCAGGGTCTCCACCTGCACCTCCTCGACATCATTTTCGTTTCCCTGCGAGAGTCCACAGGTGAGAACTGCCAGGAGCAGTAGAAAAACGGTGCTCTTCATCGTGAACTTCTGGAAAACAGCTGCCATCCAAACCAACAACTTCCGTGTTCAGGCTTCTTCTGCATACAGCAGCGGGGGGAGAGCGTGTCCCTGTGTGTCCAAAATGGCTCAGCCCCGAGTAATGCTGATGTGTTATTATGCTGTAGTGATAAGGACTCGCGGCCCGTGGACGTTGTCCCAACACCTGGGCCTCCCTACAGAGTCCGCGTCGATCATTCCGCCAGCATCCCGTCAGCCGCCGGGGGAGGGGAGGGAGGGGGGGGGGGGGGGGGGCGGCAGCGGTAGCTCTGCAGAGGCGCTGGGGGGCAGTGCTCTGCAGCAGACTGTCAGCTCCTAAAGCCTGTGAGTTATCTGTGTTATTGTTTGAAGCCCCTCACTAACACACTAATATGATACTGACTTCAGAAGAGGACAGCAGACAATGTCAAATGAGGTGAAAGCCCATAATAACAAAAACAGTATTTATCTGTCATATTCAATGTTTATGGATAATAAGTGAACAATAACTTCAAGGAGCAAAAAGAAAGCAGACATACAAATATTAAATTGTCAACAAAAACGTGGCAAAAACGTGGCAATACCTCATACCCAATAATTATCATTATTATCATAATGATAATTATTACTATTATTATTATTAGACATTTTATTATTATTATAATGTTTTTTACAATCAGCTTTCAGGTCACCCAAGGACACTTTACAAAACCAGACAAGAGATTATACATAGTAAGAAAACATAATGTGGAAATTAAATAAAACACACATTGCGTGGTCATTTACAAAGTTGACAAATTAGATTATCTCAAACATGTTCACTACGTTGAGACCATAGACTGTATATATAAAGGTTGAGACCTATTTTCTTCCCCTATATTTAATGATTCATCACCCTTTTTTTTGTTTGAGTGCAATGTATGAGTGCTGTCATGACTCCTGTCAAGCAGAAAACCTCAATGACTTGCTAACAAGATCATTAAATGTCAGCAACTCATGCATGAAGCAGAGTAGTGATTAATCAGCATATAAGAATAGCTTGATTAACAAAGATTGGAAATGTATAAACACTATTTATTCAAATTTCTGAACTACAACTCTGTTACTCTCAAAAAACAAAAAAAGCCAAACTCATAGTACCTGCAAGTTGAGATATAATTCTTGCAGAGTCTGTGCTCATTCCATCTTGTCAACTGTGTTGTTTTCATCTATAAATGACTTCCACTCCCCCTCGCTGTATTTGCAATAATGACCTGCAAAGCAGCAGAGCATCAAACATTTGAACCACCAACTGTCTCAAGTCCTCTGTTTGCCAGCAGGATGTCTTGGAAGTATCATTTGCACAGCTTGCAGTATTTGTGCCACATGCTCATGTATTAGATATGTATTACAATACCTTTTTATGACAAACGTTAGTAGGCTATAATCTCTATGATATGGTGCCAGCTAAACAAACCTAGTCTGCTCAGTGCTAGGTGAAATGCCATGATGTTGCTTGCTCAAGCATTGTGCTGCTCTTTATTTCTGTCCACTGAATCCTGGTGAGCAACAGTGTAGCACAGTGTGTCAAAGCATTGTAAATGTGTGGTGAATTTGTACTTAAATGTCTGAAATAACAGTAAAATACAGATTCCCTCTTTATAAATAGGAGTAGGATCAAGTACATTAAAATGCAAAACATCACAGTGCAGCACAAAATGGAAACTAATTACTCATCTTTTTGTGCAAAATACAAATAAAGCCTGCTTCCCCGTCAGATAACAGACCTATGCATAGCATAGCAGCATATTTATACTTTGCTGGTAAAAAAAAACAGTAAGTCATTTTACGTTACATGATGTTTTATTTAGCTGACAATTTTATCCCCAGCGACATACAATAAGTGCAATAAACCGTGACGATACAAAATCAAAACACATCCTTGTAGTGTCATAAAGATACATTTGTATTTGTTTTCACATACCTTGTTTGCCCCCATTGCCACATTTACCTAATGTGTTAAAGTTCTCTTTTTCCTATATAAGATTTTCTGTTGTTTAAAAATAGTATATAATCTATATATCACCTAATTATTTACATTAAGGATTGCATGATTATTTCTATTCAGAAACTTTTATTTTGTTCCCCATTTGTGGATAAAAATATTGCACTATAGCGTTATGCAATTCTGAAAATAATTTCCTGAAGACAAACTTAATTTAACGTACTTGATTTCACACAAAAAACAGGAACTCTAACAGGATGTCAAGCTCAGTAGCAATTCAAATCAGCATATTTTAAATGACAATGATAATTTCGACTGAACTTGATGCTAAGTGGCATACAGCTTAAAATGCACTGAAGAATGCTTTCAGCTTCTGGTCATCTCTTGGAAAATGTCCTGTGTCTGTTCAAGTGGAAGCTGGTGATGCTTCTCAGCATTTTGTATTGAAATTGATGCCCTCAATGCAATTATACTTTATTTAATTTTAAAATACACTATATTACACAACATTGCAAAATGTGTATATTTTTGTTCCTTTTTTGTTATGTCATGGGCAATAATTAATAATTTTATTTAAAAAGAAGTCGAGAAGAATGACCACACAATTATGTGTGACTAATCAGAAAAATGAAGGAAGTAGTATTTGAGTCTTGGGTGGTTACAAACATGGCCCATTAAAAACAGAGAAACGAATATAACTGTTATGTGTTCGGAGAAAGAACACATTTTTCACCAGAGGTAATTTATTGGCACTACTTATTGTTAACTTTTTGTTAAAGTTATGTGAAGAGTGATATTTATGTTATTGAAATTGAACTAAAAAAGAACTGCAGCTTTAGCAGCATGTTGTGTTTAACCTCATCCTTTCTTTCATTGTTGTGAAAAACCAAAACACTTACAAATCAGAAGTGAAGTGACAATGTTCCAAAATAATTTTGAAATGTGGCAAATCTTTATCAAACCCAAATAAAATCCTGTACCAGAGTGTAGTAATACTCGGGTACAAGTAAAAGTCCTGCAGTTAAAATGTTACTTAAGTAAAAGTACAAAAGTATTGTCACCTAAATGAACTTAAAGTACCAAAATAAACTCATGCAGATTGGTATATTTCAGAATAAGATATATTATATGTTTTGATTATAATTATTGATGCATTAATGTGTTTAGCAAAGCTGGTAAAGGTGCAGCTAGTTTTAATGACTTTGTATACTGCAGGGTAAGCTTGTGAATTTTCTCCAGGTGTAACTAAAGACTTATTTAAGTGATGATTCCCACATCATTAATCCAAATCGGTAAAAGCAACTAAAGGTATGGAATAAATGTAGAAGAGTAAAAGTACACTATTCACATCTGAATTGTTGTGGAGTAGAAGTACAAAGTAGCATAAAAGGGAAATACGCAAGTAAAAGACAAGTATCTCAAAATTGTACTTAAGTACAGTACTTGAGTAAATGTACTTCCCCACCTCTGCAGTCAACCTATGCAGGGTACACAATCAAGGTTTGGCTTTGACATCAAATCTCGCGAGATCTGGTTCACTGCTGAGTTCGTCTCCCGGAAAATACCGTAAGACATAGCAGCAGAGGAAAACTCGGCTAAGGTAGGTAAGGATACTGGCACCATGCACCCAGATAACACACACGCAGGTACCACCAGGTGATTAAATATCGTTGTGTTTAATGGCTGCCTTGTGGCGGCTGTGTAGCCTCGGTGCTGTCCGCTCTGTGGCTGCGGTGGGCGGCTCTCTGGCAGCAGGATGCCCGTTGAGGAGGGGATATAATCGGATGGATGAATGGGGTGGATCGGGTAGTTAGCTAGCGCATCGATAAAGCGATTAAAGTTAAACTGGTAAAGAGTTTACATTATTTTAGATAATGAGGAGGTCGTTAAGCTTGGTAGCTGAGATTAAGTGTGCTTATTCGCTAGCTGAAGCAGTGAGATGGACGGCTGGTAGCCATAACGTAACCGTGTAGCATCCTGCTGCCGTAACCTGAGTCCCCCGGAGCTGAATGAACATGATCAGGCCGGTATATCGTGCAGTAATCACATTTATAAGAGCTCACACTCATACCTGTGAACGCACCTGTGAGAGGAGAGGATCTGGTGTCAGGCAGTGACAGGTGTGGTGGTCCTCTTCAGCACCATGGACAGGGCTAAAGCTAGTCTCAGTTCTTCTGGAGACTTTATTTATTTGTATTTTATCCTCTGTGTGTTAACATACAGTCTATGGTGTTAACTCAATATGAGTCTGTTGATAATCTGAGTCCTTAACTGGCGTTGTAGGATGAACATGAAATATAGCTTCTACACATACTGTTAAATGTAGAGCATTTGCAATTTGTAGATTTCACATAGGGCATATGCCAGAATGTCAAAACATATTACATTACATTTACATTTAGAAAACATTAGTTGGGAACATTCCATCTGTGAAAAACATTTGCTGTGTTGAAAGGCAACATAAACATGTAAACTACAAGATAAATACATGAATACATTGAAATAAAATCAATCTGATAATCAGGCTTATAGCTAGTAAGAGGACTTTTTCGCTTTGATAATTGTGTGCAGTTCTACTCTTAGAGAATGTTTTTGGACTCTGGAATGAAGCTTTGCAGTATATTACGTCGTATACAGATATCGTGTTTTGCAACTACATATCGTCTTGAATGTTGCATGTAAAGGGGAAATTACTAGACTGTTTTTGGTATTGTAGTATTTTTGTTTACCCACTTATTTCAACATCACTGATGTACAAAGAGATCATTACATTTTATTTTCTCCACATCACCCAGCCCTTTATATAAAAGCATTTTACTCCTATACTCTGTTGACACATAAATATGCACAAATGTTTGTTGCCGATACAATAATCAGAATGTTGGACAAAACTGCAGACGTGTTGTTCTGTCCGTGTTTTAGTCCAGGTGGTTTTGTGGTTGGGGATCAACTGAATGGTTTCAAGCCAGGCCTGTAATGTAGGGCATTTTGAATGTGCTCTGAGGGCTTGGCATTGTTGCAAGATAACATTTGAAGGAGAAAGAAAACAATGAGAAGGGTCCAAACAGATTGTGCTGCAGCCTGGAGTCATGGCACTGACATGCACCCCCTTCACCCTCTGTGGTGATGACTGAAGGCAATTAGCATAGCTTGCATCTGTCTTAGGGTGGTGCATGTAGAAATCAGAGATCCTTTATTTGTCCCACAGCGATGACATTTACATAAAAAGGTGACAGTTTCTGTCATGGTAGTGCAGTGTTTTCAGATCATTAAAAGAGCAGGAGTGTGCCCTTCTTTGTAATTTAACAAAGGCCTTAAAGAGCGTGTAACTTATTACTAATCATCTCTTTATTCCAACATGTTTGTGAGAATCATTCATCTGATTTCACAATGCAATATTGCATTAAACATAAAAGTAATAATGTGTATTTGTTCTGTTTCTTTTCAGCCCCCCTTTTTAATCAAACCTTGCTGGACAAGTACACATTTGTGAAAAATCATCTTTGATCAAGGTTGTAGCCACACACTGAAGTTTCAGAACCTCATCTGAATCATGGGGAACCTTTTTGGGAATTTGCTGAAAAGCCTCATAGGGAAGAAGGAGATGAGGATCTTGATGGTGGGCCTCGATGCTGCAGGAAAAACTACAATCCTATACAAACTCAAACTGGGGGAAATAGTCACCACCATCCCAACCATCGGTAGGTGCTCAGTCAAAAATAATATCTGTTGCTAATTCTTGTCATATGCATAAATGGACCGCCATTTTTGTTTTACATGTTGTATGAACCCACTCTTATTTCCAGGGTTTAACGTGGAGACAGTGGAGTACAAGAACATCAGCTTCACTGTGTGGGATGTGGGCGGGCAGGACAAGATCCGCCCCCTGTGGAGACACTACTTTCAGAACACACAGGGTGAGAAGAGCTAATCAAACGCTACTTTCCTGTTCTTCCTCAGAAAGAATTAGGATGACGTTTTTTATGTTTGGCTGTTTCAGGTCTAATCTTCGTGGTGGACAGTAACGACAGAGAGCGTGTGAACGAAGCACGGGAGGAGCTGATGAGGATGTTAGCTGAGGACGAACTGAGGGATGCAGTCCTCCTTGTGTTTGCCAACAAACAGGCAAGAAACTATAAACTGTTCGGCATACTGTATATACACACTTATTGTACATATTGCATATACATTGACACAAAAAAGGGTTGTAGTGGAAGATCAGTCCATATCAACAAACCTCTTAGTATCTTCAAAATAGAATTCTACTGCTATAATCATTATTGTCTAAATTAAAAGATGATAATAAGCGTATGTGTAAACTTGGTAATAAAATCGATTCTGATCTGAAATACCTTAGTTGAATGATGAAAAGCTATTGTGGCTTACAACCTTACAACCCTCTGGAAGTCTTTGATGGAAAAAATATACATAGTTTCGTTTGTGACCTTCTATCCTTTATATACATTTATCACGTTTGCAATATCAGTCAATATCACCATAATTAGATCTGTTTCAAACCAAAACCATACACACACATCTGCAGAAAAAACAATACTTGCAATTTTAACCTAAACTAAAATGGAAGATATTTGCTTTCTAGTCACACAAAGCCAGATGACTGACCCATGACTTCTCTCACCCTCTCCTCTCTGAACAGGACTTACCGAACGCCATGAATTCCGCTGAGATCACAGACAAGTTGGGCTTACACTCCCTGCGTCACCGTAACTGGTACATCCAGGCCACCTGCGCCACCAGCGGAGACGGCCTCTACGAGGGTCTTGATTGGCTGGCCAATCAACTCAAGAACAAAAAATAAACAGGAACAAGCAGCCGTCCAACTTTCTATTTGTTCCTGGAACGGGGGCTTCGGTTAGGTACGGGAGATTTGATCAATAGGTGAAAAGCAAGATTCATGGTTTAAGGGATATTTTAGGCTTTCATTTTCAGTCTGTTGATCTCTAAGTAGTTAACCTGTTAAGCCCCATAGCCCCTGCCCGAAACTGTGTCTTAGGGCTTTTTAACATTTAACAACCTATTAATGTGTCATACCCACTTAACGGGAAGAAACTCAGCTAACTGACGATATTAAAACATTTTGCAGAAACAAAACACAACTCTAATGCCGAGCGTCTGAATTAGCACTAAGTGAAAGAGTGCTAACGCACTTAGCACATAACTCACAGTAGAAATATTTTATACTTCATCGGATCTGCACAAACAAGACATAAAATTCGCGGCAGCGAAGGCAAAACCAGACAACACACAACTTAGCTTTACGTAGCCAAAACGGCAAATACGTCGTACCTTTGCTGTTTCTGATCAAAAGTTGTGATCAATGGCATTAAAATGCATGAAAACGCTGCTGAAGGTTAAGCCAATGTCTCTGTGTCACTTTGAAATGATTACTGATAATCCATCATAACATTTCTGTAAAAAACTGAGTTTTCATACAAAGTGTATGAGAGCTGTAACCCAGCTTCCGGTTTTGGGCATGCTGGCTGCGCATCACTCCCTTCACCAATGGTAATGTTTAGATGGATTTTAGGAACTTCCCTCTCGATTCTATTGGCTCTAACGGTTCAAAAGTGGTGTCAATCACCAAAATCGACCAAAGGGTTCCAGAGATATGGCAAATACACCCAAATGACCCCAGAAGTTGGTTCTTTTTTCTAAATCTCTAAAAAGGTCAAATTTCACTTGTTTTGCATCAATCTTGATACAGGGTACTTATTATATGTTATAGTTTGGATTCCTAAATCTTTTAGTCTACTATCCCATCATTCAAGGGTGTTTTTCACTATAAGTCATGTTTTCTTTTTTGACGGACACTATCATTTAAATTTTTTTACTATGTTCAATCTGAATTTACTTTAAAATAAAAAAATCTATATTGATTCTGACTTTTCTACATCCAACTCACAGGTTTATCATTACTTTGAGAAAAAAGATGATTAATTTACCCCTTTTAGAAGTGAAGATCTAGTCATTTGTTCTGGGCATGTCATTATCGAGCCTGAGACCTGAAAAACAGGCTTGGGGCTTAACAGGTTAACAGTGCTTATTAGAAATTGATTCTCATGTACTTCATATAATCGCACACATACATAATGGACATTAATCACAAGCAATCACAGCACACACTTGCTTTTCCTGTGTCCACCTCTTGTCCTTAGGTGCAGTGTACTGTATGTTTGTCTCTAGGTGCTGTACCAAGTCTCCACTGAGTCAGCAGTGAGTCAAAGATGACTTCTTGTTGATGTATTTTGGTTTCATCTGTCAGCTGTCCATACAAAGAACTGCTCTCTGTCAGTTGCACTTCCTGTTTTTTTATGTTTTTCTAACAGAGCCATGTTTGGGAACAATCACAGCTGATGCATGTCACCCTAATTCTACATTTCAATTTGTGAGCAATGCTGAGGCACTTCGATACTCAGATACAGTGTGTAAATGTGTGCGAGTGTGCAAACATTCTGTGTGTGTTTGTGTCAGCGGTCAGTATTATTCGAGAACAAATTCAACAGGAGAGGAGTTTCCCCTGTCCCTCTTACTGCTTCATTTTTTAAATGTTTCAATATCTGTGTCGTGATTTTACTACCAATGTTTCTGAAGCGTCAAAGTCGCCCTTTTAAAATATTTTTAAACGCACAAGACATTCTCAACCGCCTGCATGCGTACTGGTAGATCTTGCTGACATTGTTGCAAACCTTTCCATCCTGGGAGCTGCATGCACGTCGATGCTGCTTGTAGATGTTTCAAACTGCTCTCATTGTGTTCTGATGCTGTTTGCAGTAGGATGCACATACTTACAATCGACCATTATCTGCATTTAGTATCAACATGCGCTGAATACAGTATAGTCAGCTTTATGCTCTGTCAATGTGAAAGCAGTAAACAACACACAACACACATGACCTGCTCAGTTGCTGCTTATTTGCCTCCGTGGGCTGAGTACTCAATCTGCGTCAGGTTGCTCTCTGTGTTTTTGTCTCAGAATGTGAATATTGTTGATGAATCTATAAATGGCTGTAATATTTATTTAACATGCATATTGCTTTAGTTCAGTGATTATTATGTGAAAGAAAGCAGGGTAATCAGAACACATCCACGTCGTGTGTCACAACTGAAACCAGCAGAACCCACAGACCTATGTCAGTAAAAAAACTTCTCGTGTGCCATACATGGGTACTACTACTCGTATACCAGTGACAGTACAACATACTGTAAATCCACCCCAACATTGTGCATCTTTTGCATCTATGTTAAATCATGAGTTTAATCATTTGGGTTTTGTGGCCTTATATGTAGAATTGACTTCTATTTCCTTTCAGCTTAATCGGTTCTGATTTGGAGTCACATATATTTATCTATAAAGACTGATTTAATGTATTTCTTAATTCCCTCAAATGGTGGGTTTTATATCATCATTTTAAATTATTAGGTTTTCGTCTTTTGTTTTATCAGTTTACTTGATTCTTACTCAGTGGTAGATTTATTTGGTTTTCTTTGGGGTGTAAGGAAACTTTGATGTAGACTGTCTGTGAAACAATGATAATCAGTGCAAACAAAAACATTAAAATGATTCATTCTGTACCGTTATAGTTACACAAGTAGATATAAAAACGGTAAATAACATGTTTCAATGCTGAGTGCAAGGAGACATCTGTATGTGATGTAAGACCAGAAGAAAAGTCCTGCTGTATTACAAATAAACCACTTTTCTGTACGACCTGTCTCATCAACTCAGTGTTACTGATTAATTTCCCATAAATATATTTTACATTTATGTTTACAAGTGACTGAAAAGAGAATATCTGTGACACGCTTCCACCAGAAGAGGGCAGTCTGGTTCAAAGCATAAAGACAGCATGTCTACATTTTACAAATCAAAGTTGCATGTAGCTTTTTTTAACCTAATTCTTCTGATTAGCCCTCTTTAACAGCTCAAAAAAACATACTCAACTTTGTTTTATAGCCTACTTCATGACTTTAGAGCAACTAGGGGATTTAAAACACCTTCTCAAAATAAAGTTAAAACTGTTTAAAATAGAGTATGTACAAATATTAAATTGATTTGTGGTACATTCTGATTGATGAGTTGATATTAAGGCAATTAAGAAAGGACAATAAAGTGGCTTTATGTCAGATTCCTGTGTCTTTTGTTGAGGACTGTGCAAAGTTTTTGCAAAAAGTGCCATGTTGGACTGCTTAGGTCAAAACAGAAAATATGTTCAGAGTATTGAAGACTTAAGCTGATTTATTGTTTTAGCAACTGTTTGTGATTAACTGAATTTTATTTCCTTACATTTATGACCTCAGCATCTTCACTATGTAATGCACTGTCTGTCTATTTTTTTATAAACATTTGGCATGGTAAGGACAGAGAACAGCGGCATCTTTATGTGTTTCCCTGAACTTAAACAGGCTGTGTTGTGAGAAAATACTTCTGAAAATGACTTCCTGGTAGTGGTGAAATATTAACCTTTTGTTTTGAGAACTTTGTTTTACCTTTCAAATGACACTGACTGGAGAACATGTAAATGACTCTTTTGTTTAATGTAGGCATTTGTTGTCAGATGTATAATTCTATGTAATTTAACCTGTTTGGGTGAGAAACGATACGTCAGAAATGTTAAGTGTGTGTGTGTGTGTGTGTGTGTGTGTGTGTGTGTGTGTGTGTGTGTGTGTGTGTGTGTGTGTGTGTGTGTGTGTGTGTGTGATAGACTTGAGCTGCAGGCAGAGCCAGTTTCTACAGAGCAGTTGAGCTGGCTCGCCCACTCTTACGGACAGACGATGTTTGCATAAAGCTTGAGTGACAAACTAACAAGATGTCGAGAGATAAGATTTTCAGGCCAAACCACGTATTAGTCTAAGAACATTTTCTGCAACTTGATCTGGTCTATAGTGATACTTGTGCGTCAAGTAATTAGCTGACGCTGTTTTGCACAACTCATACACACATAAGTCCGAAGTACATCAGTCAAATCACGGTGCAATAAAATGATTCAGCAATCAAACAATCTTACCTTACCTAGGGCTCCAGAAAGAAGGAGTGGAGGGGTCAAAGCCCAATTGTTAAGATAACAGATGTAAGAAAGGTTCCTTGTGTGTGACACACAGAAGGAAACTGATTTAATTTTTTGTTGTTGTTTTTAGAGGAAAATTAGAGGGGATGTGATTTTGTTTTTTGCTTCAGTCGAAAAGGTCATTTATTTGATAAAGGTCATTAGCAGAGAAGGAAGGTGACTCACTGTACCGACTGTAATGATACATCCACTCTGTATTTGCCTTTTCACAGTGATTGAGCAAGTACATTTACTGAAGTATGCAAGTTGTTTTTTACTTTGATGTATTTTACTTGAGTATTTCCATTTCCTGCTACTTTAAACTTCTGCACCACAATTCAGAGGCAAATATCGTACTTTTACTACATTACATTTACTCAACAACTTTGGAATTTCAGATGAAGATGTTAGTAATTTGTCTTTTAGGATATGCCGATTAAGATAAGTTTGTCAACATATTGAATTAATCACACTCAGTCTCTTTACGTCATGTTACCAAAAATCACACACATGGTTTCTAGATGCCTTTATCCTGTCATCCCTGTCGCCTTGAAGCCGAAGGTGCCATGTTACAGTTTTATTGTGACTGGGGAAGTTTATGGCACGTCATCCTACTTTCTCTCTGTCCACATCCCTCTCTGTTTTTACCTGCCAAACTTTTTGATAAAGGCAAAATGTGACAGACCCGAAAAAATGATGTTAAATCTAAATCTAAACTAAATATATGTTTCTATTTCATCAATTGTAAGTCCTTTGTTGATTGTTCTTGGTTTACTATGAATACTCTGCTGGACATGTTGTTGCATTAGCAGTGGGTTTTTTCTTTAGCCATGCCAATGTAAGAGCAACATTGTTATTGAGTTTTCTTTTGTCTTAGGGTTTTTTGCTGTTCTTTTTTTGCTATTGCATAGGGATAGAATACTATGGGATGAAACCCTCTTTAATGGTCACACATGCAGAGCACACAACACACAGAGTGAAATTTGGCCTCTGCATTTAACCCATCCTAGTACCAGGAGTCTAGTACTAGGAGCAGTGGGCAGTTATTGTACAGCGCCCGGGGAGCAACGGGAGGAAGGGGGTTGTCCGGTGCCTTGCTCAAGGGCACCACGGCAGGGCCCAGGAGGTGAACTGGGACCTCTCCAAGTAGCAGTCCACACTCCACATTTAGGACTGTTCGGGGACTTGAACCGGCGACCCTACGGCTCACAGTCCAAGCCCCTACTGACTGAGCCATTGCCAGATATATATTACTGAAATGAATGAATTCTTGTTTCTTTAAATGTTAATCCTGGGTTTTAATGCTTTTTGGTTGCCATTTATTCGCGGTATGCGCTTTCTGTTTAATATGGAATGCTTTTACTTTGAAAGTATAGTGCTTTTTGATAATATTACTTGACTGTAAATTACAAACCCCCTCTGCACTATAACATCCAAAGCCTTCTGCATCCAAACTTTGTGGGCTTGCATAAAGAATGAATGACATATAAAACATAAAATAAACAACATATTTAAAATGATTGATTATTGACATATAAGTTATAACCCTGAATCAACAACATGAAACACTTTTTGTTAGGACTGTTGTGACTCGTGCATCCATCCACTTGCATATTTCAATGTGTCTTAAAGGTGTGCATCGTGTGTCCAGCTGTTGTTGGTGTTGCGGCTGCAGACAGGCCCTCCCAGTTAAATCAGTGCCAGAGAAACAGACGCTCCGGCTGCTGATTGGCTGAGCCCTGGCTCCAATCACTGAGCTGTAGTGATTCCTCTCACACGGGCCGGAGCAGGCGGCTTGTAAAGTTACGGCTCAGTTTCATGTCAAACAGAGAAAACAGAAAACAGGTTTTCACTACGGAGTGAAGTTACCTTTTTAATAAGAACAAAGCAAAAGGAAGAAAAAAGACAATTTGGATTAACTAAACAACCTGCTGTTTTTAAATGGACTGTCTCGGAATAAAACGATCGATTTTGTAATGAGAAAGGTCCAAACTTTTTATTATCGATGAAATGGACATCTTTATTTAAAACGTCGCCGGTGTGGATAATCTGAGTGAGGATGACTGCCCTGATGAGGAAGCTGCAGCAGGTGCTGTGCGTCCTGCTGCCGTGTGCTCTCACACTCTGCAGCGCGCAGACACAAGGAGGTGGGCAAACATACACACACACACACACACACACACACACACACACACACACACACACACACATACACACACACACACACACACAAATCCTCTTTTGTTTCCAAAACCAACACTTTTCACACTGAAGTATCCCAGAATAAATGTTAAATCCCTGCGAACACCTGGATTAGAGCTGTTCAGTAGGCTACTGCAGGGGGTTAGAAAACACCTGTCCTTCCTCTGCCACCGCAGACACGAGAACCTGTTCCGCAAACGTAGAGCTTGTTTGCTGTGAGTCACCTGCACCTCTCCCACGACTGTGTGCTTTCTCGCGTTTGTCTCATTGTTACGTCGGTGTAAGGTTGGGACAGACGAGCCCAACCTTACACCGACTGTTGACTGACAACCACAGTCAGCCCAAAAGATCTCAAAACTTTACCTTTGATTTGTCATGTTCTCAGTCTAATGAGATATGGAAGAAATAGTCAGATGTATTAGCTAAATAAAAGGAGCAATACCACAATGTGAAATGATAAATACTTAATCCTGCTTTAAATTGTAAAAGTGCATAATGTATTAGCGATTAAATACTCATTGGAAAAATGCATCAAATCCTCCTGATAGAGTGCTAATTGGAAATCTTTTGTATATTTTCTTTATAATGATAAACAGATAATCAACACAGTTGCAGATTCGTTTTAGCTTCATATTTTAGTCAATAGAAATGATTGAAATGAATGGAATGAAGTAACGAGTGCAATACTTCACTCTAAAATATAATGTATAGGAGTCAAATTAAATCTTCAAGTAGCCATAACAATTGTTGTCGAGCGCAGCACTCAAGTAATTGTACTCAGTTACTTTCCACCACTGAGGGTGGTGACATGTTAGAGGCAGAGAGGTGTTGTGATTTGAATCTCAGCTAGACTCTGTCCCCTGGCTGCAGGTGAAACAAGTGACACGGTGAGTTTGAGAGAAACAATGTGAACACCAGATCATTCATCTTTAGGCAGATGATGCTCAGGCGACAGAGCCTCTGGCACCTGAACTTAATACTAAAATCACAAAAACACAGTGAATAAATAAATCATGATCACATGAGAAGGAACATTTGATTGAATAGATTGTACAAAGTTACTATTGCAGTTAATATTCTCTTTAATCCATTACAAAATAAACCATGTTTGCTTGATGACTACTTAATGTCTTTCTAAAGAATTGGGAATTTCCAAAGTATGAAAGTGACATTTTCTGTCATCGGTCCTTCTCCTTAAGTAGTTGATGAACAGCATTTGTTGTGCAGTCAGACAGTTATGAAAGAGGTTGCTGTTGTTATGTTGGTGCAGGACGGTGGACCTGCATACCAACCAATGTTACCTGGCCAGCCATAATAAAATAATTCAAGATAATATAGTTTTTTAGTTCTGTGTATCTCGTCAAACTTCAAAGCCAGTTGTCATTTTAGATGCTTACTGCACTTTCATGAAAGAAGCAATTGGAGAAAACAATTTTACATATAAGAAGCATGATTTCACCCTGCAAACAAACAACACTTGTATCACTTTTATTTTCAAAGTTTTCAGTTTTCAGTTTTGCCAACGGAGGATAGGTTTTTTCCACATATGTCATCATGACTTTAAGAGTCAAGTTGATGTCTCAGATGTGAGATATTTTATGTATCAGATAGGGCTTTGCTTTACAAGAGTACGATGCCTCAGTGTAACATTTGATTTACCATCAAGAAAAACAACATTGAGTGGAGCCAGTTTGATTTGCTTCTGTACATTTACAGGTGTGACATCCAAATAACAGATGCGTCAAAAAGCAAATATGCTGCCGCTCCTGCTGCCAAAGAATAATGTTAAGCAACTCTCAGTCGGCGTCATTCTGATCACTGCATGCTATGAACACACTAACAACTCTTACAGGTTATTTTTGCACAGCCATTGGCTGTAAACCAGTGAATGCTCTGCAACATGGAATAGTTCATGTGCTCAGGTGTCTGTCTTTGTGTTTGTGAGCGTGCGTGTGTGTGTGCGCTCTCTTGTGAGGTATGCAGTAATCTCTGGCACAGCCTGTGCCAAGTTTCTGTTTACTGCAGTCATCGTCTCAACTGCTTTATTCAGCTTGTTTATCTCCTCCTCCCTCCTTTCTTTTCTTTCTCTGCCTTTTTGAAACCCTGTTAGCAGCGAATGAACATAACAGCCTAACCTGATCTGTGTTATGTTTCGTCATGTGCTATGTGACACTTTAGTGCCAAGGACAATGAGACCATTTATGCCCTGAGTTTATGTGCTGCAAATAATATTTAGCGAATGGAATAAGTAGGAAAGTGGACTCCATGATGAGACAGAGATAGAGGCTGCATGGGTCGCACGTCTTGATTCACTACTACACTAGTAGTTTTGCGGTCTTTCAAAATAGGGCCATTGTTTGCATGTGTGTTTATTGACTCTAAACCCTCCACCCCATTCCTTTTTTCTCCATCATCCATCTGCCAACATTGAAAGTCCTCTTTTGACAGAAAAACCCACTCAGCCTGTTGAGATGTTCGGCCTCCACAGCTGCAGCCTGTGCATTGTCTGTATGGCTGACATACCACTTTGTCTCAAACATGTGTGCACACCGGTTTGTCCCTTCTAGTGGGTTGTGCTTAAACTGTATGCATACTGTACATACTGTATTGGTGGAAGGTTCTTGAACATACGTGCGCAGGTGTTCATGAGTGTTTCCCAACAGGCAATTCAAGCAGTGTAGAGTCAACAATTCGTCCACTGATAGATTAACTAAGGTGGGGTAGATAAAGGGCTTCACCCTTGGGCAGCTCATAAACTGTCATCATTCCAACTGAATGGCTTTTAATGAAGAATGAGACGTTTCTGAAGCATGTTAGTCATTGCAACTTGATGTGATAACCCTGACTTGTCCCGTGCTACAGCGTGCAGAAGTATAAATGTTAAAGAGTTCATGTGCTGGTTTCTTAAGGAGAGCTCCCGGGATTTAAATTGCATGAAGTTGATCGATATGCAAGAAACAGATTTAAAAACATGGTGAAACTCGATACAGCAGAGGCCTAGATATTCCAGTATGTGTGGTTCAAGCTGTACAAGAACATGACTTGAAGATACTCATTAGGGTCTCTGTTATGCTGCATATATGTTAAATTGTAAAGACCAGAGTTATTTCAGAAAATCATACATTGGTAAAAGGAACAAATCATATAACAAACTAGTGCAACATTTCAGCAAAAGCAACCATTTTTGGATGTTGCATCAAAATAGTAAATTAAGAATCTTTTAAAGATATTTCGTCTCATTAAACCCTGATTAACCCTATGGTGTAGGCCTTTTTTTTAACATACTTAGTATAAGCTCCCTTCTTAAACAAACTGCAGGCTCCTGTTGACTAAACTGAGTGTGTGAAATCATCGGAGATCATCTTTAAAGGGTCAATTCACCCAAATAACAACACAAATATGTATTCCACTTCCCACAAACTGACACAAATCATGGACACACTATTAAAATACCTCCCTTTGAGTCTCCTGCCTCCACTCCAAAAACGCTGAAAGATTCTAATCACCACTGTAGTAAAGAAGTGGCGGAAGGACTTTCCAAAGTTAATGAAACCAGTTATGTATAAACACCTTGCAGGGGGGGGGGGGGGGGGGGGGGGGTGGGATATGTGTTTTTGTGATTTGAGAGAAACCATCCTTGAATATGTTTTTTGGTGCAAAGCCAGTGCTTGTAAACCCGATGTTCTCAGAAACACAATAAAGCGACTCTTATCAGGGCTTTATGGACGTAGGACACGCTCGTTGCACCGTCTCTCCCTAACACACACACACACACACACACACACACACACACACACACACACACACACACACACACACACACACACACACACACACACACACACACACACAGTGCTGTAGGTTAATAATGATTAGCTTTTTCATGCCCTTGTTGATCCTGTTGTTCTTCTGAGCTCTGTATTGACTCTGATGACAGTTGGAGGAATGTGTTTGTGTCGACTTTACTTCATGCGTGTGACCTGTGAGTAAGTGTGGTTAAAAAAACATTCCTCACATCTTTACTCAACAGTACAACAGAATAACAAGTTAACAAGACTGACTGATGCATGATGCTTGGACTAAGGTTATAGACTAAGTTAAAACAAATAACGAAAAAGCAACAAAACTAGAGAGCGTGTCGCGATGGGATCACAGTTGAAACCCCAAATCGAGCCACGGGCATTAAGTTGGGGGACTAAGACACTTTCCCTTTTCTTTCGACCCTTCATTTTGATTTCAACTACACACAATTTTGCAACTGAATGGTAAAAATCTCTTTACGGGCATGCAGATACTTTTAGTTTAATTTGCTCAAGTTTTTAGGCTAGATTAGTCTCTGAGATTCATGCCATCACTTATTATACCAAGCGCTAACATAATGACACTAAACCTGTTAAGGAAATATATAAAAAATCAATCTTTTCTGGAACTTAGGTAAAACTTAAGTAAAACTAGCAAACACATTGTGAAACAAACTGAACTGAACCAAAATTCAGTCAAAACGTAAAAAAGCGGACATATTATGATTGTTTGTCACGACGTGTACATTACACAAGTAATTGTTAGTATTCTCAGGCAAAGTATTGACATTTAGATTCACAGTCATGTTTAATGCTCTGCCCTCCTCTTTTCTCTGTGCTGCTTCTCTGCTGTCTGACATTTGAATAGCAAAGCAGCCTTCCAGTGACGCTGCATGGCTGAACTCCCACAGCTCGTAAACAAGGCCTTGTATGTTTCTCTCACAGAAAACGGCCCTGCACAATCCCCAGCTTGTTTCAAACGGTTACAGTACACTCATTGATAGTGTGCATGAACACAGTGGTTTGTAGTAAGGCATAAAACAGTCTTTATAGGGGCTTAATCTAGTCCTTGATTTAACAAAAATATCCATAGTTTTATAGTTCATAGTTAGTGTGTACACATATGGAGAATTTGCTCCGGTATTTTGTTGTTCTCACAACAAAGCTGAATAAATACACGGGCTATTAAATGTATCTGTAAGCCTATATAAATATAAATAAATAAAACATACTGAAATGTGATCATTATTGTAGTGTTAATAGGGTTGCTGTGACTTGTTGTAACACGTTTTTGGTAGAATATTGTGTTACTATGCCTTCATCAGCCATAATATACTGTAGCTCGTTGGTAATTTATTCACAGACATGTCCATTCATTTTATTTTATTTAAATATCCATGTTGGAAACACAGAAACAGACTCCAGTCATTGTCTCTCCAGTTAGAAATGTGTGTTTTATGTCTTTACCATCACAAATCTGTTTTTCTGCCATTTCATTCAGCCAATTCATTTTGTTTTTGAATGTAATATTTTAATTAGATTATGTATATACATCACCAGGTTTATCTTTCAAATATGTGTTTCTAATCCAAACATATTGACATTAACAAGAGTTAATTATTCACTTTTACAGTGAGGGTTTGTTCTGGCACCCAAAATGATCTGAGCACGACGGGAAATTCAGAGATCCAGTACAACCTGATGAAGGTTATTTACACCGACTGTGAGATAGTGATGGGCAACCTGGAGATTACCATGATGGAGCACAACAGAGACTTCTCCTTCCTGCAGGTGAGGCTTTCAACTAGTGGTACACCGAGCCATCGACTTGGGCTGATTAATGCCATTTTGAGGTCATCTGCTTTATTTACTGTATTTCTTTTTAAAACCAACCAAACCAACAACAGGAAACTACACTAACACTTGTATGTAAGTTTACCAATGTCCATTTTCTCTCAGAAACAAGGAGAAAATAATATATTTCTTTGCTGCATAAAAACAACAACAAGAAATGGGATTTTTAGAAGGCCATTAGCTCTTGTTATATAATTGGTCGTAGGAACCGGAACCAATTGTGTGTGTGCTCGTGTTTTCCGCGGAAAGGTAAACAGTTGTATAACCATGCCTCACACATGTGACGTTGCTGAATGGAGTTTGATTGGAAACGCTGTTGGAGTTTAATGGAAAAGAATCCAACTAACTAATAAACGGAATCAGAGGCCAAATGTGAACTTTTGTATCGGACATCAAACAAGGTAAACAAGGTAATCTGTGCGTAATTAACCACAGCAGTACAGCGTCACCCCAGCGGCTAAAAGCGTCAGTTAAACCTTAAAGGCATCTTGTATCAGCGGCTGGCAAATGTTTCAATAATAGATTCCAGAAAACCGCTGTCGACTAATACTTTGAGGCATCACCGCACGTTTACAGACTTTCACAGATGTGTCACTGAGAAAAACTGCATGGTAACCAGTCTGGACAGGGATATGGATTAACGTGATGCCAAAATACTTCCCACATCTGAGTTGTTTATCTCCGTCCATAGGGGATGTTGTCTTCGTCTCAAATGAACAATGAGCTCATTTATGTCCCCTTCCAAGTCCTTTTCTATTAATCTCTTTGATTAATCACTGCACCACCGTCATGGTGACTGACAACACAAGAAAAACACACCTCTGCTGCCAAGTCGTGACTCTGATAACAATCACCATGACTAACAATCAGAGCAAAGGTGTTTGTACTTCTCTTCTTTCTATTATAGTGTTTATCATTTACGCATCCTTAAATAGCCATTTCTGAAAACAATTACATTTATGATTTATTTTTGTTGAGTTGAAAACTTACATTATTCCCAATCATTCCAACATTGTTAGAGAAATCCATTATTTGATTCAAGGTAAAGGTCTGTTTAATTTGCTGTATGTATCCCTCTCTCAATACATTTTTATCCAGTTTAAAGCCTCATGTTTACAATACATCTATTTTAATATGTTGGCTGTTTTAACTGACTGAAGGATGTTAGTCATCAGACATATGTCTTAGCAAACACAAGGGGCACTCAAACAGCATCAGAGAACACTTTCTGTTTCTTCTCTCTGTGATTTCACTGTGATTTTACTCATTTTAACCACTGGGTATGTTTGATTTGGAGAGGAGACATCTGCAGATAATTTGGCTACTGGTACAACCCTTCTGATTTATAAATATTCCTAGCAGAAGCTGGCTGCAATGTGTGCCACCAAACTCTGCCTTACTTGTTGTTTTAATAGAGGAAAGGTCCAAATTGTGTGTTTAATTTATCTTTCTTCATATTTGTTCCTCCCTGCAGTCTATCAGGGAAGTGACGGGCTACATCCTGTTCGCGGTCAATGAGTTCAGCCGCATGCCTCTGAACCAGCTGCGGGTCATCAGAGGCAACACGCTGTACGAGGGGAAATACGCCTTGGCTGTGATGGTGAACTACCAGAAGGACGGGCAGCACGGCTTGCAGGAGCTGGGCCTGACTCACCTCACAGGTACATAGGAAGTCACTCGGTGTGTGTGTTTAGGTGTCCGAGGCTGCAGGGCAGCAGGTGACTGGTGAAGTGCCTCTACCTCATTAATTTGGCCACCTGTGTGTGAGTGTGGGTAAACAAAAACATGTCTCACTGAGTTCAGAAAAAACAAAGAGTGCACTGATTCATCATGACTGATGTTAAAAGGTCAGTTTAACCAAAAAACACTGTTGCCTCTGGTATCCAGCATTGCTTGCAGGTTTGGAAACATTAGTCTTGTCCACTGTCCCAAAGAAATTGAGATGAATGGAATTGTGTTAGTGATGCTCAAAGATTTAAAAAAATGACATCTGACAAAAACTAAACAGTGTCCTCACTACTATGTTAATCCGCATATCTCGCTGCAAACACCTTACACCTTGGAATCATTTTGTAAGCATTTTCTAGATAAAATATTCCTTGAATGAAAATTGTTAACACTGCATTATGTTTATCATTCTAGATCAGGACACACAATAACAGATTATCGTGACCAAATAGCAATATTATCGTGGTATATCTCGAAGGTTTGGGAAATAAAAAAAAGATAATTGAATAAAAATATCATTCAAATATCAAATTCATCTTTTACTTTTAATTAATTTGTGCATTTTGTCTCTTTTATGTGCAATTATTTGCACACAAAGCACAAGTATAGATGAATAAAAGCAAAATGATCAACATATGGGAAGTGAAAATATATGTTGGTGTGTTTAAGTGTGGGTGCATGCAGGAGTTGAGATAAGGAGGTATTCCTGGTGACTGTTGGAGCTCACACACCTACACACTGCAGCCACACCTTCAGGAGGGTGGGGGGGCTGCAGCAGCGGTGTATGTAGGTGATGTGAAGTCCCAGGAATGTCTCAACTGCCACGGTAACATGAGCGCATTTCATGTATGAACTGTAGTAAGGGATGAGTCATGGGCTCGCCCGGGCTTGCTCTGCTAATTGTGTTTTTGCCATTTAAATGTTTGTGTTCCGCCCACAGAGATACTGGAGGGAGGAGTCCACATCATCCAGAACAAGTACCTGAGCTATGCCCCGCAGGTCAACTGGCTGGACATCGTGAAGGATGCAAAAGCTGAAATTATTATCGAGGGCAACGGGCCTAAAAGTGAGTAGAAAGGGTGACAATAAGACATATTACCTTACATGTTTATGTTTTATGTCTAGGAGTTACGCTTTGGTCTGCTTTACAATGTTAACATGCATCTACTGCAGAAAGGCTGTCACAAGGAAGAGGCTAAAATGAGAGCCACACACTACTGATGATAGATAGTAATAACATAACAAATATTGATTATAGAAAGGTCATTACTTTACCCCAAAGTCTGACAGAATAGATAGAATAATTGAGTGAGAATATAATGTTATTTAAAAAAAATGTTATCCCTATTCACAGCTCACTCATTATTCCTTTTTGATTTGTTTTAATATCTAAGATGAAAGTTTCCCAGGTTAAATTGTAAATAATTAAAGCCTCTTGTTGACCCAGACTATAAAACATGTATTTTTTTTGCATAATGCTTTATTAATCTACTTGCAGAAATACTGAAAACGATGAATGTGCTACATTTGTTTTTTCTTAGAGCCTTGCAACGCGGCATGTGGAGACCTTCCATGTTGGGATGCAAGAAATGACACATGCCAGATCTGTGAGTGAAATCATCATCACTTTATTTCCCAAGCAACAAGCAGTTCTGTAGTGAGGGGGTTTCAAGCATTTCAATCAACTTTTAGAGAACTTAATGTTTATTGAATCAAGAGAGAATAATAAATACACACTGGAATCCCCTTGTTTAAAACCATGTTGAATAGAAATGTGTTAGATATTTTGTGTAAGGAAAATAGATTTCTTTATGCACTGGGCATTTTTGAGATTTCGGAGGAAAGAAAATATAAAAAGAAAAAGAAATGTAACCACTGCTGCAATAAATTAACAAATGCTCATACACTCTCTGTTTCAGTGACCAAGACCGTGTGCGCGCCTCAGTGTAACAGCCGATGCTTTGGTATTAACCCGAGCGAATGCTGTCACATCGAGTGTGCGGGAGGCTGCACAGGATCTCTGGATACAGAGTGCTTTGTGAGTCTGCTGCTTAAAGGCCTTTTTACACAGGGCACATTTCAACATGTCACAATAAGAAAAAGAGGATCTCATGATTTGACCTTAAGGGGTATACTGTATATGAGGTCCTAAAGCAACTGCTCCATTATCTGTATCAAATGCACACATTGATGCCACCAAATGAAACAATACAAATAGAAAGTAGGCTACTACAAATAAACTGGAATTAATATATATAAATATAAATTATTAATATATACACAAAAAAAGATAAGGTACATATATACAACCTTCAAATTGCTTTTTTAAATCAACATTGCTCTGCACACTTGCTAAAGAACATTTGTGTGGACATCTCAGTTCATTTGTAGTGCTGCGCGAGTATGACTAAAAGTATGTGAGTAAATCTCACTGTAAACTATTTAATCATCACCAAACTCGGTGTCATTGTGACCGATCATAACTCAGCTTTATGCACACACATACTTTTAGCATGGTTTAGGAAACGGGCTCGGTGTTACAAGACGGGTCGAGGGGTTTGGCGGCACCGCTGCAGACTCTCTGCACGGAGGAGCAGCGGAGGAGCCCGGGCGGTGCTGCAGCTCCTGATCGGAGCAGAGACACACGTTCACTAAGCCGAAAAACTATATCTGTAACAGAGATTTACTATTTTAAAGTAAAGTCAACACATATCGACCCTAAATATAGTCTATATTAAGAACGAGAAAAGATTTTAACATATATATCGTTTTTTGTAAACATATGACAAATGTGCGAGGGTGATCACGTCAGAGCATCGTCCTATGTGCCGGGGCTGAGCCCCGGACAGCCCCGGCCCAATTTAACCCCTGGACATAAGCACCTGGAGTATGAGCTGTGTTGCTGACTTTGCTATCTGTGTGACGTTTGCAGGCCTGCAGGAACTTCAACAACTCGGGTGCCTGCGTGCCTCTCTGTCCGCAGACCCTCATCTACAACAAGCACACATTCAAACTGGAGCCCAACCCCAACGCCAAGTACCAGTACGGCTCCATCTGTGTGGCCCAGTGCCCCCGTGAGTCCACACACTCATAGTCACACACACTCGCAGGTCAAAGTTGATGGTTCCCCAGATGCTTTTGTATACATATTTTATTAGTTAAAGAAAATGTGTTAAGATTTGTTTACAGTTTTTGAAGTGGCAGGTAATCTGTTTCCCCAGTAGATTATGGATGATGATTGATTCTTCTTTTTCTTAAGTATTCACATATTATATATAGACTAAGCCTGTCATTGGCAGACCATCTATTTGTATTGTCTATATATGTTTTGAGTTAGGGGCCTGCTAAATAATAATTTCTTTCTACCCTTGCTGCCACTTTCTCGCCCTTTAATGTTTAAATAGAGTTGTATTTTGACTGTGAACAAATATAAAACAAATGAAATACTACTTGTATATTACCCTGGTCATATATGTTTAAGTCACTTATTTGAGACTTACCTTGTTTCTTTTTCACAGCTAACTTCGTGGTGGATGAAAGCTCATGTGTGAGCAGTTGCCCTTCTGATAAAATGGAGGTGGAGAAAAACAGATTTAAAAGATGTGAACCCTGCGGAGGCCTCTGTCCAAAAGGTGTTTAAGACAACTGAACAGTCCATTTCCAATACATGGATTAAATAATATATATATATATATATATATATATATATATATATATATATATATATATATTTGCAAGTAAAAACTCTACAGTAATATAAATTATTATGTGTAAGCAGCATGTCTAGCTGCTAAATGTTGAGCTGATTTGAGCTACTTTACTGTGCAGTTGGCTAGTTAAAGCTGCAAAAGATTCATCAGATTTGTTTGTTGCTCATGTATTTTGTGTGTAATATCTTTAACGTTAAATAGTAGTAAATTGAATATCTGCTGGTGGTTTCTCACTGACATTGCTTCTTTATCCTCCTCTCAGCTTGCATTGGCACAGGCAAACAAAAGATGCAGACGGTAGATGCTCAGAACATCGACAGCTTCATAAACTGCACCAAGATCCAGGGCAGCCTTCACTTCCTGGTGACTGGGATCAAAGGGTAAACTTATCCTAAGTACTTCTCATTCGTTTTTATAAAATAAAACAAAGCTTTTGAGGTATTTAGTAGGTAAAAACTATTTTTTTTCCTTCTTGGTTGCTGCCTTTGCAATAATTCTCTCAACTTTTTTTCTATAGTGATAAATATAACAATGTACCAGCCCTCGATCCAGAGAAACTGAAGATCTTCAACACTGTGAGGGAGATCACAGGTGTGTGTGTGTGTGTGTGTTTAAACTGTCACTGTATTTTTACATTATGTCACGTCACAGTGTTTGTAATCTGGAACAACACTGTTTTTATTTTCAGACATCCTCAGTATCCAGTCGTGGCCTGAAAGCATGTCCGACCTGTCTGTCTTCTCCAACCTACAATCCATTCAGGGCAGAACTCTTTTCAAGTGAGCCTGTTGTTTTTATTTTTGTTCTAACAATGGTTTTGCTTTGTGAGTCATGTTACTATTTTGTTGTTGTATTTCTCATTGCATTGCAGACTCAACGTTCACTGGCATACATCTGATTGTCTTGTATTTATTTGTTTTCTTGTTGTGCCTCTGTTTTACCGCGTGTAGAGGAGTGAGCTCTAAAAGGTACAGTTATTATTTCACATGCCTGCCTCTAGCCATGCGCAATATTTCTATTTAAAATTACTTTTCTTGGTTTAAGAAATTATTAAACCATAATATTCATGAGCATTTTTGGTACTGGGTATCAGGTGGTGGGGACAACTCTTAAAATGTTCTCCTGGTTTTCACGCATGCTCTTTCTTTTGAAAATCATCTGGTGTTTGGCTGGAAAATGTTGGTGTCTGCTGGTTGTATTCTATGGAGTCAAAGAAAGGCCCTAACGATTGGAACCTTTTAAGCAACTGAACACGTTATTGCTATGCTTAATAACTTTTATGTTTAAGCATTTCAATATTTTATTCTAGAACAAATAGCTTGAACAATAAGCAATTTAAACACAATGATTGTGTCCATAATGATTCATAATACTCGTATTATTGTTATAATAATTATAGAAAAACTGCTTATTCGAATTCAAAATCTGTTTCTATGCTTCCATAGTTTTTAAAGCAATATAAAAACATTGGCATTATTATTCTCTTACCCAGCATTTATTCACTCCTCACTTTTTCAGGGGCTACTCTCTCCTGGTGATGAAGATCGGCTCTTTGACCTCCCTGGGGTTACGTTCGCTGCAAATAATAAACGACGGCGGCGTCTACATCACAGGAAACAAGCAGCTCTGCTATCACCACACCGTTAACTGGACACGTATCTTGAGCAGCGGCTCTCGCCTACGGAATAAACAAATCGACGTCAAGGAGAACAGACCGAGAAATCAGTGTGGTGAGTGAGGAGGGATCTTTTCATACCCCAAAAAAGTGTATTTGTTTTAAAGTACACACAGTGTCATTAATATGATATGGTGTATTATGGAGGTGTGTGGCATAGCGGGTTGTCCGTAGGTGTTCGGATCAGGGGGTCACAGGTTCAAACCCCACTGCAGTCAGCATGTCGTTGTGTCCCTGGGCAAGACACTTCACCCCAAATTGCTCCTGTGGGGATTGCCCACAGTATTGAGTACGTAAGTCGCTTTGGATAAAAGCGTCTAACAAGTAACATGTAATGTAATGTAATATTAACATATTAATTTCTGTAAATAACAACAAAACATATTAAATAGATACATTTAAAATATAATGAATTGAAAATGAGAACACAATAATAACCAAGGGGTCAAGTGAGCAATGATTTATATCATCTCTTTTTGAGATGAATGTTTTTTTTAATTAATATTCTGACTATAGAAGAGTAGAGTATGCGATACATGTTGATCGAATGTTTGATAATCTTCAGGTTGAATACCAAAGATAGTTGAGCGGGGTTCACATAGTGAAACACACAAAACATAGGAAACTACTTAAACTATTAAATACAATTAGAAAATAATAGTTGACACCAGTTACTTTGTCAGTGTTAATGATGATACTCTCCTTTTTGTTGTTGTCTGTAGTGAGTGAGGGCCATGTGTGCGACCCCCTGTGCTCCTCTGATGGCTGCTGGGCCCCGGGGCCAAACCAGTGTCTGTCCTGCAAGAAGTACAGCCGGGGAGGAACGTGCGTGCCAGATTGCATGTTCCTGACAGGGTGAGTCTTTAAAGAATAATTAATCAAATGAATAATAAAAGCCATAGTGTTTGTCTTAATGTGAGTAATGTTTGCTGTGGCGGAGCCGTCCCAGGTGTTTCAATCTTATCTGCAGTCCGCTGAAAGAATTATAAAGTGATTGACTGTTTCGCTTTGATTGCAGAGAGAGGAGGGAGTTTGCCTCTCAGTCAGGAGAGTGTATGCCCTGCCACCCTGAGTGTAAGGTCCAGGAGGGGAAGCAGACCTGCTTTGGCCCGGTATGATTTCATCTCCTCACTGACTAACAACTTTAAACAAGAGGCTGAATAGCTGCGCTGCTTAACACTGATATTCTCAATACAAGTTCTTGAAGATCAAGAATTGTTATAAAAGCTTGTTGCTGCCCCCTAGTGACCTCATACTCCATATTGCCACTGACTTTGAAACATTTTCGTCCACTTGGCTTCAGGGCTGCCACTTACAATTATTTGTATTGTCAATTCATCTGCCTATTATTTTCAAGATTTTTCATTTGGTCTTTAAATTGTCAGAAAATGTTTTAAACATTTCTCAAAGTCTAAGGTGATGTCCTTAAATGTCTCTTTTTGTTGGTCCAAAACCCAAATATCTTACCTTTTTAATATGATATAACACAAACCGTTTCTACAGTATTAACATCAAAATGTACCTCAAGAACCAAAACTAAAAGTACTTATTCTGCAGAGCAGCCAATTTCAGAAAGATATGTTATATTATTGGATTATAAATATGAATCCTTTAGTGTGTTTATTACTTTAATGTTGCAGCTGGTAAAGAGACTTTTTTGTAATACTGTATAGCCTGTGGATTTATCCAGGAATGTAACTATGATAATACAAGATACATCATTTGTTACAACATTTAATATCATTAATCTCAATTTTCAAAGTAGCTAATGTTATCAAATCAATGTAGTGGAAGGAAACTACAATAATTGCCTCTGAAATGTAACGTATAATATATATATATATATATATATATATATATATATATATATATATATATAAGTTTATAAGTGATAGTGGATAAGTATGAAGTCATAGAAAATGGAAATACTCAAGTAAATGACCTTGCCTAACAATTGTTCTACTGAAAAGGGCTATAAGAGTTATCAATAATGTTGGATATCTTGAACACACTAATGTATTATTTTTGAAGTCACACATATTGAAGTTCACTGATCTGGTTAAATTTAAAATTAAAAACATTGTTCATAGACAGAGAGGGTGGGTATAATTTGAGAGGAAATCTACATTTTAAACAACTCAAGGTCAGAACAACTCTGAGAAGTATGAGTATAACAATCTGTGGGGTGATTTTATGGAATGGTTTGGAGCAGGAGTTAAAACAAAGCACAAGCATAATTCAGTTTAAAAGGATGTACAGAAACACTTTTTGGGAAAACTATGAGAATGAAGAGAGGTGACTGAAGATGAGAAATTATTGTATATGTATGTATAAATGTAAATGTAAGTAGGAATAACTTGCATAATGACTTAAAGGACAATCATTGATCAAGTAAGGGGTGGGAATTAATAAGCATTTGCTTCCTCCTACTCCCTTTCGGACACATATGATTTATTATTATTAATATGAAGACTTTTTTTTGTTGAATATATAAATATTATCATGAATGTGGATAAATACTGTATTTTAACAATACGATATTCTGTTTTTCACATTTTTTATTTTTTATTTGTTTAATCTGTTCGAAATAAAGATTGAAATGAAATGAAACAGTACTTGAGTAAATGTATTTAAATTCTTTACATCAATGAAAATAGTTACCGATTATTTTTCTGCTGATCAGCTCATTGATTAGTCATCAAAATGTTGCATTGCTACTTTTCTTTTGTCTGTCAAATAAAGCCTCCTTTCTCCTCTTCAGGGCGCAGATCAGTGTGTAGCGTGTGCCCGCTTGCAGGACGGCCCGCACTGCGTGTCCTCGTGTCCCGAGGGCGTGATGGGAGGAGAGGAAGTCATCTTCAAATACGCCAACAAGAAAGGCAGCTGTGAATCGTGCCACAAAAACTGCACCCAAGGGTAAAAATGAGTAGAGCTTCTTTCTCTGTTTTCCTATCGAAGCTCAGATTGTGTTTATTTCAATTTGACCTCTTTTCTGTTTAGGTGCTTCGGCCCAGGAATTGGAGAATGTCTCAGGAAAGAGCGCTTTATTTCTGGGTTAGTTGCTCCTCTCTAACTAACATGTTTTTATTTGTATTTTAATTTATTATAAAGTAATGAGTCATTCTTTCTCCCTTTTCACCTGTCATCAGACAATCGACCACAGCCATCGTACTGGGAGTGATTGCCTTGCTCTTCGCTTCATTCTCGATTTTTGTGCTGACTGTTTTGTACCGCAGAGGTCTCGCCATCCGTCGTAAGCGAGCCATGAGGAGATACATGGAGAGTGGAGAGGTCAGTCAGAGTCTGAGGTCATCTAGTGCAACACTAAGACATTCATACAGAATAGGGACAGCTATAAACAGGAAATCGGTCGACCAAAAATTAAGAAATATACAGGAAAAAGGAGTTCAATCACTCATACCACGATTATACACTCGCCTACCAAGCATTTCTGTTATTCTTGATTTTAAGAAAGGACATAAATGGGGGGAATATATTTTTTTTTATTGTGTCAGTTCATCATTCAAGATTAAACCAAATCTCTCTAGGTGCAATGTGTTAGTTATTCCTGTTCTGAACAGCTTCACTGGAGGGCTTTTTTTTTGCATAGTTTGACTAAAGGGGTTTTTTCTTCCTGCAGAGTTTTGAGCCTTTGGATCCGGGAGAGAAAGGAGCTCGGGTCCACTCTCGGATCCTGAAGCCGACCGAGCTGAAAAAGATCAAGCTGCTGGGTAACGGAGTGTTTGGAGCCGTCCATAAGGTACTGGGGATTGTGGAAATAGTCTTTTCAATCCTTCTCTTGCACAATTGATTTTCATCAGGTAATTAATACATCTATTTTTATTTACCTCGCAGGGCATTTGGATCCCTGAAGGTGATACAGTGAAGCTTCCTGTGGCCATCAAGACGATTAACGACCGCACCGGACGACAGACTTTCTATGAGCTGACAGACGTAAGAGAAAACATGAATTATATCTCCTGTATCTAAAACTCACTGATGGTAGGCCCAAAATGTGGCTCCCAAAGTTTGTATAGCTGGCTACTCTGAGGAGTCAATTTGCGTTCGGAAGTTTGGTTCATTTTGTTATCACTTATAGATTGTAATGGATTGTATAAATAGACGTCTGAAGATTTGCAGTGGAAAATCTGAATTGACAGTGGATATTTCTGACCTGTATTGATTTTCTCTGACTGTCCCCTGCAGCACATGAGGACCATTGGGAGCATGAACCACATTAACGTGGTCAGGACTCTGGGGATCTGTCCCGGGGCCAGCCTGCAGCTCGTCACGCCGCTCAGCGCTCAGGGCTCGCTGCTGGAGCACGTCAGGAACAGCAAGAACAAACTGAGCCCACAGAGGCTGCTCAACTGGTGTGTTCAAATCGCAAAGGTAAAGGACCAACCCTTTCATTGTTTGTGTGTGTACTTGTTTTTAACCACAGCTTGGTTCATTCCCCTGATACCAGGAGCACTTAAAGACGTTTGTCATTTCTCATCAGGGTATGTATTACCTGGAGGAGAACAGGATGGTGCACAGGAACCTGGCCGCCAGAAATGTTCTCCTGAAGAATAATTACACCGCCCAGATCTCAGATTACGGCGTTGCAGACCTGCTTTACCGCGATGACAAGAAGTACTTTTACAACGAGGTCAAGGTGTGTAGCCCAGCAGAAAAGATATGATACTCAGTAATTTGACCAAAGTTCATCAAAGAGACTTTGACATGGATTTATATTGCCCTCTGCTCCTGTTTACTCATATAAGACTCGTATGTTTTCACTGGAGTAATCAATATAGACAATTCTCTGTTTATGTCTTTAGACTCCAATCAAATGGATGTCTTTAGAGAGCATCTTGTTCCGCAGATACACACATCAGAGCGATGTCTGGAGCTACGGTGAGTTTTTAAACCAGGTAGTCCCAAGTTAAAGTAATATTAAGTGTTTATGAAAACCTTTATTTATGTTTAATGCCACACTAAATCTTTCAGCTTGCATTTTGTTATTGCTATAAATAGTGTATCTTGTTTGTAATAGTTTGTCACCACCTCTATATAATTGTGAACTTTTAATATAATGTATGTGAAGGCTTAAGTAAGCCCTGTGTGGGTACTTTCTGCACTGTATTATTATTTGTTATATCTTGTCTTTATGTAGTTTATTTTTTAATGTGCAAATAAACTTTAGCTAAACAAAACGTAATCCTTCATGTAGGTGTGACAGTTTGGGAGATGATGTCCAATGGTGTAGAGCCGTACACTACGATGCGTCCTCAGGATGTTCCTGATCTGCTGGAGAAGGGCGAGCGTCTGTCCCAGCCTCAAATTTGCACCATTGATGTCTACATGGTCATGGTCAAGTGTGAGTGTCTTCTTCTATTCTTCTTTTACATCTGGTCTGATCTACTAATTAACCGAAGCAACATATGCCTTTTAGCCATGCTAGCAGCAGGATCTAGGGGGAGCAATATTGGACTGTTGGTCAGTTCACCACTTTGATTCAGACTGAAATACAGTATCTCAACAACTATTTATCAGAGTTCCATAATATTTGTTACATTCATTATCCCTGCAAGATGAATCCTAATGACTTAGGTGGCTTAGCGACTTTTCATATTGCGCCACAATTATTTCATTTTCGTGAAATGTCCTGACTAAATTGTGTTCTTATTTCTTATTTACAGGTTGGATGATTGATGAGAATGTCCGTCCAACATTTAAAGAGCTGGCAAATGAATTTACGAGAATGGCAAGAGATCCGCCTCGCTACCTGGTGATCAAAGTAAGAACGCTGTTTGTTTATCAGTAACCATGCAGTTTGTATGTCAGTTGTTTTCTAAGTTTGGTTTCTTTTAGATGCAATATGCTAATTAAAGTCTCACCTCTTTTCACCAGGAGGACTGCACCCTGCAGGACCCACCCCCGGATGAACTCGCCCAGCGGAGCGCAGACCTGGACGACCTGGATGATCTGGGCATTGAGCTGGTGGAGCACGAGGAGGAGGAGGAGGTGGATGGTTTGACTCCGGCCCCCCACTCCCTTTCTCAGTCCAGGAGCCTCAGTCGCCTCTCAAGGATGGACACTCACAGAGTAAGAGTTGTTCTTACTGTTGAATTTATGTCCAGTTTATATCTAGAAATGTGTTTTCTGTCAACACCCTAGAGACTGACATCTTACTTCTGTCTTTTTTTGTAAAGGTGATTATTACATCATCAAACATGGCTGGATACCTGCCTATGACTCCAGGATTTGACAACCCAGGACAGGTAAAACCGGCTTTTGAGGTGTTGAAGTATAATATGTAAACTTTCTGCATCAAAATATAGAAGAAACTGACTAAGGTGGTGGTGAAGACAACAACCTCCTTGATCTCACGCCTACTTCATAACATCACTAAAATCCATTGTTTGTTATTGTTTTAATTGGGAGTCCTCTAGAGGCAAAAAATTACATATTTTGTGTCAGGCAGGTGATATTCGTCTGCACACACTTACAAAAATAGCGACATATCCCCTTAAGTCCCTTTGTATGTAAACTATTTTTCATTTTTTAATGTACATAAGCCAAACATTTTTAAAGCTGTTATCAACATCATCCAATTGTCCTTCCTGTTGCCATTTTAGTGATGCATGTGTGTTTGTGTTGTCTTGTGTAGGCCATGTGGCAGTCGCGCTCTCGACTAAACTCAGCCCGCACTGTGTCTGAGAGCTCGGAGGGCTGCGGCCCGACAGTGGAGCTGGAGATTAATGAAGACTTTTCTATGACCGGGAGCCTGAAGAGACGACGTCAGCGTGAGGACAGCGCCTACGTCTCACAGAGGGACAGCTTTTCCGCCGGGCCTCCAGAGACACCATCACCAGAGATGGATGAAGAGGACCAGAACGGATATGTGCTTCCTGGAGACAGCCCAGGCAGAGGTGATAGCACTAATCAAATTTGTTCTCTATTAAAATTATATTGTCAACCATCTTACATGGAAAATTGCTCTATATGTCACATCCAACTAAAGTAGGGTATTTACTTGCGTATATAATGTTGTAGAACCAAACGTTACAATCTTATGTGTTAATCAAGCCCATATTGCCTAGCCATAATAAAACAGACCTTATTCTAGGCATCTCAGCAAAAAAACATTTTTTTTTTAAAACACTGACTTGGAGACAAGTCAACAGGGAGGGCAGAAATGCTGACTAATTTCTGGGTTTTAACACTCATTCTTATGGCACTGTAATTCACCAGCGCATTTGTATTAAAAGGCTTGTCTTGTAAAAAAAAGACAGTGTATCCTCATTATGTGTTAACTACCTTACACAATATTCTAATGCGAACCTTAATTTATAATGTTTTCCTTTCTCAGATACATTACTTTCCTCGGCTCGAGCTGCTCCTGGCAGGATGAGCAAGTCTCATTCAGCGAGCCTCCTGGACGACCCAGATGAAGAAGACTATGAGTATATGAACAAGCGGACGTGTCTAACAGCTCCTTCACCCAGGCACAGCAGCCATTTACTAAAGCCCAACAAGAAGCGCACCTCCTCCGTGTCGTCACAAGCGACAGCGTGCTCAGCTGACACCACATCCTCAGTGGAGGTCAGGGGGGCTCACACAAGAAGCAATCACGACTCTGATTCAGAGCAGCAGGGATCTGATGATGTAGAATATGAATACATGGACATCAGGGGTAGTGAAAAAGATGCAAGCCCTCCAACGCCTGAGCCTCCTCCTCTTCCTCCTCCACCTCCTCCTCCTGCACCAGCAAGTATGGTCAGAGAGGTGGAGGGTGAGGCGGGGGAAATGGAGGATGAATATGTGGATGACAGTAACTATCATTACACAAACAGACAGCCGAAGCTGCGTCAAGCTCTTCAGGACAGGAAGGAGCTGAATGTAGAGGGAAGGGGCGAGGACGAGGCGTATGAGTATGAAGACATGGACTCCTTTGCTGCCCTGCTGCCTGGAGACGCTGTGGTGTACCACAACCTGCAGAGGGAGGGGGAGGGAGCAGTAGGGGGCACAGAGGCACATCGATCGGGGTTTGAACCCAATGTCAAGGTGCGAGCTGGAGTCGGGGTTGGGGAAACAGCAGCCGCCGACAGATCTTTTGACAATCCTGACTACTGGCACAGCAGGCTGTTTCTGAAGTCCAAAGCAGTGCCTACATGAAGAACGTTTTTAATCTCATGAACTTCACTTTGAGACATTCTCATGAAGGACCCAACATACAATCAAAAGCCATTATCAATGTAGCCTATGACACATTTTCAAAAACCCAACATGTGTGACTTTTTCACAGCTTGTATTTTTTTCTCAGACCAATGTTTTAGGGCATTTTCCAAAACTAATAGCACTGAGTGTTGAAAACTTTACAGGAAATGAACAGATTACAAGCTATATTTTTCTGTTTACATTTTTAAACGAAAAAAGATTTTTCTGGAGAACAAATGTGTTTGTTTGGAGTTTGGACTTTTTTGTTTCGAGACCTCTTTTAATGATGATATATGCAATACATTTTCTACTCATTAAACATATTTTGAATAACTATTATGATGCACAAACTTTTTATTTTTTAACTTACCTATATAACATTAACATGTGTATAATATGTGAATTGTAGGTGCGTTTCCTCAGTCAGGTCTAATAATAAACCATGAAAAGTAATTCTGGACCTTTTCAGCAGCAATTTCACAGTGATTTTAGGGGGAAGTTGTTACTATGGTTGTTACGTCACAATGTCCATGTTTGCAGGACCCAACATCACGTTTTTGAATTCAATGTTATTTGTCTTCCCATTGAAACTATAGTTGGATCAGAATTTGCTATCTGTTTTCCAGTGTGTTGTCCTTGATTTATTTTCTCTGCTTTAACTTAAATTGTCTTTGCTTCTGCTCAAATTGTATGCTTTGACTCAGATATACTGTTGCTCACACAGATTTCCCCTCCAGGCCATCTCGGTTTATTCATAAAAATGTAAGTCTTACTGTGAAAAAACATGGACTGCTACAAATGATCTATTGAATGCTGAGGCTGTTTGAACAAGTTGGTAACTGTTTACTAATATATTTACGAAGAGTGAATGAAACAGATTATTATCAGATTATTCTCACATAACAGGATATGCCTGTGGGTCAGTGACCTTTCTGTATCATTGTATTCAGCCTAATGCCTACAAATTTGATGTTGAATTAATGCTACATTTTTGTAAAAAGAACAAAAAATTGAAAGCTATGTATCATCTCCAAACAGCTAATTGTGTGATTAGGACGTCACTAAGCACAGCCAATGTCACATGATATTTTAGGTAGCATAACTGCTTATTTAAAAAGGGATGATACATAATATACATCAGTTTTTTGGCGGGTCGGCATCGCTGTGACGTAGAAGGGGGCGGGGCTTGGCGGGCAGCGGGAGGCCGTGGTTAGCAGGATCCGTCAGATCAGAGACAAGGCGCGGGGAACCTTCACTTTGCACGGGCGACTGAAACTTCACTGCCAAGATGTCTGACGACGAGAAAGAGCAGACCATAGCAGAGGACCTGGTTGTCACCAAGTACAAGATGGGTGGTGACATCGCCAACCGTGAGTACAGTTAAAGGAGTAGCCGTTGATGCTGCTCTCTCCGGCCTGCAGACAGCTAACGTTAGTTTCCCCACAGCAGCAGCAGCCATGTGGTTAACATGCGAGCCACACACATGCTGTCCTCACTGGCTACCAAACAGGCACAGCTGCTTTACTCTTAGCTAATGCTAGGTCCTCTTTCACTGTTCATCAATGTTGGCGTTTTAGGCTTTACTGGAGGGAGCTGCCTGTCTGTTAGACTAAAGTGAGATGCTAACTAGCTAACCAGCTAGCTCAGCCTGTTGCCCAGTGCTGTCAGCTTAACATTAAGATAAGCAAATGCTAAAAGATAAGCAGGAAGCAACTCTAACATTACTTTTATGTGCACAGTTTTCCTCTTGACATCACTCTTTATTTTCCTTGACAGCTCACTAATTAACATTTAACTAACAAGCTGATTTATCTGCTGCACTAATAATAGTTTCACTTGGCATATTATTGTAACGTTATTCAGGGGAGATTATCGTAAACCAGGCGTCATCATTCAATGCACATACAAATAATGCCTTGTTTATTTGTGATTTGGAGTGGTAGATATGAATAAAATAAACTAAAAGTCTCTACAAAAATATTTACAAAATTATATTTTGAAAAATGCATCAACACACAGTGATCATATGGATATAAAGAGTGATTTATTAATAGAACATCTTGAACCATCTGGTTAATTCGGGAAATGACTTCACTTAACTGTAATAGAAACATAAGACCTGTTTAATTCTCATCTTATATTTCAACATCTCATTACTGCTCCACGTGGTTCCTATTCTGAATCTCATATAAATGTTCTCGGTGTGTCACCCAGAGGCTCTTCGCCTGGTTGTGGAAACAGCCATGCCCGGGGTGTCGGTGCTCAGCCTCTGTGAGAAGGGGGATGCCTATATCATGGCTGAGACTGGAAAGGTCTTCAAGAAGGAAAAGGAAATGAAAAAAGGTGAGCCGAAATTGAAACTAGTAGTAAGGCTGTTTTAATTCTAGTGAACTGAGGTGGACCCAGAAAGAGGATTTCCAATTGTTGATTCTCAGCCCTGTTTTCATGCTAAACTTGTGGATGATTTCCAAATGAAGACTTGGTGGTTTTCTTTTCCCTCTTCTAGGCATTGCGTTTCCCACCAGCGTCTCAGTCAATAACTGTGTTTGCCACTTCTCTCCCCTGAAGAGTGACCCTGACTTCACACTTAAAGATGGGGATCTGGTCAAAATGTAGGCACCACTCTCGGCAAAAATGTCCCCCCTGTTCTTCCCGTTGTGTCTTGAGTCTGCCAGTGTGTTGTCCTCCCTTCTTTCTATGTGCCATCTTGGCTTGTATGTGGGAGTTTTCTCTTGGCTGTTGCCTGTCAGTTGCTTCATCAGTAAGCGCTCGTCTTCTTGTCTGTCCTGTGTGGCAAACGACAAGTAAGGTTGGACATTTTTAGAACGGGGGTTTTTCGGCAGTTTTTTAAATGGTATGTTGGGTTTTAGTTTTTATGCCCATCCAACTGCTCGATTCCAGTTATCACATTTTTCTAAATGTTTTGCTTTGAAAAGTCAGCTCAACTTATTTGTTGTATTGCCACTTGTGTTTTCGTCCTTTTGTATCGTTGTTTGTGCTTTGTGTGTATTTGCAAGGTTGTAAATATGTTTGTTGTTGTTGCCTGTGGTGATGTGGTCATACAATATGTTTGTATGTTTCGCAGGACTCACGCACTCATAGCCTAACCTTCTGTCTGTTCAATTTATTACAGTCTCTAGTGCTGCTACCTTGAATTCACAATAAATCCTTCAATATATTCCAGCTGATGTACAGGCTAAACGGAATTCACCTTTCAGTATATCTAATGGCCTTAACAGATTAAATTGTTTTATTTTATATCTTCCTGCATCAACATACGTTGTCTACACAGCTGGACAGCTCTCATCTCTTCTTTTCTTCTTTTCTTTGTGTAGAGATCTAGGGGTTCATGTCGATGGCTTCATTGCCAATGTTGCCCACAGCTTTGTGGTGGGAGCCAGTAAGGTGAGCTCCTGGTTTAGAAAAAAGAAAGGAAACTGTTTTAGATACACCTTTGGTGTTTTATAGATAAAGACATCTTTAATTCCCCTTCTCTCTGTGTCTCATTCCTGCAGGAGAACCCCATCACAGGCAAGAAAGCTGATGTAATCAAAGCAGCCCATCTGTGTGCAGAAGCAGCTCTTCGCCTTGTTAAACCTGGAAGCCAGGTACGTGGAACAACTTCTTCACAGGCTCTTCTCCATATCAGAGTCCTGCATCGGGTACCCGACTGGTGACCCGCAATTTTTTCAAACATTTTTTTCCGGGTTCGGTTCTGGGTAAAACAAAGAAGATGCGGGTCGGGTCGCGGGTGTTTCATAATAAATATATAAAAATAATAATAATTTAATTTAATGTTTAAATCCTCAGACCTCTCCCCCTCGGGACCGCGCATAATCATAATCTGCACTGCATCAATCTGCTGCTGAGCGCGCCACATTCGAAATGGCTGAGGTGAAGCTCTCTAGCGGAGGATACAGCATTGTCAATAACTCTTCCTCAAGAGCGAAATCCAACGTCTGGGAGGCTTTTGGTGTCATCCTAGATGGAGAAAATAACCAACATCCCATGCTTTTTGAGCCAAATACGCAACTGACGGGTCGTGTCGGTTTGCGGAACAAATTCGCAATATGTGCGGGTGGCGGGGCGGGTTCGGTATTGCATGTCGCAGGGGCGGGAGCGGGTCTTGAAAATCAGACCCATGCAGGACTCTGCTCCATATTAGCCATAATGATGAGTTACCTTCTACAGTGGCTCTAAACTGTCATACAACTGGTCATTTGTCTATGTGTAAGGCAACATCAGGTAGGGCTGCTCGATTATGGCAAAAATCATAATCTCGATTATTTGGGTCAATAATTGATATCACGATTATTCAAAACGATTATCCATTTACTTTGAAAACATCCATTTATTGAAAAAAAAAATGTGAACAGTATGTTTTAAACAGTTGATTACCCTGAACTTTAAGTGTAATTCAACTGAAAAACCAATAAAAAAATATATAACCGTTTTATTTAGATTATGTTGTTTTCATAATCGTTGCAAGCCCAAATCGTAATTGCGATTTAAAATACGATTAATTGAGCAGCCCTAACATCAGGCTTGTTTCAGTCAGTAGGGGCTTGGACTGTGAGCCGTAGGGTCGCTGGTTCAAGTCCCCGACCAGACCTAAATAAGGAGTGTGGACTGCTACTCGGAGAGGTCCCAGTTCACCTCCTGCCCTGCCGTGGTGCCCTTGAGCAAGGCAGCGGACAACCCCCACAGCTCCCCGGGCGCTGTGCAACAGCTGCCCACTGCTCCTAGTACTAGACTCCTGGTACTAGGATGGGTTAAAAGCAGAGAACACATTTCACTGTGTGTGCTGTGCTCTGCATGTGTGACCATTTAAAGAGGGTTTCATACCTCCTAATTATTAATATTATTAAACACAATGTAACAAATAAACATGGATTTTCTCTGATGCTTTTCCCTCATTTTGAATTGCTCAGTCAGTGCTACACTGTTTTTTATGTAAAATGTAATATGCATTTTTCTGTCTCAGAACTCAAAAGTGACAGAAGCCTGGAACAAGATCGCCAAGTCGTTCAAATGCACACCAATAGAGGGTGAGTGTCTTTACAGCGTCTGTGTCTCAAGTGTTCACATTTACATGATCGTGGTTCTTTTTGTATCTCTTTACAGAACAATGACTTTTAGGAGTTCTTAACATGCAAGTGGGTGATTATTATTATTTTTTTTTTATCATGTTTTAATATGCGTTTTTTCTTCCCGGCCCTTTGTTTAAAGGTATGCTGTCTCATCAGCTAAAGCAACACATCATCGATGGAGAGAAGACCATCATTCAGAACCCGTCAGACCAGCAAAGGTACATTTAGTAATTTTTTTGTACAAAGAAGAAACAAAAAGAGATCTGAGGCTGTGAATCATCCTAAATATTAATTAACCGTACCAATCAATACCAAGAGTATGAATGTACAAAACTGTTAACCATTTGTTTTCACTGGCTGCTGTTTATTTTCAGAAAGGACCATGAGAAGGCGGAGTTCGAGGTACATGAAGTCTATGCTGTGGACGTCTTGATTAGCACCGGAGAAGGGAAGGTCAGTGTGCTCTGTGGTTACTTAACCCATATCTGCAGAACGTGTAACTAAAAACTCTTTTTGTGTTCAAAACAGATACTTATAATGTTCACCTTCTGTCATTTAAAATTAGGCCAGAGATGCAGGTCTAAGGACCACCATTTATAAGAGGGACCCCAGTAAGCAGTACGGCTTGAAGATGAAAACTTCCCGTATGGTCTTCAGCGAGGTGGAACGACGCTTTGATGCCATGCCCTTTACTCTCCGGTATGAATCCAATTCTGTTTGTAACTACAAATATAGATGGGCAACCACCTGCTCATATTTTAAAAGGGATTGACAGGAAGTTGAGTATTAACCCTCTGAGCCCTTAAGCACACCAGCAGGTTTGAGAAGCATTTTTTCTTCAGAAATTTGACGAAATTATACCTATTCACACCCATAAACAGACAGATCCCGCTATCCTCACATTATTATGAATAACTCATTAAAATGTTGCCAATAAATAAACAATTTGCGCCAACCAGCCTAGTGCTACTTGGTTGCCTTGATTGACTTGGCTGAGAGGTATTAACAGGGTTCCCGTGGGGTCTTTAAAAGTCTTAAATATGATCAAAAAAATAAGAAAGGTCTTAAATATGATTTAGTAGGTCTTAAAAATGATCGGATTTGAAAGGTACTTCTGTGTTGCGATCACGTCTAACTGTGTTTTGGGGGAAATGTCCGGGCTGCAAAGTAACCAGTACGGTAATAGCCTTTCAGTTCCCCCCAACAATTTGTATTGAAATAAATCAAAAAGGAACCAGTAATCACTAACTTTGTATCCCCCCGGCCCCTTATCGGAGAACACCCAGCTAGTAACCTAGCAACCAAGCTTTGTGAACCGTTGCGCCAGTGTTATGCATTCCCGCCGAGATATGAATGCACCTCGCGGGAGCGCGCACAGCGTAAAGCAAAAACACACTTTCACGGTTAGGCAGTTCTGTGTGCTGTTATGTTCAGTCATCGTTCTTATGTTGAACGTGAATACATTTACTTTGAAAGTAATTATGGGACGTATTTCTTCTTTCATAGCAATTTTCCTTCATACTTTCTTGCTGTGAAATAGGTCTTAAATTCTATTCAAAGTTGTCTTAAAAAGTCTTACATTTGAGTTGGTGAAACCTGCAGGAACCCTGATTAAAGATGTACATATCGGTTAATGACTTTATCCTGTGGAGCCCTTTTAAAAAAAAAAAAAAACTAATATTAGTAACACTTGGAGTGCTCGGAAAAAACATCTTTATGTAATCATATATTCAACATTTTTGTAAAATGAATTATGAAAGAAATCCAACTAGAGTATTTTTGATAAATAAAAATGATTTCTGACCTATCTGTTGAACTGACGTTTTGGGATTTTGTTCTACTTCTAACAATGATTCAGCTGTTTCTAGAGGTGCAGGACTAATGTTGCAATATTGAAAACAATAGGCCAATATAAGTCAAACATTTCCCAGGAACAATAAAAGCCCTGAGACCGCGTGGGGTTCAGAGGGTCAAATATGTTTTGGCTTGAGCACTTTCTTTATTCCACCATTATTTTCAATCAGGGCGTTTGAGGATGAGGCCAAAGCCCGACTGGGTGTGGTGGAGTGTGCCAAACACGAACTGCTTCAGCCCTTCGGTGTGCTACACGAGAAAGAGGGTGAGTGTTCATGCTTCATGTTCAATGCTTTTGTTTTTTTGACAGCTTTACTTTTTATTTACGTCTCCTTCCTTCTGTGTCTTTGTTCTCAGGAGAGTGTGTAGCTCAGTTTAAGTTCACAGTGCTGCTGATGGCCAACGGGCCTCACAGAATCACCAACGGGCTCTTCGATCCCGAGCTCTATAAGTCAGAGCATGAGGTGCAGGACGCAGAGCTGAGGGTGAGATAGTTAACTCACTTCTATATGGCATACTTACAAGCTTCTTTGTCACACAGAAACTGCCTGCACTGAAGATCATATTTCTTTTTATACTAAAATGTCTCTGTCCTTTCCACCAGACTTTGTTAGAGAGTTCTGCAAGCCGTAAAACACAGAAGAAGAAGAAAAAGAAGGTCAATTATTTTTCTAACAAGGAACCCTCACCCCATTGACCTCGGTGTCTTTTTGCGTCCCCTCACTGATCTGTTCCTCTCTCTTTCACCCTCTACAGGCCTCAAAGACAGCAGAAACCGCAACTGGACAGCCAGCCGAGGAAACGGAAGCCGTAGAATAAATAAATACTGCCTTTCCACACACGGAGGACCCCAAAGAGAAGCGCGAGAAAACAACAAATTGCCCCAAACTCTCTGCCACCTTTTCTTTTCACAATTTCAACCGTGGAATTTTAGATCCTACATGGATGCTTAACCCTTTACTGCACTATTGAAAAATACTGTGTTGCTTTTTCTTCTCTAACCTCAGTAGGAAATAAACGATATTTGCAAATAGTTTTACATCTTTGCAAAGACTTGTTGCCAAATGTTATGTGTGCGACGGGTGTTTCTTTGTTGTTGTATTTTTAAATATGTTGTCCTCTTTGGTTTTATCATATGCATCTGAAAATGTTCTTTCAAGTTACACTGACTCTTACAGTGGGCGTAAATGGATCAGCTTTATTTTTTTAACATCCAACCAGCATTATTGGATACAGACAGATACGTGAATCAAATTCTTAAACTTAGTCTTCCTTTGTCTAAAAGAACACGTTTCTTTTTGGCCACGAAGTTACAAAAAGTTATGTAAACATTTTTGTATGTAAACAAAGAATCATAGTTATAATGAAATATTTCTATATTTTACTGGAAGCTCTCTGTCACCTTAAGTGTAAGATCAAGTGATGACGGTGAGTTTTTCATCCAGTTTATTGTGAATATAAACTTATTTTTTCTTAACTATATTATGCAGTAAAGGGTTAAATTATCAATTCAAACAAAACCATATCGACACTTGACAGTGAATTCATCAACTGTAATTGAAAAGTTGGTTTTTGTGTCAGAGTTAATGTAGTCAGGGTTATTAGTTAGTCTTCCATCATCTAGGCCTTACAACTTCTTTGGTTAAAACTACAATGTTTCAACCACTTGACTCTTAACACAAAGTATTACCTGAGCACAAGACTGTAAACAAGCAAAAAACATACCATATCAGTTTGACGTTGGGGGTCAAAACTGCTATATTTACTGCCATCCCCTTGAATTTTATGAAAAAATATATATACGTTCTAGTTTTGAAAACGTTTTTTCTATTGATGACATCTGCTCATTTCTTTACTACGTCATAAGCCTTGTGAAGAGTGAAAACTGAAGTGGGCCAACTTCGAAGGTTTTATGGGTCTCTTCAGTGGACCATTAAGATCCTTTAAGGTCTGAGTTTGATTTCAAGGTCTGGGTCTTGAAAGAAAGTAAAATCCTGCATTGTAGCTCAATCAGTGGGCAATGAACATCTAAGGAAATAAATACATTTTCATACATTTCTGTTGGGTTTTTGCTGTGTTTTGTCAAACTTCAGTATTGGAAAAAGGATTAGCCCTTTATATGTACTAATCTATTTGGGATAGAACTCGTAACATCTCAGTATGTATTAGGCCATGTTGGGTGATTATGGTAACATTATATATACATTTGATTTGACTTAACAAAAACCCACGGTTTCCTGTCTTTTTATATGATTGATTTTCCAACAAATTTACCAAAGAATGATCGCTAATGTCACAAATGTAACCTGCTTAGCATTATTTTAGTGTTTTGCATAAAATATAAGCATAGAAAACATTTAGTTGATAATACAATGATGACAGTGTACTTTATTCTTAACATTAAAAATAAAATAAAAAGTCAATCGTACATTGAAAAATAAACAGAGAAATTATAGGAAGCTGTAGATCAGCTGATGAGCCTTCAAATGTGATTAAAAGGAAGATAATAGTCTGGCACCTTGAAATAATAGTTGCATGAAAAGATCAAGAATAAACCTTATCTAATTTCTAAAGATTTTTATGTAATTATTTAGAAAATAAAATAAAACGTACAGGCATGGCCAAGGTTCAAGGTTCAAGGCTTTTATTAGTCATGGGTATAGCTGCAGTGAGTTATGAGGATGAGGTCTTAGGTCCCAGGCCAGCGCAGTTATTGCTGTCTGTATAATAATAATAGTTATTATTATAATAATAATAGTTATGAGTAATATTACTATAATTATTATTATAAGTAGAAGTATTTTAAAATAAATTAACAATTATAATAAGTGAATTCTCTAGTTAAATATGTAGGTGTAACCAGCGCCATATAGAGAGATTCTATTCTATTCTATTCTATTCTATTATACGGCTCTGGGTGTAGTTAAAACGTCAGCCTTTCAAAACAAGGCACAAGGTCTATTGATTCCACAAATATTATACTTGCTTTTGTGAAAGGTCCTGAAAGCTATTCCCAGTTTCAGCATATCGTTTTGAAAAAAAAAAACTATTTTTATTTAAACTGTGCGCCATATCCTAATTAAACTACATTTGACCTTCCTTGACTACATTTCCCAACGATTGTAGGAAAAACAACAGTTGGCGGTTGAGCATGACGTCATTTTGTGTATAAATACCGCCCTCGTTCTTCGTCACATCCTCTTTCCATTGCTCTTCTCGCGCTGAGGTACGTTGAACATTTTAACTGCTGTCTGAATCCAAACTAATCTTTATGTTTTACAAGTCATCCGCAGTTACTAATAATTGTATATGTATTGTTTTCACAGAACCTTCTCCTCACGATGAGAGCCAAGGTGAGTTGACCAACCTGTGTTGGTATATTAGTGTTGATCTTCTTCTTGTCCTAGACAATGCTGCTAGCTAGCATCTCATTAGCACTGCCTGTGCTGCTTTTTCTTGACTTAATAACTGAAAACGTTTGGCTAGACAAAGCTGTTTCTTCTGTAGTTATTCTAATAATAGCTACTCTTCAGTTTTTACTTCTAATTGTGTTGAAAGATGTGTGAAGGCTTTTGGTGCAGGAAGGCCCGCTTCAGTGCATGCTAAAATGCTAGCTAGGGAAGCCCTCCTTGATATCTTGCCTGTTAATGAAAGGAAGAAGTAGTTTGGTGACTGACTTTGCTGCTTTTAATGTGTTCATCACCTTTATAGTCAGCACTGCAGTATGTGGTTGCATTAGTATTATGAGAAGCATGCAGTCAATACGTGGGAGGGAACACATGGCCCAGTGAATGCACTTGCTGTGATGTTGAGCTAATAAATATTTCTCTTTTCTTCCAGTGGAGGAAGAAGCGTATGCGCAGGTAAGCAATGATTCAATTTATTTAATACAAATAAGTTACTAGTAAATGTTTCATATGATTGATACATGCACTATTGAAAATCTGAGTTGTGGGGCTAAACAAATTCAGTGAAATTTATCACATTAGGGGCAACATTTGTTATATAAGATACTCAATTGGTAATATGGTGCAGTGACAAAAATCCAGACTTACTAAAGGGTCCCAGTTCTTTTTTAAAAGACATAGCACCATTATATGGCAATGAATATATTTATGGAAAAAAATCAGTCGCATTGCTTTTACAACAAATTCATTTCAAGGTCTGTATTAACAGCCTATTCCACAGACATGGCGATTGGATACACTAATGATTCATGTTGTAGATATTTCCAAATGTGGATCTTAGTAATTAATTGTGCACATTTTGACTTAACCTTACAACTCAATACTTTAAAATGGCCTTATGCGCTGTAAACAGTCGGCCTCATGATTTTGAAATGTAAGCATTCATTAGCTTTAATGAGCTGTCAAAAACAAGTGGCATTTTTAAAAGCCATTTTCCTTTGGGCTGACTTAAACATTAATAAGGGATATTATACCTTCCCCTAAATGTAGTGTTGTAACTTAATTGAATTGGCAATTAAACTTATAAGGTCACTAAGATGTCAAGTGTGCTATTGTGCATTAACTTGAATATTGACCTGCTGTATTTTGTTTCTTCAAACAGACTGAAGCGTAAAAGGAGAAAGATGAGGCAGAGGTCGAAGTAGGCCCTCTTCTTCTTCAGCTGTATTCCCATCGGAGCCTCCCCTGATGACTGAAGCGTGCGGCTGAAGTGAAGCCTCCATCAGTGGATCGAAGGCCTACACCTGATTTCTGCTGACTGTGCGCCTCATGGATCCGGCTGTGAACGTCGGACTGGACGAGGCTAAGATGCTGGACAACCTCCCGACATCAGAATTGCAGCTGCGTTGTTAATGGACCAGAATACAACTGTCATGTGGTGTATTTAACAATAAATGGAACACTTTTAAAAATTGACCCACAGTTTCAGTCAGTTTTGTTCTCGGTTCTTTTAGCTGCTGTTCCGAGGCCTCAGTAGCTAGGTCTGAAACATGGCTCTGGCATGTGTCCGTCATGTTACTAGAGTCTCTTTGGGTGTGTGAAGCACATGTTAACTAAATGCAGCCTGCCAAGAGTCTGGAACCAAGTGTTAAAAACATGAGTTTACAATTACTGTAAATTAGTGAGACTTGTGGTACAGTTCCATAAGTGAAAACTAAAGGCTGAGATAAAGCCCAATACATGTACTTATTCAGTTACTGGTAGAGCCAGTGTTTTACTAAACATTAAGTGGCTACATATCCATTTAGCTGCAGTCTATGGTCGGAAATATTTGGCTGTATTGCAGTAATCCAGGAAAACTCTTAGTCTTGGCCTAGCAAATTATAACTTGCATTGCTGAAATTCCTCTTAGATAGTAAGGACATTATTTTCCAGAAGCAGTGTCAAGCATTAAACAAAATGCTTTAAAATTGTGCAATAAGGTACAAATATAAATCAACATTAGAGGCAAGAAAGGAGAGTAAGAATAAAAAGTGACATGGATTTGCAGCTTGGTTTGTGCTAACCTTCCACCTCCAATTTAATACACTATCCAACTTGTCCTTGTCGAGTGAGCACTTAGGTGTGTTCACATCAAGGACTTTGTGAACCATCAGATTGTGTCTCACTTGAGTTTGATTACTGTCAAAAGGAGCACTGGATGCCACTTCAGACTTTAAATGTTCTAGTAATGTGTTTTTATAACCTCTTTAGTAAAACACATTCTTTAACATTTGCATTATCCAGGGGTTTACAAACAAGGAGGGATCAAGAGTTACTGAAGGTGGAGCAATTAAATATATTGTTATATTTCTTTGAAATTTATGATATGAAATACACCTTTATAACGTGTATTTCTCCTGAATTGGGGATTGGGAGAGTGTACATTGGTAAAGTAAAATGTAACAACCAAATAATTGGCAGGGTTTGATATTGTAAGATCATTATTGATTTCATAACACCAATGAAAAGTAAGAATACTGAAAAAGAAACAATGTAAGGAAATGAACATCACAGTCATCTTAATAGCCAATAAACTCAAAAATAAATTCAGATTAAATTATACAAAAAGTGGTTAGGGTTATATTCATTTTTTGTATAAATACCGCCCTCGCTCTTCGGCACATCCTCTTTCCATTGCTCTTCTCCCACTGAGGTTCTCACAGAACCTTCTGCTCACGATGAGAGGCAAGGTGAATTGACCAACCTGTGTTGGTATATTAGTGTTGATCTTCTTCCTGTCCTAGACAATCTCATTAGCACTGCCTGTGCTGCTTTTTCTTGACTTAATAACCGAAAACGTTTTGCTAGACAAAGCTGTTTCTTCTGTAGTTGTAAGAACAATAGCTAATTTTCAGTTTTTACTTCTAATTGTGTTGAAAGATGTGTGAAGGCTTTTGGTGCAGGAAGGCCCGCTTCAGTGCATGCTAAAATGCTAGCTAGGGAAGCCCTCCTTGATATCTTGTCTGTTGATGAAAGAAAGAAGTAGTTTGGTGACTGACTTTGCTGCTTTAATGTGTTCATCACCTTTATAGTCAGCACTGCAGTATGTGGTTGCATTAGTATTATGAGAAGCATGCAGTCAATAAGTGGGAGGGAACACATGGCCCAGTGAATGCACTTGCTGTGATGTTGAGCTAATAAATATTCCTCTTGTCTTCCAGTGGAAGAAGAAGCGTATGCGCAGGTAAGCAATGATTCAATTTATTTAATACAAAAACGAAGTTACTAGTAAATGTTTCATATGATTTTGATACATGCACTATTGAAAATCTGAGTTGTGGGGCTAAACAAATTTAGTCGACTGTATCACAGTAGGTGCAAAATGTGTAAAATCTACTGAATTAGTTGTATGATGATGAGAAAAATCAGGACTTACAAAAGGATCCAGTTCTTTAAAAGACATTGCACCATTATGTCAATGAATATATTTATGGAAAAAAAATCAACAGTCAACTTTATTTCAATGTCTGTATTAACAGCCTATTCCACAGACATGGCCCTTGGATACACTAATGATTCATGTTGTAGATATTTCCAAATGTGGATCTTAGTAATTACTTGTGCACATTTTGACTTAACCTTACAACTCAATACTTTAAAATGGCCTTATGCACTGTAAATCAGTCGGCCTCATGACGTTGAAATGTAAGCATTCATTCCTTTTTTTAATGTGCTGTCAAAAACAGAGGTGGCATTTTTAAAAGCCATTTTCCTTTGGGCTGACTTAAACATTGATAAGGGATATTATACCTTCCCCTAAATGTAGTGTTGTAACTTAATTGAATTGGCAATTAAACCTATAAGGTCACTAAGATGTCAAGTGTATTCTTAAATGGTTTTTGTGCATTAACTTGAATATTGACCTGCTGTATTTTGTTTCTTCAAACAGACTGAAGCGTAAAAGGAGAAAGATGAGGCAGAGGTCGAAGTAGGCCCTCTTCTTCTTCAGCTGTATTCCCATCGGAGCCTCCCCTGATGACTGAAGCGTGCGGCTGAAGTGAAGCCTCCATCAGTGGATCGAAGGCCTACACCTGATTTCTGCTGACTGTGCGCCTCATGGATCCGGCTGTGAACGTCTGACTGGACGAGGCTAAGATGCTGGACAACCTCCCGACATCAGAATTGCAGCTGCGTTGTTAATGGACCAGAATACAACTGTCATGTGGTGTATTTAACAATAAATGGAACACTGTTAAAAATGTACCCACGGTTTCAGTCAGTTTTGTTCTCAGTTCTTTTAGCTGCTATTCCGAGGCCTCAGTAGCTTGGCCCGAAACATGGCTCTGGCATGTGTCCGTCATGTTACTAGAGTCTCTTTGGGTGTGTGAAGCACATGTTAACTAAATGCAGCCTGCCAAGAGTCTGGAACCAAGTGTTAAAAACATGAGTTTCCAATTACCTTAAATTAGTGAGACTTGTGGTACAGTTCCATAAGTGAAAACTCTAAAGGCTGAGATAAAGCCCAATACATGTACTTATTCAGTTGCTGGTAGAGCCAGTGTTTTACTAAACATTAAGTGGCTACATATCCATTTAGCTGCAGTCTATGGTCGGAAATATTTGGCTGTATTGCAGTAATCCAGGAAAACTCTTAGTCTTGGCCTAGCAAATTATAACTTGCATTGCTGTAATTCCTCTTAGTAAGGATATTTTGTTCCGGCAGCAGTGTCAAGCATTAAACAAAATGCTTTAAAATTGTGCAATAAGGTACAAATATAATAAATCAACATTAGAGGCAAGAAAGGAGAGTAAGAATAAAAAGTGACATGGATTTGCAGCTTGGATTGTGCTAACCTTCCACCTCCAATTTAATACACTATACAACTTGTCCTTGTCGAGTGAGCACTTAGGTGTGTTCACATCAAGGACTTTGTGAACCATCAGATTGTGTCTCACTTGAGTTTGATTACTGTCAAAAGGAGCACTGGATGCCACTTCAGACTTTAAATGTTCTAGTAATGTGTTTTTATAACCTCTTTAGTAAAACACATTCTTTAACATTTGCATTATCCAGGGGTTTACAAACAAGGAGGGATCAAATATATTGTTATATTTCTTTGAAATTTATGATATGAAATACACCTTTATAACGTGTATTTCCCCTGAATTGGGGATTGGGAGAGTGTACATTGGTAAAGTAAAATGTAACAACCAAATAATTGGCAGGGTTTGATATTGTAAGATCATTATTGATTTCATAACACCAATGAAAAGTAAGAATACTGACAAAGAAACAATGTAAGGAAATGAACATCACAGTCATCTTAATAGCCAATAAACTCAAAAATAAATTCAGATTAAATTATACAAAAAGTGGTTAGGGTTAGGGTTATATTCATTTTTTGTATAAATACCGCCCTCACTCTTCGGCACATCCTCTTTCCATTGCTTTTCTCCCACTGAGGTTCTCACAGAACCTTCTGCTCACGATGAGAGGCAAGGTGAGTTGACCAACCTGTGTTGGTATATTAGTGTTGATCTTCTTCCTGTCCTAGACAATGCTGCTAGCTAGCATCTCATTAGCACTGCCCGTGCTGCTTTTTCTTAACTTAATAACTGAAAACGTTTTGCTAGACAAAGCTGTTTCTTCTGTAGTTATTCTAATAATAGCTACTCTTCAGTTTTTACTTCTAATTGTGTTGAAAGATGTGTGAAGGCTTTTTAATACAAAAACTAAGTTACTAGTAAATGTTTCATATGATTTTGATACATGCACTATTGAAAATCTGAGTTGTGGGGCTAAAGAAATTGAGTCAACTGTATCACAGTAGGTGCAAAATGTGTCATCTACTGATTTAGTTGCATGATGATGAGAAAAATCAAGACTTACAAAAGGATCCAGTTCTTTAAAAGACATTGCACCATTATGTCAATGAATATATTTATGGAAAAAAAATCAACAGTCAACTTTATTTCAATGTCTGTATTAACAGCCTATTCCACAGACATGGCCCTTGGATACACTAATGATTCATGTTGTAGATATTTCCAAATGTGGATCTTAGTAATTAATTGTGCACATTTTGACTTAACCTTACAACTCAATACTTTAAAATGGCCTTATGCACTGTAAATCAGTCGGCCTCATGACTTTGAAATGTAAGCATTCATTAGCTTTAATGTGCTGTCAAAAACAGAGGTGGCATTTTTAAAAGCCATTTTCCTTTGGGCTGACTTAAACATTAATAAGGGATATTATACCTTCCCCTAAATGTAGTGTTGTAACTTAATTGAATTGGCAATTAAACTTATAAGGTCACTAAGATGTCAAGTGTGCTATTGTGCATTAACTTGAATATTGACCTGCTGTATTTTGTTTCTTCAAACAGACTGAAGCGTAAAAGGAGAAAGATGAGGCAGAGGTCGAAGTAGGCCCTCTTCTTCTTCAGCTGTATTCCCATCGGAGCCTCCCCTGATGACTGAAGCGTGCGGCTGAAGTGAAGCCTCCATCAGTGGATCGAAGGCCTACACCTGATTTCTGCTGACTGTGCGCCTCATGGATCCGGCTGTGAACGTCGGACTGGACGAGGCTAAGATGCTGGACAACCTCCCGACATCAGAATTGCAGCTGCGTTGTTAATGGACCAGACTACAACTGTCATGTGGTGTATTTAACGATAAATGGAACGCTGTTAAAAATGTACGCACGGTTTCAGTCCGTTTTGTTCTCAGTTCTTTTAGCTGCTAATCCGAGGCCTCAGTAGCTTGGTCTGAAACATGGCTCTGGCATGTGTCCGTCATGTTACTAGAGTCTCTTTGGGTGTGTGAAGCACATGTGACCTAAATGCAGTGTAGTGATTTGTGGCTGCAGCCTGCTAAGAGTCTGGAACCAAGTGTTAAAAACATGAGTTTCCAATTACCTTAAAGGTGTCCTATCATGCAAAATGCACTTTTTGATGTCTTTTATTCATAAATGTGTCAGGAAACTCACAAAGTGTCAGAAAATAAAACCCTCTCTTTTCCTCTGGAGTTGGGAGTGAGAATGTGTTGGTACAACAGAGCTGATCCAGATTTGCGTCCGATATAACGTAATATCAGAAATGTGGGCTGACTTTACACCCACGGCTCTCTCAAACTTCGCTATAAAAAAGGAACCTTGTAAACCCGCAAGAAAAAAAGTATTTGAGTACCATACTGTTTCAGAAATAATCCTTGAAGTGGTTTGGAAAATTATATGGCGTTTAATCACGGCAGAATTTTGCTGCATCTGAGCAGAGCAAACGGCTCGTCAAAGACCTCACCGTTTGCCTGCGTGCTCAAAAGGGGGCGGGGGCAGCAGCTACAGTTACAGAATCAGCACTTCTCTAACTGGGCTGAAATAGAGGGATATGAGGGATGTCTAAAATTCATGATCTGTTTGGTATTTTGAGCATAACACATAGACATGTTTTTATATATATCTGAGACTCATAAGCCTAAAAATAGCATGATAGATATTTAAATTAGTAAGACTTGTGGTACAGTTCCATAAGTGAAAACTCTAAATGCATGTATTTAGTCTATGCATTGCTGTAATTCCTTTATTTAAAGGTGGGGTAGGTAAGTTTGAGAAACCGGCTCGAGATACACTTGTTATATTCCATGGAATGCTCTTAACATCCCGATAGCAATGAATATCTTAAGTGCTTTGACAAAAAATCCATAAAGTCATCTGTGGAAGCCGTAATACTGTAAAAAGCACGACCAATCATTTTAGCCGGCCTGGCTAAAATAACTGGATGGCCTACCTGCCTGTCAGCCTTCCATCTGTGCACAAACGTATCTCGTGCCCTCATTGGTCATGTGCGCGTTCCTGTGTGTTGGAGGAGGGGCTCTATAAGGAAGTGGCAGATTTTTTCCGGTTGTGTATTTTCAAATTCTAGCGCACTCGAGCTGGTTTCTCCAAAATTACCTACCCCACCTTTAATAGATAGTTGGGATATTATTTTCCAGCAGCAGTGCCAAGCATTACACAAAATGTTTTAAAATTGTGCAATAAGGTACAAATATAATGAATCAACATTAGCGGCAAGAAAGGAGAGTAAGAATAAAAAATTACATGGATTTGCAGCTTGAATTGTGCTAACCTTCCACCTCCAATTTAATACACTATACAACTTTTCCTTGTCGAGTGACCACTTAGGTGTGTTCACATCAAGGACTTTCTGTGAAACATCAGTTTGTCTCAATTGAGTTTGATTACTGTCAAAAGGAGCACTGGATGCCACTTCAGACTTTAACTGTTCTAGTAATGTGTTTTTATAACATCTTTAAAACACATTTTTCTTTAACATTTGCATTATCCAGGGGTTTACAAACTGGCACGGATGAAAACTTACTGAAGGTGGAGAACCACAAAATTATTTTCTTGAAATGTATGAGAGTACATTGGTAAAGTAAAATGTAACAACCAAATAATCGGCAGGGTTTGATATAGTAAGATTATTATTGATTTCATAACACCAATGAAAAGTAAGAATACTGACAAAGAAACAATGTAAGGAAATGAATATCACAATCATTTTAATAGCCAATAAACTCAAAAATAAATTCAGATTAAATTATACAAAAAGTGTTTTGAGCTCCTGTAACTTTTAGACTAGATCAGATCCTTTTGGATTTTGCCTGAAAGAAACTGTGTCTCGGTTTTGGCAGGATCTTACAGCTGGTTAAATATCAGAACTGGCAATCATTACAAGATCAAGGAGATCTAGAACAAGGTACTCAGAGTAATAATCATCAAAATTAATCATACCGAAAGGTATAAATGTTGTGCTACAAGTTAAAGTTCTATATATAAAATAAGAAAACTATGAATAACACTAGTATAAAAGTATTAGCCTTCATCAGCCCCCTGTTCTTCAGCACAAAAAGTACTCATTGTGCACAACGGAAAAATAGCGTATGTTATATTATTGGATTATAAATAGTGATGCATTAATGTTTTTTTATTTGACTAATTACGCAGTTGGGTGGCTTTTACACGTCACCAAGGGATTAATACAGTTTATCTTGAAGTATTATTACCCATGATACATATTTTTGTTACATCTTGAACCTCAAATGTTACATTTTCAGAGTATCAAAAACTGTCTGATAAGTAGTCGTACTAACAACATTGTAATTAAATGCAGTACTTGAATAGATGCACTTAGTTACTTTCTACTGTGATATATTCTGGCTTGTGTAGTTGTTTTATATACTAAGCAACTGTTTCTTTCATTAGGCTTTTTCAATAAAAAAGGAGCCTGATAGTTGCACCCAGTTTTAACGAACGTCACACATCGCGAGGGGGCGCTCGAGCTTCTCCTTGATGTTGTACATCGAAGAAGAAGAAGAGTCAGCATTGTAAACACAGGGCTATGGCTGACGAGAGGGCTGCAGAAGAAGACAACCTTAACGACATTATGGGGAACCAGCTGCAGCTTTTACCAGGTAACGGTGCCCCTCAGCGGGGGACAGGGTTACCTGCCGGGTCTCATCGGGTCAGCGTCCGTCTCCCCGTGCTGCTAACTGCAAGCTAACACTTCCTCAACAGGCCACCGTCACACATCACACCCTCACAGACTCATTTTATAGACCTCACACTTTGTTTCGTTTTACCATCAGCGTGGCTTATTAAGAGGATAACAAGCAAAAATAAGCTCTCCAAAATTGTTAGTGATTTGCAAGCCACACAAACAACTTACGATATATTTGACAGTGTTGCAATCAACAAGGCTAAACACAAACATAGCTAACAATCTCTATAAGAGGTATTTTATTACTTATTAGCCATAAAGGCATTACACTGAAAATGATGAGGGAATGCTTGCTTTTTTATCAAATTTCCTTCCTTAATTGTATAACTTACCGCTCCTTCATGCCCATTTGCACTATTGTATATGTTTTAATGGTGTGTAGACACATATCCATTGAGGTGCACAATAAAGTCGATCTAATCTAAACTACTCTAATGTATCTAAAGTTGCAGCTGCACACTAGACTCACCACTGTGCTTGTGTGCTATGACAGATAATGAGGAAGAGGAGGAGGAAGATGACATGGAAGATGACATGGAGACTGAAGAACGAGACAGTGAGGGGACAGAGAAGCACACCACCATCAACTTTGATCCCAGTCTTCCCACATCACATTCTGTGAGTCATGCCACTTTTATTTCTACAGATAATGGCCCAAATGGAGATTTTTTTAACATCAATTACTAATTGATCATTCAGAAGTAAGGTAGTAGCAGCTGTTGTGGTCTGGTGGTGTTGACTGTTTGTTGTGCTGGCAGTACCTGGGCTCAGACATGGAGGAGTTCCACGGCCGTACGGTCCACGATGAGGACAGCTGTCAGACCATCCCTGTGCTGCCTCACACGGCTGTGATGCTGGTGCCCGGCCAGACGCTGCCTCTGCAGCTCTTCAGGCCGCAGGAGGTCAGCATGATGCGGAGCATCATCCAGAGAGACCGCACCTTTGCAGTGCTCTCACACAGGTCAGTAGAAGTAGACACTGCACTATTGGCAGATAAGGCTTTATAATGAAATATCCCGGCCAGTAATGAACATTTCCTCTGTTACATTTAAATCAATATACCATGTTTTTCATATAACCTTAGTTTTAAATAGCTTTCTTATTTTGCCCAGTCAATGTTTTGCAATGTCTGCATCTGCCAGTAAGCCATCACAAGAACATGTGGCACTTAGCTCCATTTCAGCTTAAAACTGGAAGTTCTCTGCAACTAGGTGGAAAAAAAATATTTGCGTATATCGGCAATTAGCCAAAATTAGTTTTTGGGCAATTTAGCCGCGAATGAAGAACACGGAGCACTTTCAGCACATACATTTACGTACACAGCGTGGGGATGTCATATTGTAATGCACCTTAATACATGGAGTAAAGGGCACCATCACAAAGCAATACTTAACAATAACAACACCCATAATGCTTCACCATTAAAACACCATAGACTGTAAATATAAGGAAAACCCAGACACTCATCACAGAGGTCACAATATCAATCAATCCAGCAGAGCAATAGCCTATAGGCAAAACACAGAAGATCAACAAAATATATGACATCAAATGAACTTACCAAAGCTGAAGTAGATGGTCAACTTCATTCATTTTCTTTCCGTTTTACTGATTTTAATTGCTATAAGCTGCTCTCTCTCGTCTCCTCTTCACAACTACACTTTTCGCGGCACACGTACTTACAGCCAATCAGCTCTGAATTATGAGATGACGTTTTGGTGGGGGTTCCAACACTTGGCCCCACTGGTAATTTTTTTTTGCCGCACACATTGAATAGAAAAATACTCTGAGCATGCGCAGTGTAGTTTTTACAGCACCCATTCATTTTGACAGCAGAAAGAGGGGCTTGCCCCACATCGCTCTACACGGCTCAATAGGCACACTGTAGACACTAATTACAAGAACGCAGACTAAAACAGCAATGTACAGACAAATCAGATGACTAAACATGATCTTAAAATATATTTTAAGATATATTTATTTTGTATATTTTTTTTATTATTATTTTAATTACTTTCTGCTAAATAAACTAATGACGAGTCGCCACTGCATATGAGGAGAACTATTTAACTTAACTGTCTAAGAACCTCAATCTCATAGAAGTAAAACACTTAATGACTCGGGTATCCTTTTAAAAATATTCTTGGAGTGTCATTGTAAAAGGTTTATTTGGTATCTGTTTCAGCAGTGATGCAGGTGAGCCGGACGCAGAGTTTGGGACGACAGCTGAAATCTATGCATACCGAGAAGAGCAGGAGTATGGCATTGAAACTGTGAAAGTGAAAGCTGTGGGAAGGCAGAGGTTTAAGGTCCATGAGATAAGAACTCAAGCAGACGGGTAAGTTTAATTGTGTCTTAAACCATTACAGCAAAGGTTAGGACTAAATATATGTGCACATTTTAATGAGAGCTTGAATATATAAATAAAAATGTTAACATTATGTTGTGGTCTTCATGTTGTGAGCCTGTGGCTGTCTGCAGGAATCTGAGCCCTGCAGGTATTCATCATCTAGGCATGGACTGATTTAAACAGGAATATAAGCTGAATGTTATCATCTGCTATGAAACATATTATAAGACAGAAAACCAGCAGCAGTTTAGACTAGGACTCAAAATCAGTGGATCATCTACGTATATATGAGTGTGCCTCTACATTAATTTCTTCAAATTGAAAATATTCAATCTCTTCATTTGTTCTATAAAAACAATTAAGATTAACTTTGAAGTTTCAGTTTCTTACATACTGTACGTGATGCGTATTTACTCAGCAAAGTCAGGACTTTTTTCAATGTGACTCAGTTGGTGCTCTTATAGTTCACACAGCTAGAGGGCAGACTAACTATTCACAGTCATCTTCAAAAAGTAAAGAGAATAACATTCAAACTATTTGTTTGTGGAGTTACTTCTTTACATTTAAAGATTCAGTTTTTTGTACAATAATAATTCGTTGTGACTTGTTGAGGAAGGGTTCATTCTGTTTGAGTTATTCTGCTTCATGCTCTCGAGAGGGTTTAGTTTATTTGTAATCATCTGTGTGGGTTTTAAGTTGAGTCCTCTTGTTGGAGGGTACAGTAAACAACGGAAGCATCTATGGAGAAAAGCTGCCTATTAAACCACTGTGGTTGTGCTATATATCATGGTTACTTACATCCTCCACCGTTCAGGAAATCATTGAAGCTTTAAAGTCCATTAAACTTGATCTCCATACAGTCAGATGTGTAATGCGCATAAATCGGTTGCCATAATCCTGTTGACCTTGTGTTGTGACCCCAGCAACCATAGAATTGAAGTTATTGCCCACTTACAGGGAATCTGCTGTTCTCCGCTCTTTGTTCTGTACATAGCCTTCTCTACCTCTCTGTAATGCCTCTCAAACATTTCTGAATGTGCAACCTTTGGATGTTGGATCTCTGAATAAAAAGCAAAAAACAAACATTTAAACATACCTTTCTACTGCCATCATATTGTGGCAGTGTTGTGGATTTATTTGCTGTTTGTTCATACATAAGAAAGAAAATGAACATTGTGTTTGTGCATGATTGAAGTTAATAATGTTGTGTTTATTCTTGTACATGGTTACACCTGAAGATCTTTATTTTATTTCTCTTGTGATGTTGCTTAGTGAACGTCTGTTTGTCTGAGCTCCACAGTGTGTGTTTGGTGAAGTATTTCTTATGGCTGACAGAGACATTGTACAGACGGCACCTTTTTATGATCATCTCCCCGTTACAAACATCTTGTCATACACCTGATAGCATTTAGCCATCACACTATTTGTTTAATCTGCTATTCATCCGCTCTGTTTCACTCGCCTTCTGTTGCTCTCTTTCACATTTCTCTCCCTGCTTGTCTTTCTTTCCCTAACTTATGTTTTTGTCTCCCTTGTATATTACATCAGGATCAGACAAGCCAAAGTACAGATCCTTCCAGAACGAATCCTTCCAGATCCCCTCTCTGCCGTGCAGATAGCACCCCTCACCAGGCTCAACATGCACCCCTCCTGCAAACCCCCGACTCAGACCTGCAAGCAGGCCCAGCGCTGGTGGAATAACTACCAGCAGGTCAGACACAAAAACACTTAGAGAAAATGCAGTACACATGTGCCGCATGCAGATTCTTTTGCCATTACATACTTTACAATAACTTCATTCTCCATCACAAGGAAATGGAAATGGGACATGACAGCTCTGGTTACACCAACTGATAATATTTAAAGGGGCCCTATCATGCACATTTCAGGTTCAGATTTGTATTTGAAGCTTCTACTGTGAGATATTTACTTGCTTTAATGTTCAAAAACTCTTTATTATTCTCATACTGCCTGTGCTGCAGCAACTCTTTTCACCCTCCGTCTGAAACCAGAGCCCAGTCTGCTCTGATTGGTTAGCTGACCGGCTCTGTTGTGATTGGTCAACCTCTTAGAGATATCCCACCCCTTAGCCTATCATGTACAATGTGTTGGAGCACCAGCCAATAGAAGTACACATGTTACATAGTGATGTCACTATGTAACTGAAGTCAGCAAAGGACAACAATGGAGGCGTTACAGAGGGGGGGGGGGATTTTAGCCTTTGCAGACTATTTAGATTCACAAAAACCTACATAACCACAGGGAATAACACTTAAAGGGAGACCCAATAAAGCATAAAAGGGCCTCTTTAAATAGTTTTGGGCTTTTAACTTGTGGAAGCCTGGGATTTTCAACATGTAACTCTTAACACAGGAACATTGTCGTGAGTGTGATGTTTGAAAGTCCACATACTTTTAACCATTACGTGTATTAACAATGTGGATAGCAGAGGGAAACTGTCAAATGAAGATAAAGTTGGGTAATGTGTCGTCTGTTGTTCCTCACAGAGGAAGTTTCACTGTGCCAGCCTGACGCCATGGCCACCCTGGGTCTACGCACTTTACGACTCTGTGAGTACTGCGGCCCGTGTGCACTGGAATTTCCTCCATAGATAAACATAACATAGGAGTGAATGTAAACCATGTTCTCTCTACCTCCTGTGTACCACCACACAGGAGTCGCTCATGAACAGAGTGAAGAAACAGCTCCATGAATGGGACGAGAACCTGAAGGATGACTCCCTCCCTACGAACGCCGTAGGTCAGCCTCTGTTCAATGTGTTACAGATGGATAGCAGACGCGTTCGCACATGCGCACGTACGTCTCTTTGTTTGCGTTTTTTATGCCCCTGTCCTTTCCTTCCTTTCATCCCTGTCTCTGCCTTTCTGTCTGGTTTGTGTCAGACTTTTCCTACAGAGTAGCGGCCTGTCTGCCCATAGACGACGCTCTGCGGCTCCAACTGCTGAAGATCGGCAGTGCCATCCAGAGACTTCGCTGTGAGCTGGACATCATGGACCGGGTAAGGAAGGGTCACCACCAACCCCTCACTACGGCCCCTTCCTCCTCTGGCTGTGCAGCCATCCTCTCCCTCACTGTGTGATAAGATTGGCTGTCCCTGTTGTACTTCTTTCCCTTTTTCCTCTGGTGTTCTTTGGTATATCAACTATGCCTGTCAGGGGATGTTTTTGCTGCGATATTTCAGTCTAAACTTGGCCATCACAATGTAAACTGTTCATGAACAATTTAGAGTAAGCAAAGATTAATTGAATCACTAGTAACAGAACAGATCTAACAGATCTCTAATAAACATGCAGTATACATGATCTGTTTGTCACTTTGAGCATGGTGATTTTAACTAACCAAAAATATCATCATGTCATTCACACAGCAGAACAACGTTAATGAATATTTAAGATTTCATGCTTTGCTACATGTTTTCTAATACCTGTAATAAAAGTGTCAACATGTCACCAAGCAAGCTATTACCAGATTAAGATGACTAAACAACAATTTAAAAAGAAGATCACAAACCAATTTTAGTTTTTGATGTGCTGAAAACAGCACTTTCTGCCCTTTTTGTATAATGATTTACCTACATAAAATATATTTGGTGATTTCAAATAAAACTAAATGTTAATTTTGTCAGATACCTGAGATAAATGTAAAAAAAAATACTTTTTCACTTCTCTTATTGTCTCACTGCAGATTTCGAAGGAATAATTCAGCATCATAATCACTAATTAAATCTACCAATCGATTAATCATTGCAGCCCTAATCCCTTTAGCTTTAGGTCAATGTACATTTTAATGTTATAACGACAGGAAGCACTAAGTACTGCTGTAAAGCTGTCGCCGGACGTTTGAATTGCTTCTTTTAAAGTGCCTGCCTATTATCTGCTCTTTCCATGCCGTCTGATTGTGGGTAATATCCTCCTTTTCTCTTTACACTCTTACCGGACACACAATCTATACCTGACCTTGTGTCAGCCAGCTCTTGGCTCTTGTGGAAGCATAAAGGATGGATTATTATAGCATCGTCAGTGAGAACAGTGACTTTTAACACTTCATTATCTCTCCTCCTCAGTGCACATCACTGTGCTGTAAGCAGTGCCAGGACACAGAAATCACCACGAAGACTGAGATCTTCAGGTGAGGACATCTTGTGCATGTTGTATTCATCTATCAAAAGCTTTTAAGAGACGGTTGACACATTTAAAGAGAGAAAACTAGCAGCCTGAATTTATTTTTTCTGTTTTGTTTTTATAACTGCACATAAAAGTTGCATTAAGATTGGAGTTACAAAAGAATAATTGGTCCTTCACACTCTAATTTGGGCACCAACACTCACACACTGTTATGGAAAGTAATTTCATAACTGTTTATGACGTGTTATGGTTAATGTATTTGTCCAAGAGTCAAACACAGTAGCTCTAACGCCGATGAAGCTGTCCAGGCCCTAGCTCTACGTTTATAGGAAGAGTGCATTAACTGTTTTGTCTGAGCACATCCAGATAATCAGAGTAAATGAATGATTATGTGTTTAATATGATTTCTAAGTGTAGAGACTAACAGAACTGCATACCTAGCTAATGCATTTTCAATTAGGGACCAAACCAAAAGTGAAGTGCAGTAAATTGCTGCATAATAAAGTGACTGAAAATGTGTCTTTTTATGTGGTTTTAATCTTGGCAAGTACCTGTAAGATTAAATAATCACCTTGTTGAATGCTGAAAACAAGATTTTCAAATCTCAAGTCTTAGCTTTTAGTTTAGTTTAGTATTTTCATAATTAAAACACTTTAAATGCATAATTCAGACATTTTAAGGAAGTTTGGTTCCATTTATTTCTTTTTTATGGAGTCTCTAATCAGCTTCTGGCTGTTTCATTCCTTCATCTAAAGGTTCATTCTGGTGTTTTTGTGTCAAAATCACTGATGAAATATTCCACCTGCTGTCCTTTCTCTGCAGCTTGTCTCTGAACGGCCCCATGGCTGCATACGTCAACCCTCACGGTTACGTCCATGAAACGTTGACCGTCTACAAAACCAACAACCTCAACCTGGTGGGCCGGCCATCCACGCTGCACAGCTGGTTTCCAGGGTAACTTTGCAACACTCATGGCATTAAGCTCATACTCCTCCCTCGGACTCTCTAATAATGTAACACCTAACGCACAGTGAATGGACTTAATCAGACCTCTCACTGTGCCTTTCAGTGCTTTTAAAATGCATTTTCATAAATGTGAGACAAACCTCTGACCCATTGCACTGGGGGTCTCAAATAAGCTTTAATTGAATATTTCCCTAACTGTGTGGTGACATAAATTGAATAGTCTACATTGCCTTAAATCAGAAGCCTTTGGCCTTTCAGTGTTGCATCAATATCAAAAGTGTAATTTCTTATCAATAGGACATCACTTTTTAGTGATCTGAGTTCATTGTATGACGCCAGTCTTGTGTAGAGAGCAGCAGGGGAAAGATATATCCTCCAAGCTCTCTTTTTCTCATCATAATACACACCAATACACAGATCTGAGAAGATACTGTGAACTTGTGTCAATCATTTTGACAGTGAGATATTTGATTTATGCTTAAAGAATAAAACTGAACTGAATTGTGTAGTATTTAACGTCATGTAGATCAAGTGCTGCAGAAATGTCTGCTACATTTAGTTGTTTGGTTTGTAAGTTATGAGAGTTTTTGAAATCATGGTACACTTTGCCATAGGTTTCTTATTGCATTTAGAAAAAAACATTAGAAGACAGCATTAAGTATTTGCAATGAATAAAGTATATAGATACAGCTTTCAGTTGTATTTATTAGTGTCTAAATGATTGTTTCTGAATGACACATACTAAGTAAGTGCAAGTATGAATTGTGCATAATGGGTTGCATTTAATTAATGAAAAAAAAGTCATTTTTAAAGGGATATTTCACAGAAAATATATGTTTTAACAATCATTACTCAGGGACCAATTAAAAAAAATATATTAAAAAAAAATAAGAAAAATGATTGCATCACCATTTAACCTGTGGAATCATACAACAAAAACCGATGTAATTTCTATTGCAAAGACAAAATGGAAACACACCTCTGACTGCACTGCCAAACATTAGCATGCCATTTGCACATCTTATACATCTTTTTGTGCAACATCAGCCCCTTTCTTTGCAACTGTGTTTCCCAAACTCTCAACGCTGTTTCAATTTTCTAAGGACATCTTGATGCTTGAGGATCAGCCGTGACTGCTCAAACGAGCCACAATATTAACCCTTTTAAAGACTAAAACATTACAATTTAAGCCCCCCTAAATTAAAAAAAATGGTTTTGCCCACTGCTACACTGTTTGAGTTTCACTGTGCGGACTGATGCATGAGTAGTTTTACTCTAAAAGGCTGGTTTAACATAAAGTTTGTAAGCCATTTGCGTCTAAAATGCCACTTGTGTTACGAGCAAACTTAAACCTCCGGAGCACACACTGAAGACTTACTTTCCAGGGAATTAGACGACATCTTGTGTCAAGTAGTTCAGTTATATGAACAATATTTTCAAATGTTCATAGATTATGTACTTTTTAATAAGGTAGAAGAAATATAATAATGTTATATATCTTGTCTTTAATAAATATTGTGCTATTCTTTGCTCTCAGCTACGCCTGGACCATTGCTCAGTGTCGCACCTGTGGGTCTCACATGGGTTGGAGGTTCACCGCCATCAAGAAGCACTTGTCTCCGCCTCGCTTCTGGGGTCTGACCCGGTCGGCCTTGCTCCCCCGCATCCCCCACGGCGAGGTGGAGGAGGGGAGAGAGGGCTCTCGCCTCTTCTGCCTGTGACGACGCACCATCATGTATCGTCAATAAACAACAACAAAAACCCTACAGACCCCCAAAGCCTACATCTCCATGCACTCTCTCACTACAATTACTGTCACTAATAAACACAGCACCTGTCACCCATGGCAGTAAATCCATCATATTAGTGGAAAGGTCAGTTAGCCTTTAAATGGCACTCAATTTAGACCAGGAGGGAACTATTGTCCTTAAAAGCTATTGAGAAGTGGAGGCAGCAGTTAGACAACTAAGTGCATTGAGAGAAAATGAGGAAAAAAAAACAGAGCAACAACAGATTGGTCCATAACACGTTTTAGAAACCTAGCTTGCAGCTGGCTGATCTGCACCGCTGTCCATCTGATTCCATGGTAGCTGCAGACATACACAACAACAAAAGCTATGCTTAATGCATCATTTCCCTTCCACTAATTTCCTCTGTATGATGGAGAGGTTTTCTGCATGCAGTTGAGATAGAGATATCTGGCTGATATGTTTCTGATTTGAGCTGCTGTGGGTCAGTGGAGGAGATGAGAGGGGACTTGTTTCTCTAAGGGTATATTTTGAATCTAGGAATCATATAGGATGTATTTTTATATGCAATAAGATTGGAAAGTTGTTATTATCACAAAAAACGAGATGACAATGTGTGAAGTCCCTGAGATAATCAGCTTTGTATTAACTGAGAGCCCATTGTCCTGTCAGGTGATGTGCTCTGGAAACAAACAAGAAAACATTAGAGAAAACCTGAAGTCTAATGAAGGACTGTTTTTATAAAAAGGTTAAAGCTAGTTTGTTCATGTTGTATGGCATGTTAAAATGTTGTGCCTACGCCCCAGAGTCTTTTGATAAGTTTAATGATTCAATGAGCCACAGAGGACTGAAATATTGTAACTGATGAACGGTGTTTTTTGTTGTGTAGTGTCGCTGTTTTCAGGATTTTACATCTTGCGATCTTTGTTGCAAGGCACTGGCTCATGTTTGTATAAATGTATCTGTAAATGAGAGGCCGTTAGCATAGCATTTGTTGTGTCATATAACTGTTGTTCTACTGTTTGTAGAATTGGATTCTTAAGTCGCACATATCTACATGTCTTAGAGAACAGAGGAAAAAAAAACCTTGATCGCAATAAAAACAAATCTAGAAGTGAAGATGTTGGTCTATCTAATTAACTGTTTTTGGATGTTTTTCTCGAAGGAATACATTTTGTCAAGGGGAGTCATAACTACTCTTAAAAAGGCGGTAGCTGTCAATAATAAAAAATATATATGATCTAAACCTTATTGCCTAAGCTAAGCAGTATGTCATACAGGTGTACATTCCTGAGTTTTGTTGACACTCAGTGAGGGAAATATCGACTCTAATGATAAAGGATAATGACTCGGTGGTTTCATGCAGGGACCTTTTCGGATTCATATTTTAATTAATCATACATTTTGTTATCTTTCCTTAAAAACATATTTCACGTTACACCCCTATAACACTGGGACTCAAGGCGGATCAGTACAGCAGGAGATATTCATTATTTTTAGTCCGGCATTCTTCTTGCTTCTTGCTTGCTTCTTGCTTTTTGCTGCTGCCTACATTACCCATAGTGCAACTCAGCCTCTCACAATTTAGTCAGTTTCAGTTGTGTTAGCCATGGTGACTTACCTGAGGCAATTTATTAGATTTTGTGCAGCTCTATCAACAGCCAGAAAAGGCTTCATCTAACTTTTATTTTCAAAAATGCCGTTGAGAAGACCTGGAAATTGACTTTAATGGACCTCTTTAATTTTTTTTCCTGTTGTACCCTTCAGCAGTTGCATATCGATGTGTTTCATGAAGAAAGATAACAGGTATAATCTAAAAAGTGAATGTCTCTTTGGTTATATTATCTGTAATACTGCTTATTCAATGTTCACCAGGCTGTCAGACTTTCCTTCACCTCAAACAATGAAATGTACGCTTCACAGAAGAATTTAATTACCCGTTTCCAAAGAAAGCTGTTTCTCCTTTTTCCATGACAATCGGTGTATAAAAGAGTAAAAATAAATATGCAGTTCTCCTCCTCTGTATGTTTACTGTGTTATATGTTCCAGAGGCATCAATTTCAAAGAATTCAGATAACGTGTGTGTGTCTTTGTTTGTGTGAGAACATAGAGACCTTGTTGAGGTGATGAATGGAGCTTGACAACATGGGAATAATAGTCCTCTGACTACTGGCAAATTGAGATATGCTTTTTTGTGTGCTTTCTCCAAATAATGAGTTTGCGGTGTATTCATCATTTTGTGCAGATAATGTGGGCATCAGATCATTGTGTGCCGGTATATAGTACCCCCCCCAACAACACTTAATTACAGGGGTCAGTAGCCTGCCTAACGTGAAACTGTTTAGGCAGAAGTCTTTCAAACAAAACATGTGTAACTCAAATGCCAATGTTGGGGAATTATGACTGATGTTCCGAAGGTTGTCTTCTACTGCCACAGTCTAGTCTGTCTTTGAAGAAAAAAAGAAACGCTATTAAATTCCAAAACATAACTTGAAATGCCACGGAAAAAAGTATTTAGCATTTTAGATATTAAATATTGAGAAGTCACATGTTGCATTGCATGTCCTAAACAATGTGCAGATGTTCCCACTCGGAGACTCATTATTAGACTATCACTGCCGGTGTTGTGTCAAATGATGCACCCCCATCATGAAATGCCCCCCTTGTCACGGGAACCCGCATTTCTAAACGAAATAAAGAAATAAAGTGACATATTATCCATACTAAAATTGTGTACATTATCACACATAAAATAAACATTCATTTTGAAGATTAGAGTCCAGTGACATGGTAAGCAATCAAAGTCAGTGTGAACAACATGTCATATTCATCTTTAACCCTTGTGTTGTGTTCGAAAGCTGTTACCGTTCATGGTGTTCTCAGGTCAATTTTGACCCATGATTTATCTCCATCTCCAAAACACTCCAAAATAATGACTATCATCCAATATTGTTTTAACTCCATCATAACCTTTAAATTACAACAGGATTGTTTGGTCATTATTTTGGAGTGTTTTGGAGATGGATTTTAGTATGGATAATATGTCACTTTATTTCTTTATTTCATTCAACATGTATTATTAATTACTGTGTGTATGTAAATGTGTTGGACAATTGCAGGACTAGCCCTCACTCCATATTTGTTTTATTTCTGACTCGGATGATAAACCAGGCCTGTCATAAAATGCACCCCACCCCAGAAGATGTTTGTATTAATCCCACCCTCAAGCATTTTTCAGGGTATAGTTGTAGGACTAGTACCAATGAATGGAGCAAGTTTCATGAATGTGACACTTTTATTTTGTAAGATAGCAAGGGGGGGCATATTGTGATAACCAGGCCTGTCATAAAATGCACCCCACCGAAAAAGATGTTTGTATTATTCCCACCCTCAAGCATTTTTCAGGATATAGTTGTCGGACTAGTACCAATGAATGGAGCAAGTTTCATGAATGTGACACTTTTATTTTTGTAAGATAGCAAGGGGGGGCATATTGTGATAACCAGGCCTGTCATAAAATGCACCCCATCCAAAAATATGTTTGTATTATTCCCACTGTTGGAGCTATATATCTCTTTATATTATTTAATAGTTTAACATTTATTTTCTTGCTGTTTATAGTGATTATTGTAAATGTATTCTTAGTTAGCGTCATAAGTTAAAGTAGTTTCTATGCTCTTATTTTGAAGGCACGTTTGGGTACTGGGTGATTAGAGCACCTGGTGTAATTGTATATATTGGAGACAGGTGGGTGGTTGGAGCCAGAGCACTAGTAGGCAAACGTTTTTTTTTACCAGGGTGTTTCAAGCCACACAAAGGAAAGCCATAGGAAAGGCTTAAAGAAAAGAGATATAGGAAACCTGTTCATTGTATTTTGTTATTGGAATAAAATGCACAAATGGAGGTTCTTGTCTGGACTTGGATGATCATTGCCCTGCGTAAGATCTGCTAACTAGTGCCTCAGCGGCTGTTTTAGGTCTATAGGATTTTGGCCGCTACACCCACCCTCATGCATTTTTCAGGGTATAGTTGTAGGACTAGTACCAATGAATGGAGCAAGTGTCATGAATGTGACACTTTTATTTTGTAAGATAGCAAGGGGGGGCATATTGTGATAACCAGGCCTGTCATAAAATGCACCCCACCGAAAAAGATGTTTGTATTATTCCCACCCTCAAGCATTTTTCAGGATATAGTTGTCGGACTAGTACCAATGGATGGAGCAAGTTTCATGAATGTGACACTTTTATTTTGTAAGATAGCAAGGGGGGGCGTATTGTGATAACCAGGCCTGTCATAAAATGCACCCCACCCAAAAAGATGTTTGTATTATTCCCACCCTCAAGCATTTTTCAGGGTATAGTTGTAGGACTAGTACCAATGAATGGAGCAAGTTTCATGAATGTGACACGTTTATTATGTAAGACAGCAAAAACGTGGCAAAAATATGCTGACAAAGACTATGTAACATTTGTAAACATATATTTTGATTATTATATGACAAATATGTAAAATTAAACAATACATTTTAAAGCACGTGTATACAGACAGGACGTAACAATAAGTTAAAAAAAAAGATTAAAAAAAACAAAAACTGAAAAGGAAGTGACGAATGAATTTCGACACCACTACCATCAAATACGGAGCGAAAAGTTTAACCACAAGAATCAAGACTATATGAGCTACCACTAAACAACTCACAGTCTGAAAATTACCATTAATAAAAACCCTGAACGTTTACTTTTCGTTTTAAACATCATTTTAAGGTGTAAACGTGTCATTTAGAAATGCGCGTTCCCGTGACAAGGGGGGCATTTCATGATGGGGGTGCATAATTTGACACAACACCGGCAGTGATAGTCTAATAATGAGTCTCCGAGTGGGAACATCTGCACATTGTTTAGGACATGCAATGCAACATGTGACTTCTCAATATTTAATATCTAAAATGCTAAATACTTTTTTCCGTGGCATTTCAAGTTATGTTTTGGAATTTAATAGCGTTTCTTTTTTTCTTCAAAGACAGACTAGACTGTGGCAGTAGAAGACAACCTTCGGAACATCAGTCATAATTCCCCAACATTGGTATTTGAGTTACACATGTTTTGTTTGAAAGACTTCTGCCTAAACAGTTTCACGTTAGGCAGGCTACTGACCCCTGTAATTAAGTGTTGTTGGGGGGTAGCCTACTATATAGTAAGGTTTAAGCAACATTTTAACAAAAAAATCGGGGCTTTCATCCATTCTTTGATTCATGCATTCACTGTCACTGAGAGAAAACGATTGATTACAAAATGGTCATTTTATGGATGAACTATTCATTTAACTACATCAACCTGTTTGGTTGATGTCAATTTGGTTGGTAAACATAACATGTTTCCCATAACCATTTCAAACCACAAATCAACCGAAGTAACACAGCTCTAAGTGGATATTAATTATACTTGACTTAAAATGTTTGACTTACAAGAGCTCAACACTTCCTCCTCTGTACAATGTTTCTGCAACAGGAGATAGTATAATCATCTTCTCAAAACGGCCCTGTAGGCCTACAGTCCAACACATCACTTGCTTTTGCCATCCAGCATCCAGCAACATATGGACCGATCTCAATCATGGCAAACCTTTGCAGGTTTGATTCTGGAAAATACTTCCAGAACATGCCATATTTTCAAATGTCAGGGATGTCGACAGATAAGTGTTTTTTTTTTTTTATCTCGGTCTCTCCTGTTCTGAAGAAACAGTTGTTTCAATGCAGGGAAAGCTCACCGGCTGCTCCACTTTTTCTATATCCAGATTGTTGCGCATTGCCTTCATTTTAACTCGTAGACATTTTTGAAGCTCATATACAGTGTGCTGACCAGCATCGCCTCTTCGTGGATTGAATCCCTGCCGTCAGACTGCCGATGGCACAGGAGTCTCCTCAGCCTCTTCGGGAGGTGGCCGCTGAACATAAGGTAGATGCAGGGATTAGCGCAGCTGTTCAGACTGGCGAGCAACATCAGGATGGTGAAAGTCGCAGCTGGAGAGACAGAACAAGTTAAAATCATCATGTGCTTGCAAATAAATTGTGTTTTCCACCTAATGAATATCTTGTGTGTCTTGTGCGTAAATGCGCATTTCTCTCATATATTTATGCCATTACTGATAACGTTTTGAAACGGAAACTCAAAATGAAACACAGTTAAAATCATAAAAAATAACCAGATCAAACTGAGCATCTGTCAGAAATACCATAATGACTTACTTTCTTTTGGTGCATGTGCGTCCCAGGCGGACCAGAGCTGGACTGTGAAGAAAGGAGCCCAGCAGACAATATAAGCCAGCACGATGGCCACCGTCATTTTCAGTGTCTTCACCCTGGCCTTGGACATGCCGGCCACACCGCTGGCTCTGGAGGGCAGAGGCAGCCCCACGTTGCGCTGCTGCTGAGTCTTTTGGTACAGGTTGATCTGGATGACTCGGCAGATGCGCACTTGACAAACAACAAGTGTAATAACAGGCAAAATAAAAATGACCAGCGTAGTCCAGGTTATGTAAGTCTGTAGCCCCCATGGTTGGATAAAATCGGCCCAGCAGTCAAACACACCAGGTGCAACCTCGACCTGTGCGAAAATAAAGATCTGTGGCAGGCTGCCCAGCAGAGAAACCCCCCACGCCAAGCACACAGGGATGTTAAGTCTCGTGCTTGTCCGCTGGAACTTCACCATCGGGTTGCAGACAGCTTGGTATCTGTCAACAGTCATCACAACGATCATGTAAGTAGAAGAAAACATTCCGAGAACTTGAAGGTACTTCACCAGGCGGCACACCAGGTCTGGTCCGACGAACCTGTCTGTTATGTCCCATATGAGCTGCGGGCACACCTGGAAGAAAGCGACCACCAGATCCGCCAGGCACAGGTGGAAGACGAAGACGCGCATCCGGGACATCTGTTTGCGCTGTCTCCAGAGGACCAGCAGCAGGGAGGTGTTGAGGATGGCGGCGCTGATGAAGATGACACTGAGCAGCGCGATCTCCAACCGGGCCAGACTCTCATTTCTCGCCACGTCCCCCGCATCCACAGAGTTACTGTCATTCAGAGAACACATGTTGTCTGGGCTGAGAAACAGGCTGCTGGGGGATAATACAAAATATTACAACTTTTACTTGTTTCAAAACATAAACAGTGTTAGTGGAACTCGAGTTAAAACAACGATGCACGCTTTTCAGTCTGAATTAAAAGTTTCTTTTTTTTAGAAGCTATTAAATCACAGTTATTTGTCAGAAAAGCATTTAATAACAAGTATTTCTACTTACCTTTATGAATATGTGTTTTTAAAATAGTGCCGGAGGGGATACTGATGTGTTCGAGCTCGGGTTGGGAGTAATCTCCAGGGAGGAGGGTGGTCTTGTATATCTGTGCCAATGTGTTTTATGTGAGGATGAAACTGGGTGGAGCTTCGATTCATTCAGTACTTTGAATACCAGGCAAATCAGTCTTAATACTTCTCACAGATGAAAAGACTGTTGTTATCATAATGTAATTCGTATGCATGTAATGTGATTTAAAGGCCCTGACCAATTTATTATTGAAGTGATCATTTATCAAGTGCATTTCATGCCTCATTATAGCCAGGGCTAGAGTTAAGAATACTTATTTTTAATTGTTTGAAAGTGTTTAATTGTCTTATTATGAACATAATTCTTCTTCTTGAAAACATGATAGTAAAGTTTTACTTAAAAAACACTTTGTTTTGAACATGAACCGCATTCTCAGAGACTGATACGTCATCACGCCTTTCGACCAATCACGTACAGTACAGTTTGACGTCCCAGTACTTTCAACCGGAAGAGGGAATATAAACAAAGTAGTTGAAATTTAGAAGAATTGTCGAAGAGACAGTTCTCCAGTTGTATTGTCGCTGAAGTACTCGCTCCTTTTTGTGAACGATGTAATGTAATTCGATAGACAGAGTGATACAATTATCATTATTTCTAAGGTCTCCGTGTGTCGATAGCAGGCAACATTCATGGATATCCTCCCAGCTGCTAGCTAGCGTTAGCTACACGGCTAATCTCACTACTTGAAGTACTAAGCGTTAACCAGCTGCACCAATGCCTCAGGAGGGTGAACCGTCTCTTCCTCTGGTCCGCTCCCTCAACAGCTTAATAGCCATTAATGTGGTGTTTCGTAACTTCAGTCCCCGTGTCGTGCGACCACAATGGATAGATTTCTACGGGAAACCTAAGGCATACGTGGATATACAGCCAGGAACGGGACGGGAAATAACCACCTTCATCAGTAAGGAATTCAATAATACAAGTTATCAAATGTCGACCAAGTACCGTTATTAAGATCCTTTACTTCTGTACAATTCAGAGGTAAATCATGTACTTTTACTCCACTACAATTATTGTATAACTTTACTTACTTTGCAGATTTGGATTAATAATGTAAAGTATTATCAACATTTAAAAAAGCTACCCTGCAGCATACAAAGTCATTCAAACTAGCTGCACCTTTACCAGCTTTGATAACACTTTAATGATCAATAATTATAATCAAAACGTATAAGGAAATAGGTCGATCTGCGTATTGACCCTAACCCTTTTACTTTTAGTACTTTCAGTATTTATTTGATGCCAATACTTTTGTACTTTTACTTGAGTAACATTTTGATTGCAGCACTTTTACTTGTAGTATTGGAGTATTCCTACACTCTGGTACTTCTACTTTTACTCAAGTACAAGATCTGAGTACTTTTACCACCTTTGTAAAAGTAGTAATACCACAGCTTAGAAATACTTCATAACAAGTAAAAAGGCAAAAGTATTATTATTAAATATGCTGTACAAGTTAAAAGTAAAAATACTAATTCAAAGTAATATGTTGTTAATATGTTCATCACTTTTTTGTTGCAGCTAGTAAACTAGGAGCTTGTTTTTTTTACATTTGGTAAGGCATCTTTTTCAATATTAGAAGTTATCAAATGTAAATCAAGTAATGTTATTCAGATCAATTCAATTAAATTGAACTAGCTTTATTGGCATGCCCATAATGACATGCATACAGTATTGCCAAAGCTTTGTACAATTACGATCATTATCATAAACATTTTGAGAAGCAAGAATAACATGCTTTCTTTACAAGGAAAACAATATACTTTTCAACATGAACTATAAAAAAAAAAACACAGAACAATAGAAAAAGTTAAGGTGAGTTTTTAATTATTGTGTAGGATAATGCTGATAGTAAATTAATATAATACATTAATAAGAAAATAATAATACAAATAAAAAGTTGTGAGATCTGACTCAGTCTGATTCTCATGTTGTGGCAGAGACAAACTGTCCTGCGAGAATGCAGCACTGGAACCTGCGATCTAAGTTTTTCATACATTTCATAATTACACCTTAGTATTGTATATGTTATGACAATAAACCTTGAATCTTGAGATCTTTTACTTTGGTAAACTTTTGCACTTTTATTATTAAATAAACTATAAATGTTAAAAGTAAAAACGTGAATTTTAGGAGATCAATAAAGTTAATCTGACCTATAATAATAACTGATACACTATTTGTTGATTTATATATTCTTTCAATAAATTGAAATCTTCAAAGTAATAAAATAATAAAATAAAAAGTACAATAGTGTTGTAATTACAGTGCTTGCGTACATTTACGTAGGTACTGCCCACCACTGCAAGCTTTTACAACATTACAGGAAACACATTATATCTGAAAGGTACACAATATGTGCCCAATCACTTGTCTGCTTTGCAATACACATTCATTAAAACATGTTTTACGAATGGTTTCCCCAGGTCACCCATGGATGTTCAGAGATGCAGATACTGATGAGCCCCTGAGGGTGAACTGCAAGGAACTGTTTCTTCCCAAACCAGCAGAGAGTAGAAATGCTAATATCACTTTACCAGGTAAGGTTAGCCACAGTCCGAACATATTAGACTTTATCATATGTAATGAATTTCTACTCACAGATATAAAACCAAGAGGCATTCATGATGCACTGAAAAAAAAAACATTGTCCTGTGAATAACATCTAAGCATTTGTGTATTTTGAAAGACTGTCAAACTGCTGTTGATTGCTTTTTTAAATGGCAAAAAATTATTAATAGTTTTACACTTGCCTTTTATGATGTTGGATCATGCAGGTAGGTTCTTCTTTATTTGGCAGGATTTGCTTGTTTGATTATTTATTTATTTATTTAGATCCCCATTAGCTAATATATTGCAACATAATCTACTCTTCCTTGCTTTTCCCCCCCCACAATCCCGAATATAAAAACAAATGTATACCAGGGTTTCCGCTAGGATTTTTTCTTGCTGGTCAAATGTCCGGACAGAATTTATTTTACCGGACAAATGTGAAACTTACCGGTCATGTTTCAATAATAATAATAACAATTGTGTAGCAGAGTTTCCGTTAGCAGGTAATTACCGGACTATGCCCGGATATGCTGATGTTTAAAACTCAGTTAATGGGGCTCATTTTTATATTGCTTCAGTTTATAATCGTAACAGATCGAAAAATTCAGATTCATTTTTCAATAAATGATTCCACAAACAACATAATTATTACATTCAAACAAACTACTTGTAGTAGATGAAGTACATTATTCAAAAATGTACATTAACTTTGAATAATAACACAGGAGAAACGGATCCTCTCTCTCTCTCTCTCTCTCTCCCTCCCTCTCTATCCTGACAGCCGGTCAGTATCTCATGCAGCTCGCTAAACAGTGGGCGGGGCTTCAGGTGATCATGCAGAGCTTTGTGTCTCCGTCAGACTCAGCAGCTGATCTGATCTCTGATCTCTCTCTCTCGCGTCCGGTTATACTTCACTCGCGTTTATGTCCATATCGATCAGATCCAGCTCTCCTGATCAGCCTTTATAGAGAGCACCGATCAAACTATTAAGAGTGAATATCGGCCGATAATGACCGGCGGCCGATCGATCGGAACATCCCTAATTATTACCGGACATTTTGACCGGCAGGTTTTGAATTTACCGGTTTTTAATACATTTTACCAACTAAAAACCGGTAATTACCGGCTAACGGAAACCCTGATGTATACATATGTTTTTATATTCGGGATTGTGGGAAACGGTATTTCGATCTCTGTCTGTACACACAAACTGGAAGATTGACAATAAAGTTGACTTTTTGGGCATGGCTTTAAGATCTATTTTACTGGTACTTCTACCACACTTCAAAACACACCTAGGCAAGTAGCATTGGTCTTGTTGTGGTCAAACCATCACAAAATGACCTAAAAAATGAAATGGTAATTTACCGATACAAATGGGAGTACAGTTTCTTGAATGGCCACTTTAGGCTGGCCTCAATTTGTTTGTTTTTTGCACTTGAAGATTGAAAGACAATTTTCAACAACTGTCAAAAACTTGTTTGCTTTACACAGTAGACAGCCTCAAGGATCGTGCTCTTCAGGTTATACGTCGTCTGGTACGAGCAGAAGACTACAGGAGGTTGGAGATAGCACGGTGTCTCCATGAGGAGCTAGAAGATCAGCCCAGTATTTTGAAAGATCTCCATCGCATGAACCAGCATCTGCTGGAGAGAATCCAATGCCAGGAGGAATAAGGCCTGAAACTGGATGGAAAATGGTCATGGATGGACAGCAATATTTTATCCCACACTATTAAAACCAGTGAGTGAGCAGCAGTTTCAAAGACGTCCTTAAAGGTCTTACATTTTTCTGTAAAGGAGTTTGATCTGCTGTCTTTTGAATTCACTCATTGGCTTTGGAAAATGTCTTCCTCCCCAAAAAAAAAACTGTAGCATTTACCTTTTTAGGAAGAGGAGCTTTCATATTGTGATGGCAGCATATTCAATTACATAGTATTTTGTTTGTCCTCTAAAACTGTGTTAAAGGATTTCCATGTTTATTTCTAGAACGGGACATTGTAGCCCTTGATTCCTATCTGTCTATGTTAACATCAAATCAAATCCTATTTGATCATAGGAACAACATCAACATGTTTTTGTCTTGCATATCGTGGTATAACCAATATCCGGTCCTAAGGACATTAAATTAAAGTGTTTATAGTTACATTTGATAGGAATTTCATGACATGTGCTGTCAATATTTTTTACTGGGGGTGCCTGAGATAAAGTGGTCTTGAAAATTCCAGTTTAATGCATTTCTCCTCTAAGATAAACGTTTCCTTGTTATCCTAGCTGTCAAATTGAACAGCCAAGGCTGAGCTTATCAGCAATCATCAGAAAGCTTTGGCTTTGGCACTTTACATTTGGAGAAAGATGGAGTGATTGAAAGGTGTACTTTCAAGTTCACACATGGGCATGTTATCTTCAAAAATTCTGTGTGGCAGCTTAAATAATATTTGGAAACCAAAATAATCAACAAGACTAGGTTGTGAAACACTGAATGAGGACTGTATGCTTCTTTCCTTTTGCCTACTTTGTAATTCTGTTGTTCTGTCAACATGTTCTAACTGGATATATTGTTACAGAAAAAAATAAAAGATTTATTTCAAACTATTCGATTACATGAACTATTAAATTATGAACAAAGGGTCACAAATAAATAATCTTAAAATGAAAACATAATTTCTCAGCGGGTTTCTCAGAGGGGTTATTTCTGAGAAGCTACAGTATTATGATGGTGGAAATGGGCAAAACATTGCAGCTTTATGTGACAACAAACAAGTCCAATAATAATAATAACAATAATACATTTCATTTTTAAGCGCTTTTTCAGGTGCTCAAAGACGCTTTACAGTGGGGATAAAACGAGATATAATAGAATAAAAAATTATAAAAACAGCAACACATATAATTGAATAAAACAAATTATAAAACAGCAACACATAAAATATAATTAAAAAAATATTAAAACAGCAATACAACATAATTCACAAATTAAAAGCCAGTCTGAAGAGGTGTGTTTTGGTCAGTGTTTTGAAGGTGGGGGGGGGGGGGGGTCGGTGCAGTCTCTGATCTGTTGTGGAAGGGAGTTCCAGAGGGTGAGGGCAGCGATGGAGAAGGCTCTGTCCTCCCAGGTTCGGAGCTTGGTTCGTGTGGGGATAGAAAGGAGGTTCGCTTCTGATGAACGAAGGCTGCGGAAAGGGGTGTGGTGGTGGATCAGGTCGGTGAGGTAGGGGGGGGCCTGGTAGTTGAGAACTTTGTGTGTTAGCAGAAGGATTTTGAAGTGTATTCGTTGACGGACAGGGAGCCAGTGCAGGTTTTGAAGGACGGGGATAATGTGGTCTCTGGAGCGGGTGTGGGTGAGGAGGCGGGCAGCGCAGTTCTGGATATATTGCAGTTTATTTAGAATTTTGGATGATGAGCCATACAGGCTGTTACAGTAGTCCAGTCTTGAAGTGATGAATGTGTGGATGAGGGTCCGAGGGTTTCAAGGGTGAGGTTGAAGTTCTGGGTGGTGTTGGTGCTGGATGTGGGTCCGATTATGATAATATCTGATTTGTCGCTGTTCAGTTGAAGATAGTTTGTTTGCATCCAGGATTTAATTTCTGAGAGACAGTTGGTGAATGTGGAGTGAGTTGTGGCAGTGATGGTTTTTGTGGAGATGTAGAGTTGGATGTCATCGGCGTAGCAGTGATACTGAAGGTTATGGCGGCGGATGATTTTTCCAAGGGGGAGCATATAGAGGATGAAGAGGAGGGGACCAAGCACCGAACCCTGGGGGACGCCTTGGGACAGAGGGGCAGTGGAGGAAGTGCAGTTATTGATGTGGATGAACTGGTGTCTGTTGGTGAGGTAGGATTTCAGCCAGGAGAGTGCAGTGTCGGTGATGTTAAGAGATGATTCCAGGCGGGACAGCAGGATGGTGTGGTTGATGGTGTCGAACGCTGCTGTGAGATCAAGGACGATGAGGATGTTGAGGTTGCCGGAGGAGAGGAGGAGGTCGTTAGTGATTCTGAGGAGGGCTGTTTCTGTGCTATGTTTTGTGCGGAATCCTGATTGAAAGGGTTCAAACAGGTTATTGGAGCTGAGGTGGGATTTCAGTTGGGAGGCTACAACACGTTCGAGTAGTTTTGATAGGAAGGGGAGATTTGAGATGGGCCGGAAGTTGGACATGATGTCAGGTGTGAGTCCAGGTCTTTTCAGTATGGGTGTAACAGCAGCCAGTTTGAGTGAGGGGGGGACTGATCCAGTGCAGAGGAGTTCATGATTGTGGTTATGAGTTGGGAGATGGCAGGGAGGCATTCCCTGACAAATTTTGTCGGTATGGGGTCCAGAGTGCAGGTGGAGTTCAATCCAGCCATGAGATTGGACAGTTGCATTGGGGTCAGAGGGGGGAACCGGGATAGGGGCTGGGAGCCAGGAGGGGAGATGGGGAGGGCTGCTGAGGAGGTCAGGTTTCTATAAATGCTGTCGATTTTGGATTGAAAGAATGAGAGGAAAGAATTGCACTGTGCGGTTGTGAAGGATGGGGTGGCGTTGTCACAGGGTTTAAGGAGTGTGCTGATGGTGGAGAACATAGCCTTGGGGTTGCTGGAGCCGGAGTGTATCAGTTGTGAGTAGTAGTTGGACCGGGCTGCTTTGAGTGCGTTATTGTACTGTTGTAGGTAGTCGGTGTAGGCATGGAGATTAACTGTTAGAGTGGCATTCTTGTGAAGGCGTTCCAGTTGGCGTTTTTGTGATTTTATTTGGCGGAGTTCGGGGGTGTACCAGGGAGCTGAATGCATAGAATGAATAGAATACAGTTGCACAGTTGTATGCGATAGGAGTGTATTTAAAAAAACTTTGATTTTAATGATTTAGGAATATCAGAGCTGTCACATCCAATAAAGTTAAAACATAAGATACGATTCTTTATTGTTAATGCATATTAAATTACATGTTGACATTTATTTTGTCAGCAATCATCTTCATTTAGCAGCAGCATATAAAAGTATTCTTAATGGAAAGCAACACGTATAGCAATATCATAGTATATCGAAAATAGAGCAAACACATGGCAGTTAAGGCACATTCAACAGAATAGTCTTTAGCAATGTCGTTACTTGTGCAGGTTTCATCTGTATGTACTGTTTGATAGAAGCCGAATAACTTCACACAAATGTCACTTGTATAATCCTGACTGCATAAACTCACAGACACACAAGGATATCCATTCCAAGTCGAATGTTACAATCAGAAATGATTACCGGCTCCGGTGTACCACAGCAGGGGTACTGTTGCAAAACATGTTGCTTAGCGACAAAGTAACACAAGCCATCTTTGTGTGTGTGTTAGTCGCGGTGAGCTGCCATCAGTATTTTTGAGGACTATGAAGGCAGGAGAAAGAACATGGAACTCGAGTCGTTTCAGAAAAGAGAAGTAAGTAAGAGGTCATCGTTGAGTGCTTTCTCTCATACACATATTACAGAATCTGCTTTTCAGCCTTCTGGTGCATGATGATGAGCAGAAGTTTTAGACGCTAACCAATATTCATCATCTTTTGATTTTCTTCACCAGCATGACATTTTGGCCAAGAAGTCACCCAGTCGTGTTTCCGCATCTCCAGACCGACCACTGGAGCAAAATGAAAACAATGGTAGGAGCACATGAAACAAAACACCCTATTACCAACAGGATGACAGAAAAACAAATGAAAGTCCCGATAAATATAAAAATACTTTGTACTCTTGTGATACTATGCACTTTTATTCCCACCTAGGTTCCAGTTTATCTTGCATCAGTTCCAGCTGCCTTGTTGAAGGACAGAGGTTTGTGAAAATGATCCTATTTCACAGATAATATAAAACTGGGCGATGACGAGGAGAGAGGGCAGAGTTTTCTACTAATGTTCTGCGCAAAAGAAAATGGGTCTCTAATTTGGCTTTATTACATGCCCTAGTGTATCGATCACATGAAGGTGCTCCAAACCGGCTGCTACCTCCTCTGACTCCTGATAAAACTTTGATTAATGATCCTGTTCCCTCCATGGTGGTGCCAGCATACAGTAAGGCCTATATTAAGAGGAATTTAAATATCTTACATTTTATTATTTACCTCCATGCTAATTCACTATATGCCATTTGTTTCTTTAGATGTGAATCATAACAAACCAAAAACCTTACCTCAAGACATGCCGCAGCTCAGGAATGAGTTCAATGACCGTGCCAGGAGGGGCTTCTGCTACTGGGTCCTTGAAAAGAAGGGCTCAGCATGTAAGCACTGATCCAAATGTCACCTATACAAGAAGTGTCAGCTCGGCGAGACATTCGCATGCACATGCACATTGTTTAAATCACTTTCATTGCAGATTCTGCTATTCAGACTAACCACTGTGCGCTCAAGCTTTACAGTTTTAAAGCTTTTATTCAAAGAGGTATCTCCCTGACTGACTCTGGTGCATGGTGGGGAGCAGAAGGTCAAACCTTTCAGTGTTATGCTTATCATCATTTGTCCAAAGCTGAGTTTCTATTCTTCATTCATTTCATTTTACGTTGATATATTATAAAGTCAGTGAACTAAAGCTGCAATGTTTAGTCAACTAACCACTCGTAGGACGTACATGATCATTTAAAAAAAAGTAAGTTAAGTACTTTTGAATGGAAATGGAAGGAAATAATGTTTTCAGCCTCTCAAATAAGACATTCAAAGACATAACGTTGGATGTGGAGAAACTAAGATGGACATATTAGACCAAATTATTTAATAATAAAAAATCAATAGTGACAAATAATTCCCTTTTTCTGTATTTCATAAAAGGGATGCACATAATTGTAAATGTCTGCCAAAGAAGCATGTTGAAGAGGGACAACTATGTGTCGTGTACGTGTCTCACTACATTATGATTGAGGGACTGATGAATCTTCATCCCTTCCTGCAGGTAAAGGATACAGCTTTGGTGCCTACAAGACCTCCCTGGGATTACCAAAAGTCTGACAAAATGTGTTACTGTCGAATATTTTTGTAACCATCTGTCACAATGAATTTTGAATGCAAAAAAAATAGGACTATATCATTTAACTTAGAATGAAATTAAGTCTCTCTTAATCTTATCAGTGTATCGACTCTACAGCAGTGGGCGCAGGAGCTCCAACAAGCCGTTTAGGACAGAGAGTGAATACACATACTACTATACAGAGATGCTGTATGAGAAACCAATGTGAGTTTGGAAAATTGCACAATATAAATCTATTTTAGGATACCTCAACAATGGAATTATGATCAGTAGAAATGGCAATGACATGGGACCTTTAAATCCAGTTTCACTGGCAGTGTTAACCAGTTTTTTTTGTGGGAGTCAATCCTGTCAACCCAACTACATCTAGTGTTTAAATCTCTTTTGCCTCATGAATGTTGTGTTTATCTTTTTCATTTTGTCATGTCTGTTTTTTCAATTTTCATAATCAGAATTGCCTCTAAAATTGTAAACATAAACTCATTGTTTATAATGTATCTCATCCACTATTTAAACGTGTGTTTTCCTTGTATATTTTAAATGTGTTCAAAACACTTTGACTTGAATAAATTGTGACGTATTTATCAATTCATTTGACTTGCTCACCCGCCTGGGGTCAATGCTGTTTTCGCGGTGCTTTCTGCTCTTTTGTCAAATCTCGTTGGTATAATTGATCTCGCGAGGTATGTAGACCAATCTGGTCTTTTGCTTGCGTTCAAACCATGGATGTATAATAAGAAACCCAAACCACAGCTTCAAAGCCTATGGTTCAAACGGCCCAAATAAGAAACCTTTACCACCATCTGGCGGTTAATTGAAACCCACATGTTTTAGTTGAATCCACTTTTAATAATGGCAATGAAGCCTTGTTTTAATTAGTTTTTGTTGAGAAACGGTGTCAACGGTAAATCGTGTAAATTACCGAGCGGACAGTGGCTGACTGATGAAGTGACGCAGTTTTATTTTGACCTCCTGCACTGACTGGCAACTTCTACTGAGCCTTGCCCGAAAAGGTAACGGTAAGCTTGATAAATAAACGAATCGATGCATTTAACTGACTAGCTATAAACGTGATAAAGAAGTTACTGTGATTGTTAACCCGATTTTTGACGACGGAAAATCACTGTTTTGAATAAACCGCTTAAAACAGTTAGCTAACGGTTAATTGGCTGTAGTAAAGGTGCTAACTAACGGCCTCGTTGGTTAGCAACACATCTCCAATGACTGCAGTGTCAGCGTCTTTTCCTCCAAGGTAAGAGCAGACCGCTGCACAAACACCCACAAACACTGCCAGACTGTTAACAAATTATTAAAGCTATTTTACCTAGGTTTAACTTTTAATTTCACCAATCTTAACAATTTAAACTGATTGACACACCCCCAGGTGACGCTAGATAACATTAGCTAACTTAAATAAATAAAAAAAATGGTAGCCATTATGTGTAGCAGAATATGTCTCGTAGTTTTACATCAATTTATTAAGTTAACATCTGAGAATCAGATAAATAAAGTATACGGTTTCGACAGTCAAACCTTACTATTGTTATGGTTATTTCTTGGCGATCCAGTATATTATTAAGGTTCCTTCAGTATCTTGTTGTAGGCTGCTGGGTTTAGCTGTTTTTCCTGGAAATACATCTCTGTCTTTATCGTCCATCTTTCAATATTGTATTATATTGCTGTGCTTAGACATTCACACATTTAAGCATCACTGTCTTTATAATTGTTTTCTCTTAGCTTCTGTAAAGCCTGCTAGTTTCTATCTTAAAAATGCTCTGTATTTCTTGTATTTAACTTTATCAGTTTCTCAAACTAGTCTTAGACTGCTGCTTTTGGTCCCTAAATTCAAGAGAATTGGGCCTCAGAAGACCTTGAATTGGATGTTTAAGAAAATGTGGTCACCACAACATAGTTACAACCTGTTTTAATGAAGGACACGAGACATTTAGATTATGACCAGATAAATTAAATTAAATAATTTGTAACTGCGGGTTTACAGAAAACTACACTTAGGAAATAACCCATAGGATACATTTTCATGCAATATACCAATTATTTGTAAATGTGAACATTGATTAGGTATTTATCTGCTAACTTAATTTTTCACAAGATGATTCCTCATTATGGGAACAATTATAACTGCATTTTTATCTTAAAGGTCCCATGTCATGCTTTTCTGGTTATTACCCGTCCCCTTGTGTGTTATGTAGCTTTTTATGAATGAAACGGTCTGCAAAGTCATAAACCCTCAAAGTACACCCTGTAGCGAGTAAAACTATAACATAGAAAATACCTGTCTATCTATGCTGCCCCAGAACGCCTCGTTGGAGATTTTTCTTTTTCCATTTTTTTCTTCCTGGTCATAGTGACGTAACACTGCGGAGCTCCGCACACACACACACACTCAGTCTTATCTTTTCTCAGCCGCGGTGCTGCACAGAGCTCCGTACACACACACACTCGGAGCTCAGGCTGTGAGTGTATGTGTGTGTGTGCTCAGGCTGAGTTCCGCGCTGTCTCGCAGACCCCACGCAGCAACCAGGAAACAACACCAGTAATCCAGCTCACACTGTCCGCTCCACGAGCCTCAAAGGGAGGCGCAGCGAGCCCCGCAACGTTCCGCCAACACGGCACCCAGACCCCACGCAGCATTCTCATCTGTTTGTCATTACTGGTGTCATTTTCTGGTTGCTAACAAACGCCATTGTAAAACATAAACACTGATGTCCAGCTGTAATGGTGGTTGACTAATCAGAACAGAGTGAGCGAGCTGACCAGAGCACAGTGGGCTCATAGGGAGGGGGGGGGGGCAGGGGGCAGGAGCTCCAACAAGCCGTTTAGGACAGAGAGTGAATACACATACTATACAGAGATGCTGTATGAGAAAACCCAATGTGATTTTGGAACATTGAACAATGTAAATCTATTCTAGTAGACCTCAACAATGTAATTTATGATCAGTAGAAATGGCCATGTCATGGGACCTTTAAGTATTTAAACAGTGATGTTTTCATGTTATAACCTTGTTGCCTGCATGATGAACTGGAGGGTTACACAGATGTGTTAATTCCTTTACTTTGTATTGTATTAGAAATCTCAGACATGGACAGCCGCAGGAAGAAGTTGAAGTTCAAGCAGCTTCAGACTACCATCACCTCACCCACACAGCTTCAGGATAGTGATGCTAGCCCAGGAACACCGTCTTGCTGGAATATGTCTCAGAATGAAGATTCATATAACCTCGGCAGCTCTCCAGGACCTGATGGCCTTGGGGCAATGAGTCTGAACACTCCCAAGAGAAAAGCAAAAGAGCTTGGTGAAAGCACGCCCTCTTTAGGCAAGCTTAAGCTGAGGAAACTGTCCAGGAAAAATTATGAAGAAATCATAACCTCAGAGGTAAGTTTTGCTCTGACCATCTATTAATTGTAGATCTATAGTATGTTGTTTAATCAAAGCTCAAGTTTTATATATGCTATTTCTTGTTAAGTAATTACTGTTTTTATTTTGTCTGTGTGCACCTTTACTATCAGGAGAAACCCATAGAAAACTCATCCAGGCAGCTAGAATCCTCAGAGAGCGAGCACGTATTGTCCACTTCACTTCACTCTTTCCTTATGAAAAAGAGAGAGAGGACACCAGAGGAAGGATCGACAGCTATCTACAGCAGGGCACTAATAGCAGCCATTGGCAGCTCAAATGAAAGGGGCAGCACTACAAATGCCCCTGTGACCTCACCTCTGAAGACCCAAGTGCTCAGTCCGGCATCACTTGACAGGAACCCCACACATATAGATTGTTCCCCAATTAAACCGGTGTATGAATCTGAGGACAACGGTAGTATTCAGGAAGAATCATGGGAGCCCAACGTTCAATCGTCTGAGGACTCTGAACCCCAAGGTGGTGGATCAGAGTTATTAACAGACAAAAGAGTAAGTTAACTCACACCGACATATACGGCTACACCACTTCTTTTTTTTTGTAGAAATGAAACAATTTGTACAATTTGTTATTTACTTTGTTCTTGTTATTTTTCATGTGCCAGGGAAACAAATACATATTTTTTATAAAAGATTATTCAAATCAAAAGCCATTTAACTATCAAAGAAAATAGTCTAATGCCAAGTTTGAATCAGTGCAGCCCTTCCCTGAAATCTCTTTCTTGCATTTTTACTTTAAAATGTTTTTTTTGTCATATTTTCACTTTATTTATTTTTAATGATTTTCAGACTGTGGTGCTAAAAGATGAAGATTCACAGAAGAGGTTTGTCGATCCGGACCATGTGTTGGTAGAAACAACCTCTCGGGACAAGTTATTTGCTGCAGAAAATGGACCGGAAGACAAATGCTGTGACGCTCCCCTTGATGTTGAAGAGTATACCCCAGATTCTAGGTGTTATTTCTCACCTCATCAGTATGATTCTCCTGATACCCATCAATGGGAAAGCCCTCCATTGAATACCCAGGGAGCTACAACTTCCTCTTTCACCTTTTCATACCCTAATGAAACGTCTTGGGCCGCTGTGGAGAGGCCTTTCTCACCATCACAGGGGACAGTTGTTGTCCCCTTTAGGGCCAACCAAACAAACACAGTCCCTTCAAAGGCATCCAAAGTTCGGACTGAGAGTTTCCACTCTTCCGACGCTGTGTCCTATGTATCGGATCCGTATGCTCTGCCACTCCACTCCAGAAGAGGACTGCGGAACTCCACAGCCACACACAGGAAGTCAGATTCAAGCTTCTTCATGCGTCACACCTTGACACATTGTGACCGTCCTAAAAGAAGACGATCCATGGGAGCTGCACCTTTTGGGACCAACTACCCGGGCAGTCAGGTTGGGTTCATAGACACACACTGTCACATAGACATGCTCTATGGAAAGCTTGGTTTCCGCGGGACGTTCAGCAGCTTTCGAAGGCACTACCAAAGCAGCTTTCCTCCCGAGTATAGAGGCTGTATCACCAACTTCTGCAACCCAAGGGCCACGGCGAAGGAGGCCCTGTGGGAAGGTCTGCTGGCTGAAGACATGGTATGGGGGGCCTTTGGGTGCCACCCCCACTTTGCCAAATTCTACTCAAGTGTCCATGAACGCAGTATGCTGATGGCCATGCGGCATCCAAAAGTTGTGGCGTTTGGTGAGATCGGCCTGGACTACTCCCACAAAAACTCCACTGAAACCCCCAAACAGAAAGAGGTACAGTCTTTGACACTGTGAAGTTGTCAAAAATATGTCGTGATTGATTTGTAAAATAATATTGAGTGTTGCTTCTCTGGGAAGGTGTTTGAGCGCCAGCTGCGTTTGGCTGTGGCCATGCAGAAGCCTCTGGTGATCCACTGCAGGGACGCAGATGACGACCTGCTGGAAATCATGAAGAAGTGCGTCCCCAGGGAGCACAAGATACACCGGTATGTGTGGAGGAAAATAATCTGACTAACTTTCCTGTTCAAGTCAATTTAAGAAAATGTAAGTGTTCTTTTTATGGTTAGACGCAGTGTTTCCCATACATTGATTTATCTGTGGCGGGCCGCAAATGGATCTCATAAAAAAGAAAAAAATAATAATATATATATATTTATTTTTATTTTTGTGGTCTAATGGATAGTGAGGTGGGCTGATGATCGGAAGGTTGCCCCCACAAATAGAATCAAATTCTGTGGGAAACACTGTAGACGTATTGTATTAATCCTTAGATAGTCATTTAATCAAACTCCAATGTAATCCTTTGTTCTGGCAACTTCTGTGGCTTCCCAGGTTGTGTGTTGTGTTATCACTGCGGTTAGCGCTGACTTCAAGTTTCAAGGCTTTATTGTCATGTGCACAGTAGCTACAGTGTAGATATGGCAATGAAAAACTTAAGTCACAGACCCCTGCAACATGAATATGTATAGGACATAGAACAAATAAATAAAGTAATGTATGAAATAAGTCATTTATAAAAAATGTAATGTGGTCAATTTGTGCCTGAACTGAATTGACTGAATTCTTGATGGTATCTTATTACTTCCAGGCACTGTTTCACAAACAGTTATCCGGTCATTGAGCCCTTCCTGACGGAGTTCCCCAACCTGTATGTTGGTTTTACGGCACTGATCACCTACTACAAGGCTGCCGAGGCCCGAGATGCTGTCCGCCAGATCCCTCTGAACCGCATCGTGTTGGAGACAGACGCACCGTATTTCCTCCCAAGACAGGTACTCTTAGATTGAGGCCTAGCAAAGAAACACTGTTCTAAGGCTTTTTTTGTCAGCTCCTAATACTGGCAATAACTTCACATTTCCACCAGCTTGCTTTTACAGCTAAACACATCAAGTTTATCTGATGTGACTGAAGCTAATGTCAGTTTATAAGAACGTACTTTTTATGCATTTTCAACTGACAGCTAATAAAACACAGACAGCCTTGTAGCTAAGAGACGTGACAGTGTGTCAGTTCAGGGTAGAATTACTCGTTCTTGGATTTCTTATGTCCAATTTAAACCCAGCTCATGTTGATCCTCTAATGTTATCACATACTCTTTTGAATCTTAATTTCAAGAATGAAGTTGTCTATTTTGTTGCTATTGAATAAGTATGATTTCAGTTGCTTTTTTGTTAGATTAGAAAAGTAAAAATGGCCAGAATGGTACTGTTTTCAGCATTGTAGCCCTAAACCATCAGGAGTACATTTCGACTAAATACGAGTGTGTCTCTCCTGCAGGTTAAGAAAGATGTCTGCCAGTTCGCTCATCCTGGGATGGGCATCTACACGCTGCAGGAGCTCAGCCTGCTGAAGGGGGAGGACATGCACACGGTCCTCAGCACCATCCGGAACAACACCGTGCAGCTCTACGGCATATAATCTAAAGATGGTGGATACAAACTAGCAAGAAAGAGGAGACAGAATCAACATTTCTTGAGCTGGTTTGTGACGAACATTTTATGTGGCTTTTTTGTTTTGGATGTACCAGTCCTCCGTGTAGAGATGTGGATGATCAGTCTCGTTTTAATCAATCTGAAAAACTCCATAGAAATGCAACAAAAATAAATGAACACTTCTCTGACGGAGATGCTGTATATTATTGATTATCTGATTTAAATTGTATTCCATTGTTTATCAGAGAAATTCATTCCTAAGCGTTTTTTTAGGTTTTGTTATCTTTGCCGGTTTGAATCCCCTGTTTGTTCACATTTGTTTGGATATTTGTTTTGTGTGCTGTGTAGTTTGGGTTTAAACTGTGGGGACGTATTCAAATCCTCTGATCCTGTTTTTTAATGTTAAGCTATGGTTTGTTTACTGACTTGTATCAGAAAAGTTCTGACTGATGAGCAGATAAAGATGAGAAATATAAGCGAATACTGTGTGGTTTGTAACGCAGCAACACAAACACGTTTGCTTTGAGCAAAGCAGATTCTTTGTTGGAGAAAGGAAGCGGCTGCAAGACTGTCCATTAGCCATCTTTGATGCCAACGTGTTTGTCACACTCCTGAGTGCTTTTTATATTGAGAATGATTAACCTGGATTCTTGTGACATATTCTGGTGGTTAGAGTATGCCAACAAAGGACAAGAGTAGTTTTAGATGAATAGAAGTACACACTTTTTACCCAGGTTCCTAATAAAGCTTTTTTAAAGATTTTAAGAGCCTCTCCAGAAAGCAGGCCAGAGAACATTATGTTCAGGGTTCTATATCCGTGGGATTAAGAGCAAAAAGATAAAAGGCTGCACAGATGCATGTGCACTCTGTGTTTCATCTTATACTTCACATTTCTTCTTCTTTCAACAACATTTAAACCTGCGATTGCCGTTCTAAAGGGAGTTTCCCCAGCACTATCAGGAATAGTTCACATAAATCTTAAACCTGTTTTCCTTTCCTCTGTATGTATGTATCTGTGTGTTAACAAAATTTTTAAAAAAAGTGAATTTCACCTGCGAGCCGTATCACCTCTACAATAGTTCATCTCCTCATGGACAAGAGGCTTTACTGTTAGCTTTCTCAGGTGCTAGAGTAGAAGCATGCCGGTTAGTATTTGTTTAGGATCAAAGATACGAGACGGAGACAAACAATTAGTTGATGCTTTTATTTATACAGGAACATGTGGGTCTCTGAAGATGAAAAAGAACAATGGATTTTGTGTTTTCTTTTTAAAGCTGAAAGACATAAGGTCACTACACGGGTATGAAGATGATTCCTTTACTGACAGATATTAAAACTGCAGAACACAGTATGATTTAATGAAACGTATCTATGATAGAAATATTTCACCTGATTTTACACATTTGAGATTGGAACCCTTATAAAACCATAGTTTTACCTGAAGTTTGTCAACTTCAATCTTTATATTTGACGTTTTATATTGTTAAATTATAAACCTTGTTTTTAAATATTTTAAAACCAGCTAAGCTTCATGAAGAGTTCATAAAATGAGAGCTGAACCAACTCCATCACTGATACAGATCCTGGGATGTGGTTCAGGACTCCAAAATGATCTTGAAGATCACATTTTAAACAGTTTAAGAAGATTAACATTTTCAATATTGAGTTTTTAATGACTCTGACATCAGCAGGTAGTAAAAGACTTAGGACTGTTTGTTAATGTAATTGGCCATAGTCTTGAGTGACAATGTTTTGAAGAGATTTGAGTTTAAGACTACACACAGATTAGAAGAAAATGAGACCGTCATGTCTATAAATGAATTGCTGAGTGATCACTATCTTATAACGTTTAAATTGAAAGGCTTTTGGGACAGCAACGTTTACATTCCTGTGCATGATCTTCAAAGTCGTGATGGTCATTCTGAAAACAAGATGTTCACATATTAAAAAAGGCTTTAATTATTTGTATACATACTGGCTGAAAGGAACACAACCTTTTTAATGTATAAAACAGAGAAATGAGGCCTACCTGCTGCAGGGTCTGTGTTTCCCAGCAGACGCTGAATGACCTCCTGCAGCGCTGTGCCGTACTCCTCAAAGTCCTGCTCCCTCACAGTGAAGCCAATCTCAAAGGGAGCGCTTATCTACTCAGAGCAGAGGAAGACAATACAGTAAGTGGGATGATTTTGGGAGAGATGGTGTGGTAAAGAATGTGATTTGCCCTCACTGTGATGTGGTTCTCCTCAGCCGGAGGACCCGGCGGCTCCATGAGCTGGCGCCCGACCCTGGAAGACCTCCCTTTGTTCTGTGGTGAGACCAGAGAAATGTCATGGTTATAATCAATTAAGCTTTTGTATGTTCAGATGCACTCAAGGAGATCACATACTTCTCGGTTGCATCAACATGGATTCATTTAGAGAGAAAATTGGTTTAAAATGAGTAAATACAGATTCAAATCAAGCACAGCTATGCTGCCCAATTAAAAAAACGGAATATTGTATTGATTTAAATTCAAATGATATAGTTGAATCAATATGGGGAAGCTTGATAAGCCACATTAAAATGAATAAATAAAATCATTTGTTTCTTACCTGAGGTTTTTGTGAAGGGCTGAGATAGCTGGAGCCTGCGCTGGTCGACTTGCACCACAGAGTCAGAGAACACAACAGAAAGACCATGAAACAGGTGTTTCTTTTCAGAAACATGATGGCATAAAAATCTCAATATGATGATCAGCGGAAATGGTTAAAAGTATCAATCTGATATTGACAGCGAACTTGGTTGTCTTTCCCTTGAAATGACTTTGTTTCGGTGCTTCTGGCTTAATACCTTTTTATACCTTTGCATTTTGGTTTAAGAAGGCATTAAATACATACAGTATCAGATACTGCTGTCATATCCTGGTAGCATTGGACTGTTCAAATGTTTAAATGGATAACAAAATGGGCATTTCTCTGTTGTGACCTGATAGCAGGCCTGCTGATCATCTAATCTGTTTGCGGTCATAGAGAAACAGATAAATGGGACTGATTCAGCACATTATGCATGCCTAAAGGAACATGCCAATATTGAGCTATTATTCCTGGGACAAGAGCAATACACATGCAAATGATTAACAGAAGTATTTACTCAGGCAGACTTTATATCAACACAGTAACACAGTTTGTCAGCATCAGAGCCCATACATGTTTATTTAATAAGCGTAACACTTTTAAACAATCAAAGCTACAAAAAGATGGTGACTTCCCTGCACTACAGAAACATTTCATATCCTTGCTATGAGTTGCTGTTTTCTCCCAAGGGGAATTTGATCAAAACTAAATATTTTAAACTGTGGACATATTGCGCTTTGCCTTTGATTATTACAGAATCAGATTTTTCCATGCTGAAGGCTATGCTCCGTTTTTTTAAAGAAAAAGTTAGAAAGATATGAACCAGATCATGAAACCCTACCAAAAAGATTGAAACACATCAAAGGACAAGGCAGGAGTTCACACAAGGTTAATAAGAATACAACATATAAGTAACAGTAGTATAAAATAGAATTAGGTTAAACGGTCAACATATATAAGTTATTGGGAATATTATAAATATGTCTATGTGCAAGTGTAAGTCCAAAGTAGAAACATACAGTATTGAAACATAATGTACTTAAGTCACTTTTTCAGATACTCCTGATTTACTTGCTACTTCTACTACTCAACAATTCAGAGGGAAATATTGTGCTTTTTACTCCAGTACATTTATTTGACAACTTCAGTTGCTTTGAAGATTTATATAAATAATACAACATATAATCACCCCTTATGTGTAAATGTTAATGCAGGACCTTTACCTGTTAGAGAATAACTCTTCATTGTGGTATTATTACTTTAACTTAATTAAAGGATCTGAACACTTCAACCAGCTCTGCTGATTGAGAGAGAATATTCTTCAGAGCAAAGCAGAGTGTTTACATAGACTGAAGAAAGCAGTGGTGGAAGAAGTACTCAGATCTTGTACTAAAAAAAAGAAATACTCTGTTACAAGTAAAATAACTGCATTCGAAATCTAACTTAAGTACAAGTAGAAAAGTATTGCCATTCAAATATACTTAAAGTAACAAAAGTAAAAGTACTTGTTATGTGTAATGGCCCATGACATTATTGGATTAGGATTATTGATGCATAATGTTTTCATCACAATTGGAACTCATTTGAAATACTTTGCATACGGCTGCTGGATATCTTAACCTAATCTTATGTTGATTATTTACTTATTAGTGGATTTATATTGATCTAATAATCAGAATCCATAAAGTAACTAGTAACTAAAGCTTCAAATATATGTAGTTACGTATAAAGTACAATATTGGCTGCTAAAAAGTTAAGTGTAAGTGATGAAAACTAGCTAAGTACATTTACTCAAGTACTGTACTTAAGTACAATTTTATGGTACTTGTACTCTACTTGAGTATTTTATTTTTTTGCTACTTTGTACTTCTACCCCACTAAGATTCAGAGGTAAATCGTGTACTTTTATTCCATTACATTAAATTGATATACTTTTAGTTATTTTGCTTGTTACTAGTACTCTAGTACTTCTACTACTTCTACTGAAGTACAAAATCTGAGTACTTCTCACACCTCTGCTCAAAGGGACATTTAGCAACCAGGAGAAGGGTCAAGATATAAATACAGACAAATTAAAATAGACTACAGAAAGGAACAAAAACACTTCAAAAAGGACTTAACATCAATAAATAGACACTAGGGTGCATCAAAATACACAGTTCCAGCATATTGATCTGTCTGGGTGCTAAAAGTGTTACCATCCATGAAAAACAATAAATGCAAAAATATTTTTGCGATACGTGGTGATTTAGAGGTGGAACGGCACATCAGCTTTTACGGCAAAAGGGGGTAACCAGCACCCATTGGGGAGCCATGATAAAGCGGTTCATTTTTTATGTCGTTCTCTGGTGCCATCACTTTGGGCTTTGGTTTCAATGTTTGGTTTCAAGAAGAAGAAGAAGAAACAAGCCATGTGACAAAGAAGAAGAAACCCATGTGGCAGCATGTCAAGGTCTCCACGTCCTACGCAACAGCAGACCGAGCGTGCCGCCACACGCTGGAGGCCATCAGTGAGGAACAGCATGAGCAGTGGACACCACGTCCCATGTGCACCCTGCACTGGGACAGCAAGTTGACGCCGATGCTCACCAATGTGCGTCAGTTGGAGGAGCGTCTGACAGTGGTGGTCGGAGATGCGGAGTGGCTCAAACTGCTTGGTGTGCCAGCCTATATGAAGGGAACTGACGAGCCATGCGGAATGATCATCGCCCGGCTGACATGCAAGCTGCTGCAGGAGTGGTCCTGCACCGATCAGGTTGTCAACATGGCATTTGACACCACCGCGTCAAACACTGGCCACGGCAGCTTGCATTGCCATCCAGCCCTCACTGGGTCGACCACTGCTCTGGTCCGGGTGCCGGCACCACATCGGCGAGGTGCTCCTCAGCCACATTTTCACTGACCTCAAGATGGAGACGACACGCTCGCCAGAGGTTACATTGTTTAAACGGCTCCGGGACAACTGGGACCTGGTGCCACATAAGGACAGCGGCCAATTGTCCCGATACATTCCTGATGAGGCCGAACCACCGTTCCTGGGCAAGTTGCGTGCTGAACTCATTGCGTGCGCTGCAGTGCTCGACTACAAGCGAGGTGACTACCGTGAGTTCGTGCAGCTGTGTCTTGTGTATCTGGGTGCAGACAGTGCAGCACACACTCCAGTTACCTTCCAACGGCCGGGAGCACTGCACAAGGCGCGGTGGATGGCCAAGCTGCTCTACACTCTCAAGCTGGCCTTGATGGAGCAGCACATTGCCTTGCTTCCTCAGGGGACCATCACCACGTGGCAGAAGGTGCTGAGGATTCGGGCATTTGCCAACTTCATTTTGCACATCTACGCAACGTGCTGGCTGACCTGCGACACGGCCGTAGATGCCGCATGGAATGACCTCACACTCTACCACCACCTGTACACGTACAAGTCTGTTGACGAGGGCATCGCAGCATCAGCGATCAAGGCACTGGAGCGGCACCTATGGTACCTGACAGGTGAGATGCTGCCCCTGGCACTCTTCAGCACTAAGGTGCCAGTTGGTGAGCGGTGCGCACTTGCAGATGCCATCTTGGAGCACAAGCCGGCTGACATGCGAGCCCCACAGCTCTGCTTTGGCAACCCTCTCACCAACCAGCAGCTTGGCTGACCTTGCCAACCCAGACTGCTGGTTCGGCATGCACCAACTACACATCAATCCAGCGTTTCTCTCACTGGATGTAGAGGATTGGGCTGCCAGTGAAGCATTCCAAATGGGTGCGGTGAATGTACGTGGCGTCAAACTCACCTCAGACTTTGTGGCAGCAGCCAGGAGTGAGGAGCACCTGCAGAATGTGCTGCAGGCAGTTGAGCATGACCGCTCTAAACAGCCAAATCTGCGCCACTGCAAGCGCAAGCTGGACCAGGACTAGGACTCAATTTCATGTTGTTCTTTTTGTTCTTAAAAATAAATGTTGTTCTCAAAAACAATTTCTTGCATTTTTAGAAATTGCCTAGGAAAACACCCAAAACGGCCAATTTTCATATTTTTCACATGCTGTGTTCCATCTATAAATCTCAATGAATTTTCCCAAAACTTTGCAAAAGTAATTTGTATGTGTGTCTGAACAAAATGCAACCCCAGACAGTTTGATATGTTGAGATTTAATTTTTGCATTGCAATTTGATGCACCCTAATAGACACAGAATAATACATAAGCTGAAGAACTACATACAGTAGTTCAACTGGAATTTGGAATTCTGGAGAAAGTATTCTGCTCCAGAACTCCAGAATGTTCCAGACATTCATGGAACTCTGCTGGATCTCCATACCAACTGAGGCCTCTCTGCTGTTCATTTCACACAAACTAGCTGAAGAGAGAGCATTCGAAAACCTACAGAGAGAAAGTTCAAATTATGAACACTAACATGTCTTCTAGACAACACCTCATTGCTGAGATGGAGCTTGTCCATACTTTATCTAAACTGACCCCAGAGGAGAGAAAGGTGGAGGTCAGAAGACAAATGTATGTGGAGCTCAAAGCAGTGGAGATGGAGCGCAGACAAACAGCTGCTCTGGAGACCCTGGCAAAAAGTGAGAGGGACAGAGAAGAGACTCAAAAAGTGACAGAAAGTCTCAAGAAAGTAAACATGGAGAAAGACAGGAGGAGGCAGGAGGCCCAAAAGGAAAGACAGCAGAACCAGTTGAAGCAAGAGAGGCTTCAGTGGCAACAGGTGATGCTGAAGGGGGTCAAAAGCCCAACTCACAACTTCCTCGCTCTGAATGAAGAGCAGGAGAAGAGACGAGAGGAGGCTGACAGCCTGACCCCCGACCTGAAGTCAACTGAGAGAAAGAAGAAGACTCTCCACAACAACTGGGTTGCAGAGAAAGAAATGTACAGTAGGCCTGTCGTTGATGACGCCACCTATCTCCTGTTTGCTGCCAAACCAAACCCAAAGTCTGATGGTATGTATCATCAGGGTTGGGAGGGTTATTTTAAAAATGTAATCTGTTACAATAAAGTTACACGTCAACAATTGTATAAATGTGTCAATAATGTAGTATCCTTATTATGTTATGTCGTTACATGTAATCCAATACTCCACACGCCTGTGTCATATTCCTCTACTGTGGCCTTGTTTTACATTTTTAATTAACATGCAAGTCAACTTTTATCTTCTTTTATCTGAAGGAAAAACAGCTGAGGTCAGAGAGACCCTGCAGTCCATGCAGAAGGACAGACTTTCAGTTGAACACTGGGTTGGAAAGTACCAGCAGAACCACGAGAAGAAGCGGGTTAAACGCCGGCTGAAAGCAGAGGCTCAACACGCCAAATACATCGCCTCCAAGAGCCATGGCCCCCAGCAATCTCTGCTCGATGAACTGTTGGACTGGCCCGTCTGCTAAAAACAGCAGCTTGAAATCCAGATCTAACCTTGTTTTTTTGTTTTCTTTATTGTTTTTTCTTAAAGTGTTCATTTTAAAACCTCAAATTGTTCTGTCTACTCTCTTACATTAATGTTGGTTAGGATGTGTAATATACTGAGGAGCAGTGTTTGTCCGTAACTAAGTACGTTTACTCAAGCAATGTACTTAAGCAGGGCCGTCCCTGGCCAACTTGAGGCCCCACGCAAAGTTAGATGATGAGGCCCTCTGTTTCGCGAGCGTCGTCGTCGTCGGCGGGGGGGGGGGGGGGGGGGCTAGTGGAAAACCGTGCCGCGCCACACTAATTGTGCCACATAAACGCATAGGTGCGCCTCAGTTGAGGCTCCCTCCGCAAGATGAGGCCCCCTCCGCAAGGTGAGGCCCCACACAGTCTGCGTGATCTTCCTGTAGGGAGGGACGGCCCTGTACTTAAGTAAACATTTTTGGTACTTGTACCTTACTTGAGTCTTTCCATTTTAAGCTACTTTGTACTTCTACTCCACTACAATTCAGAGGTCAATATTGTACCTTTACTATTCTACCCAGGTTGATAAACACAACAGTACATCAATCATTATAATAACCAAATAAAATATATGATTCTGAAATGAACCAACCTGCATATTGAGTACTTTTGTTAGGCCTACTCCTAAATGTAGATGCCCATACTTTTGTACTTTTACTTGAGTAACATTTTAATTGCAGTAATTTTACTTGAAATACAGTATTCCTACACTCTGGTATTTCTATTAATACTTAACTACAAGATCTGAGTACTTCACTTCTGTTTTTTACTTTCCACCACTGCTATAAAGACCGTAAAGGGTGTTTACAGTAAATTGTATTTTAAAAGGCCACTAGTTGGCGGTAAAGCCACATTTCATAAACGGGAGAACCACCAACGAAGAAGTCAGGAAGTCAGCAGCAGCATTTCAGCAGCAGCAGCTCGCACATCATGGAGTATTAAAGAAGTGATAAACATGGATAAAAAGAAGAAACCCTTCAACGTGACGGCTTCATCTGTGAGTGGCATTCAGAAGCAGCTTTACAAACTACTATTGCTGCTGTGTGGCGTTTAGTTAAATATAACAGCTAACGGTAGCTAACTCTCAGGCTATGTTGCTAACACATAAACAGAGTTACAGCTGTGTTAGTAGCAAAACAATAACTATTGATTTAAGTATAACGTTATTTCTGATATCACCTTTGTTCTTACAGCTGGTGGACCTTAAAGCTGAACTGTACAGGAAGCAGGAACAATTCAAACAGGACAAACTTGGGCATGACAACACTGGAGCTGGGTTCACATCAAGAGCCAAAGTCAAGGTACAGTATGTGGTATTTGTTTTGGGGCCTATTTTTACCTGTTTGTTTAATGAAAGAGATCTAGAGCTACAACGATTGGTTGACTAATTATTTTGAATTTGTAAAAGTATGTTATCTTGCATAAATGTCAGAAAAGCTTATAACATTTTCTGCTTCTCAGATATATTCTCCTTCTTCTATTGTATATCATATTAACTGAATATCTCCCGGTTATGTACCGAAAAAAACCGAGATATTGAGAAAACTAGGATGGACATTTGCACTATTTTCTGACATTTTATCCATTATCGATGAAGAAGATAATCATTACCACCCTTCTATTTTTATTTTTCTATTCTTTTTATTTTTTTTATTGCTTTTTATTAATTCTACCGTGTTGTGTCATGTCTATTTATACTGTTCCTGCTCACTGCTTGTAGCACTTCGGGATTTGAATTCGAATATGAAGTGCTAAATGGAACCCATTATTATTATTATTATTATTATTATTAAATGTTAGTGAGATCACTAACGATGTTTCGTCTTCATGCTCTTGAGTAGAAACCTAATGTCTGGATCAAACAAAACACTGGAGTCTCAGCAAGAGCTGAGAAAGATGCGGAGCAGCTGTCTGAGGAGCAGAGCAGTCTGGATACCTCAAAGTGAGTTCAACATATTATATTGTAGATTCACTGTCATGATAAAATGATGACAAAAACCTCTAACTTCTAATCTTCTAATAACAGACGCAAGCTAGAGGAGAAGGCCAAACTCTACGAGCAAATGACAAAAGGAGACTTTCCAGGTTTGTTGAGTAAAAATGATATCTTCTAATAATTTAGTTCCATAGCTAAATGTACTTTATAATAAACTTGTCTTGTATTCCCCAGATGAAGAGACAGAAGGACTGTTCCTGGTGGATTTCACCCAGAAGATTATTGACAAAAAGAGAGAAACGCTTGCACAGAAAAGAGAGGATGAGGAAAGAGGAAATAGGTCTCCTGTCCCTCCTCCTGAAAATCCAAATGAGGAATGGTAATGTCTCTTTCATATATTTTTAAGGGTTTGATTTAGGAAATGTAAAGTGCAGTTAGTATTTTTGTTTCAAAGTACATATGTTAAATACTATAGGGCTGTCAGAAAGAAGTATGATATTCATACCAATTCCAGTACCATTAAAGTGATACCTATACCAATAGGGTGCTTCACTTATTATTTAAATGTATATATAAAAAAAAGTATATCCTGTTAGTAATCTGTTCTGCTGTTTTGTTAATCTGTAGGGTGGATTATGAGGATGCTTTGGGCCGATCTCGGAGATGCATGAAGAAAGACCTGCCTGGGTTTGAGAAATTGGACCAAAACCTTTACGGAAAAGCGTAAATATCCTACAGATAAAACCTTTAAAATGTGCTGGAGTTGGTTCCTTGATGATGGGAACTTTATTGATACCACTCTTCCATGTAGAAAAGCCTCTGCTGAGAAGACCTTACTCTCGGAGGACATGCGCAGAGAGTTGCAGAGGCAGGAGTGGGAGATGGAGGAAGAGGAGGCCATGAAGAGGCCTGTCGGACCCATCCACTACGAGGATATCAGGGGACAAGGTTACTTTTAACGCATCTCTTAAATGTTTCCAGCACACGTTTGAAATACAGGTATGTGTTCTGTAAGTCTTGTGCTGTTCAAAAAACATATTTCTGTCTGTTCTGTCTCACAGAGGCTCGAGATCTCGGTGTGGGTTACTTTGCGTTCGCTCATGATGCCGAGCAGCGCAGGAAGCAGAGAGAAACTCTGGACATGCTCAGAGACCAGGTGAGAACACATATCTAGCCTGTTAAAATATAAATATATATTAGGAGAGGGCATTTTAAAAGTTCTATGGATAACATAGTCCCCCACACTAAAAGCATACTCTTACATGTATGTCGATCCACACAAATCCACACTTTGATGGACTTTATTATGTATTTGTAGTTTACCCACTTTTGCTCAGCCGACTATACACTTTAAGTTTATGTTATATTGTTGTCTCTAGTTAATCAAATCTATATTTATTTAAAAAAATGAATAATGCTGTCTTGAGTGTTTGCTCAGTCTTTGTTCTTGTCCTTCAGACAACCGAGCAGCGCACTAAGAGGGAACAGCTGAAGGACAAGAGGCAGGCCATCCTGAAGGCTCGATTGTCTAAAGTGAGGAGTAGGAAGACGAAGAAGGCCAAGCTGGATGGCACGGAGGACGACGACAATGAAGGTGTGTATCCTCAACTCCCTCACATCAAATGCAGCCGTTTGCATATAAAGTCTGCATGCATGCTGCAGTTCAAAGATCACATGAACGCTAATGAGGGATTGTTGTGAATTGTGTGTCCTAGGAGGGGACGACGAAGGGGACTTGATAGGACCCCCGGCTCCACCAGAGGAGGTACCAGAGGTCAGCAGAGCGAGGAAGGTGGAAGTTGAGATCCAGGAAAGGAAGGACTCCAAACCAGGAGTTCCTCATGTCAGGGAATGGGACAGGGGCAAAGGTATGTCTCATTTTGTAAAGGTCTCTAGTGAGAAAATATTTAGGACTACGATTAAGGTTTGTTGGGAAAACATGTGAGTGCCCAGCAAAATTAGGACTTGTACTTCTCTGCCTTTTTCAAACAATGGTAAATCATCGATGCAAGAACAAAAAATAAATGACGGTTACATTTCATTCAGCGGCTTCAAAGGCTAAACCGACTGCTAAACCCAAAGTCCAATGAGTTAAGAAGAAAGGGAAAGGGTTTGACATCCCAGATTTCTAAGTTCAGAAGAACACTTATTATTTCACATTGCACTTAAGTGTTCTGAACAGATAGTTCTTCAGAGAGTTTGGAAACCTCTTACCTTTTTAGCAATGACTTTGGAAAGCTGACAACATTTGTATTTAATGATGGCAATTATTTAAAGAATAATATGCATTGCATTATATTAGAAGAAACCTACTTCATGTTACACACAAGATCATTCGTTTTCCCATCTGGTTAAGATCCCTTTCCAGTACTGTTTTGGTGTCCTGATCATTCTCTCAGTCAATGCAGGTGCTTCCCTGCACATGCATACATTTGCAAGTGGAATATTAAGTTAAAGGTCATATAGTTGGAGGTACTGATCTCACTCTTTTTGTAGTACTATGTTATGCAGCTGTGGATATATATCTATACTGACATGTGCCATGGGTGGAACACAAATTCAAACTTTTATAAACAACGTATGCCATCGTCGGCTTTAAGGGATTTCAGTAAAGTTTCATTACTTTGTGAAGTAAGTAACTTCTTTAACTCCTCCTTTTTCCTGTTTCCTCCAGAGTCCATGTTTAATGAGTGGACATCACGGCGTCGCGATGAGCGAGAGTCAGAGTTCGCCCCTCCCACTGCGTACTTTTCTGAGTGGAAGAGAGAGCGATCGGTGAAGGTTAAAACTCAAGAGAGTAAATCCAAGATGTCCTTCAAGTGGAGCAAGGGCCCAGAAGAGGTCTCTGAGAGCAAAGAGCAGCCACTTTCTCCGCCAAAAACTGCCCCCTCACCTCCTGCCCCTCAACCACCTCCTCCAACTCCTCCACAACCACCTCCACAACCACCTCCTCCACAACCACAGACTCCATCCCAGGCTTCACCTTCAGGTCTCCCAGCAGAGTCCGCTCCGGTGTCTGCTCCTCCCTTTAATCCCCAGTTTCCCCCTCATTATGCTCAGTTTCCTCGTCCACCTCCTCCTCAGTTTGCTGGACAGCCTCACATGTATCCCCCCCAGTACCCAAACCAGTATTACAACCAATATCCGCCCCAATATCCTCCACAATATCTGCCACAATATGCTCCACAATATCCTCCCCAATATCCAACACATTATGCTCCCCAATATGCTCCTCAGTTTCCTTCCCAGGTTCCTCCTCAGTTTCCTTCCCAGGTTCCTCCTCAGTTTCCTTCCCAGGTTCCTCCTCAGGTTCCTCCGGAGGTTCCTCCTCAGGTTCCCCCTCAGGTTCCTCCCCAGGTTCCTCCTCAGCAGCAGAGCCAGTCTCAGCCTGAGCAGCCTGAACAGAGTATGGATGAAATGCTGTCCTTCTACAGGAGCATTACCTGATATCTAAATGATTCTACTTGCTGTGTAGTTTGTATTTAGAGTGTAAATACTGCTGTCTAATTTTTTTTAATGACATTTTAGAAACAACAAACACATTGCCTCAGATCTTTACAGTTTCAGCATGTAATAAACACAAGGAATACTGTAACTATGTTTTTTTTCTGACAGTTAATTTAATTCAGTTTATACAATTTAAAATCTTATAAAGCTTCACCTTATGAGGATCTATTGTAATGGTGAGAAAGCATATCATGAAGAGGTTACTCCTGGTTTAAGTATTTAAGATATTTGAAAGTCTAGAGAGGATTCTGCAGTATGAAAATATCCACCAGATGGTACTGTACACTTTCATGTGGAGAACATATCTGCAAGTGGCCGAACTGTACTGCAGTGATATATCTGAACTGTTGAAGGACATTAATCTACAGCTGCTGCTATTTTAATGAACATCAATCTGCTGATAATTTCTCCCATTAAGTAAACAGTTGTTATGTCTATCTAAAACCCAATAACATTCAGTGTATTAGCAGATATGAGGAACAAAAGCGGCACATTTTCACAACTGGAAAAAACGTTTTGAGTTTAGAACGGACTTAAAACATTTATGGATAAATGTGTTTGGATTATGTTTAAGTCCATTTACAATTTTATTTTTGTATTAAATGATTATATTTGAGTGTTTGGATACAATACTTATTTTTTTAAACGGGTAAAGAATACTTGCATTGTGTCTTATTTCTCAAAACTGTATGAAGCCATGGCAGCTGGGTAAAGGCAACCGGTTGTGAGTGTGTTTAGTTTTTAAGAGATGTTTTCTTTACGTGAAATGTGTGTTAGAGGATTGTAGCGTCCTGCTGAAGCCATCAGTCATCAGAGCTGAACCTCTTCACTGCTCCCTGATGCCGGACCGGACTCATCCTGGTGTTCTGCATCACCAAGTCCCAGTACCTGTTGGACTGGTGAGTTTCAAACTTCTCAACTCGGCTTTATTTGTATAGCAAATGAATACAGTCATGCAGGCCACAGTGCTTCACAGAGTCAGAATAAACAGCACAGACAGACAACATAATTAGAACACTAAAATAGACCTCAATCATAATTTCAATTGAACACACTGTCTTAATCTGGAGAAGAGAATGTAAATGCAGAATGAAAGAGTTATCTAAATATAGAAAGGTATAATTAGTAAAGAGGAACACATTGATCCTCAAGAAAGTGCAACAAGGTCTCCTGCTGTGATGTATTGCCATGTTGGTGGTGACTATCTTTTAAAAGAGCACTGTGCAATGCAGAGGGAATCAATAACAGAAGAACATGATTTAATAACTGCTCAGTGCACATTAAGACAGCGAAACGGCCTTAAACAGTATGTGTTGTGGCTGTAGCAGCTTCTTTTATACAGTATTTAGCTATTTTTCTGAACGTCCACCCCGGACTGAGAAGAGCAAGAGACCTCTTCTGTGTGGAATCACCTCTGCACTCAAAACGAACACAGGCTTGATACAAATGTGCATCTTCTCAGCTTAATTTGACCTGCTGACTCACCACTTTGTCGAATCAAATCACTTATTAGGGACAGGAGGGAGTGTCTCTCTGACAGATACTCCTCCTCTCTCTTGGCAGTAAAACCCTGCTGTGGCTGAGGAAAATTAAAACCTGCTGTTTTCATGATGGAAATTAAACGACCTTCAGTACATGGAAATCGCTTCCAATCTAATGTGACTTTTCTACATTATAATATAATGGGATTTTTCTTTCTAAGCAGTTTATTTTCTTAAGTTTTATTTGTTGAACCAGCATTCACATACACACTGATCAGACGTCCGGTCACACACACACACAGTGGAGGTGTCAGTTTAGTGATGTTTCTTTCAGTAGTGCAGGAGCTAATGGAGCCTTTATGAGGTCTGACACTTGTTTCTCAGTTATTCTGCCCTGCAGTATGTCCTGAGCAGGGAATCAATGATGTCTTCAATGCACTGCAGGTCTGGTGGAGCAGGTCTGGACTCTTGATAATGCAGCTTTACTGGGATGTAAGGCGACAAAGGGTCAGGTCAATAAGCTCTGATGTTTACAAGCAGAATGAAACCTCATACATGGTAAGATCAAATCCTTACACATCCTTCACTGATCTGAGAGAGCATTTCACTAAAGTAGTGCAGTGGTTTTGTGTTATTAGTTGGATCTGCCCTCATTTTTTATTGTATTAATCTGTAATGACTCCATCTAAGACTAATTCCAAAAGGAACAGGCATGCACAGCGGCAGCAGTAGTAGTAGTAAGATGCTTGGTCCAAGAGATACTTTTATTTTAAAGTTGCCGTGTACTAGCAAAATGAAAAGCTTTTAATGGGACTGGCACCCAGATATGAAAACAACATAACCAACAAATTATTAAAATAACACCAAAAATGCCATTTAACACTATTAAAGGAACAAATGTACAGCACATTCATTTGTAGATTTTCTAGGGAATGCTCTCTAAATGTGTGTAATGTAGAAACCATTAAAGAAACTCATGGTGCTCAACGCGATGAGCCTAAACACGAATCTTTCCCTCCAAACTCTTCAATCAGTCGAACTCATTTGCTTAAGTAAATGAATTGTCCTTTCCTCAAACATTCTCTTGAAATTCCTATGACTTTTTATTGGCTGAGAGCTGAACTTTTTATACGAGCTCAGATAAGACACTCGTCTGAAAGGGTTTTTTAATTGAGGCAGTTTTTATGATGCAGATTCTCGATTGGGACTGGACTCAACATGAAGAAAAAGGGATTCAAAATCATAAATTGTCCCAGTCTCAGGGCAGATTCTGAAACTATGTCACTAAGCTGGAGGAATCGTTGGAACTGAAAGGGTTACCTAATTTTACAATGCAACAAAAGAGACACAAATAGTCCAAAAAGCCAGGATTTTGAGCTTATAGGATCAGTTTAGGATTCTCAAAATAAAGTGCAGACATTAACATAAAACAAGTGAAGGGAGTAAAGGAAATACCACTGGCTCCATTAAGTATAATAGGCCATTAAAGCTTTTTCAGTAAAATCAGGCATATTGAGTCAACAAACAAATGTAGAAAACTACTGCAGGATAATGAGGTGTATAAAAATAATACAGTCTTTAAAGGGAGACTGCAGCTTTTAGACACTGTACGTTTTTTCAAAAGCATTTTCTGGCCATTCTAAAACCAGGATGTAATGTTTACATGCACAACACATAACTTGAATACTCCAGAAACAAAACATAGCTGCAACACTGGTGCAAATGTACAAAGAATATGTTCAGAACAGACACTCAGGAAATAACTTTTGGACATTTTAAACAGGAGAATTGGAAAGATAAATAATAGAAAAGTTTTGAAAAACATGACGAATGAATCCCACCCGAGCACATGTACATCAGAACATCATTATAATCAAAAATATGCATCAATATGTTACAACACCAACATAAAAATAGATTTTATCGGGCTCAGTGGTTTAAAAAAATGTTTCATTTTACTAACCTGAATGAAGAAGGCTTCTTTTATTTCGTTAAACAGATTAAGAGGGAATTCCAATCTGGAGGGACACGGCCATCTTTGGAAATATTTTCAAAGTGGACACTTAAATGAAAGGTTACAATAATCAAGAAAAAAAAAAATAGGCTTGTACCTACAACTACCAGTATTGTCAATAAAGTATCACAGTGGTATGATATATGTCCTTGAGTACATTACAAATGTAAACATCTTTGGATAGCATTGAATAACACTTGGGTTGTACAATTGATGAGGAAACATGGGACATCAGACAATGGGGGATAAATCAGAGAAGCTATAGGCAATGTATTCATTACATGATTCCACAGATGTTATCATCCCTCTACAAGACTATAAAATGTGCCTAATTAAAGTTAGTTTATGTTGGAAATGTAAAGCAGAGTGGGGCGTATACATGCACACATAAGTTCAATAGTCTCTCCCTTGTGGATAAAGGTTCTGTAATGAATGGGTGAAGAGTTACAATGTGAATTGTACAGAATCAGATCAACAACGTTATGTTTCCTCGGAGACAATACTCTAGTGAAGCAGTACATTTGCATTTAGTGTATCAACACTTTTAATAACCTGTGCCCTGGGTTAATTCGGAGACATTTGAAAGAGACTCATTCCCATTCAATACAAATGTAGAGGGAACAAATGATGGACATTGTTGCATGAGAAATAATGCTTGGAAAATATGACTAGAATATAATACGGCTAAAAAACATTGGGACAGCTTTAATGGAAATATACCTTATGTGTGTACAGTACAGTGTAATGGCTGCCATGTTGCTAAATTCTTCCCAACCAATTATTGTTAAAAACTTGCCTTCGTTGTACGAAGTATCATTTTTCTTTGTGATTTTGTTCGGTTTCTTCTTTTTCCGTTTTTTTTCAGATATTCCAAAAATGTGATGAAACTTTAAATTATCACAAAGCATTCAAAATGCAGGTCAAACAAAGACACACTAACTAGCACAAGGTGACATTGCTGGACTGGCAGTAAAGTTACTTTGAGATGAGTTTTTCAGTGAAGTCATAAAACAATAGGGGGCTTTTTGTGTCGTCCGGCAAAACTTAAAGAGAGACATGTGGAAAATCAGACATTCATTAGAGCTTATTACATTTCATTTCTGATATGTCAGCATGTTTATCCATCTAAATTAATTTCACCTTCTGTTCTGTACTACCTGAGATGGACAGCAGGTCTGTTTCATTTCCTCTCAACATGACGTGATTCTGTGGTGGCTCTACTCTTCAGCCACCTCCCTTGTGAGTGTGTGTTCCCTTTCCCTGTCTGTGTGGGCGTGGTGGCTGTCACTCCTGGCTTCCGGCTCAATCTCCACCTGCTGCAAATCTCCACCTGCTGCAATCAGCTTTACACACCTGATTCCCATTCAGCCAATTACTAATGGTATATCAGCGGAGGCTCCACAACATGTCAGCGCCAGATCGTTGTTTAAACCCCAGTGGTAACTCTCAGCCTTCTTAGCCGATTTAAGCTATTTCTCTGTACACGGAATACTTTTCTCACCTGTTTCTCTTATGCTCCAGGATCACTCTCCAGCCGCCTTGTTACCATCACCTGCCGCCACCAGTCATCATTCCAACCGGATTACTCTCCACGCTCCTCCCCCTCACAATAAACCTTTTTTCCAACACTCTGCCGTGTCCTGCGTTTGGGTCCTATCGGATATCGTAACAGAACGATCTGGCCAGTATGGACTCAGCGGACACAGGCCACCAGTCCAAGACTGCGGACGAACTCAGCCAAGCCCTGGCCAATCAAGGTGCTCTCGTGGGGCATCACGACGTGGTTCTCCGTGAGGTTGTGGAGACTCTCCGGAACCTCTCCGCTAACGTGCAAAGGATCGGCACACAAGTGGAACTGCTCACCTCACAGTTTTCTCCCCCGCAGCCCGCTGCACAGCCGACAGCTCCTCCCCCCGCTCCTGCCGCACCTCTCCATCAGCTACGAGAGGCTGTTATTCCTACACCGGAGCGATACGCTGGAGATTTGGGTATTTGTAGAGCCTTTTTGTTCCAGTGTTCGTTAGTTTTTGAGCAGCAGCCTAGTACTTATCATACAGATGGGGCTAGGGTAGCATATGTAATGAGTCTGTTGAGGGGGAGTGCTCTAGATTGGGCTACAGCCGTTAGGGAGAGCCAGCCACACATTTGCTTATCATTTGATACTTTCATTTCCGAAATGAAAAAAGTTTTTGATCACCCGGTACGGGGGAGGGACGCTTCTAGGCGCCTTCTTTCTCTCCGGCAGGGCTCCCGTAGTGTAGCCGAATTTTCAGTTGAGTTTAGAACAGTTGCTGCTGACTCAGGCTGGAATAACGAGTCATTGCAAGATGTTTTTCTTCAAGGGCTGAACGAAGCAATTAAAGACGAGCTAGCTGCTAGGGATCATCCAGTTAGCTTGGATAATTTAATTGCCACAGCTATCAAGATTGATAATCGCCTCAGAGAGAGACGCAGGGATAGGAATAGCCGTCACCCCAATCCCAGCTACTCCTCACTTGATCCCCGAATTGGCACTGCCACTGCCCCAATCTCCAGATCCTTTCCGACTCCTTTCTCGGTTTCACCCCCCGAAGATGAGCCCATGCAAGTGGGAAGGGCCCGCCTCTCACCATCTGAGCGGGCTAGAAGGATCCAGGCTGGGGAATGTGTTTATTGCAGCCAAACCAGTCATCTAGTTTCCTCCTGTCCTAATCTGCCAAAAGGTCAGGCTCGTCAGTAGCTGTGGGGATTCTGGCGAGCCCTTCCTCCTCTTTCAACCCCCGACCCAGAACGCAGCTAGAAGCCGTTCTTTGCTGCAACCAACAGTCACTACCCCTGCTCGCCTTAGTGGACTCGGGGGCGGACGAGAATTTTTTGGACATTGACATTGCAGCTCAGGCAGGAATTCCCTGCGAAGTGTTAGATTCACCTCTTAATGCCAATGCTCTAAATCAGGGGTGGGCAATTATTTTTTACAAGGGGCCACTTCAGAAACTCGAGCTGTGTTGGGGGGCCGAATTATAAAATAAGTTGAACTTAATTCTGCTCAATATACCAATACTGAAAAGGTGTTTTACAGTATGTTAAAGATAAGAAATGAATCAGCTTTATACAAAAAGAAATGAGTGCTTTTTGTTTTTCAGTTAATTTTACTTGTTCAGTGAGAAAAATCCAGTCTGTCTTGGGCTTGAACAAGTGCACGGAAATCTGGTTCAATGTCTGAGGTGGATATGCGAAGGACAGCTGAGAGGTGATCATCAGTGATAGAGGATCTATATCTGGATTTGTTGAACTTCATCACTGAGAATGTCTGTTCACATATGTAGGTAGATCCAAAGAGGACCATCATCTTCTGAGCACGTCTCCTGATGTGTGGAAAGTTCTCCTCTTTCAGGGAAGAGTAAAACTCAGGCAGTGAGACTGACCTAAAGTGCTCTGACAGAAGTGTGTCAGACTGCAGGTCAATGAGTTCAAGCTGAACATCACTGGGTGCATCATCCACATGGCATGTAAATGGGGAAAAGATCATGTTCATTTTATTCTCAACTGTTTTGAAGTCTTTAAATCGCCTTGAAAACTCACCATGCAGTGCTTCTAACATGGATGAGTACCTCTGGAGGTGATCAGCTGATGGTGTGGCTTCCTTCAGTGTTGGCAAGTGCGTGAGAATGTTGTCCTCCATTTGGCTTGAGAGAAGCGTAGGAAGATGAGTAGCTGGGCAGTGTCACGTACATCGCAGCTCTCATCCAAAGCCAAGGAAAAAAAGTCAAAGTTGACCGCTCTGTTCTGCAGCTGAAGCTCCAGATTTCCCGCGATGTCCTCAATCCTCCTCGTAACAGTGCGTCACTTTCTCATTTCACTTTCGCAGAGTCCAACAAACACTCCTTAATGAACTCTCCGTCCGAAAACGGTTTACTTTTTTTTGCAATTTTGTGGGATAAGACATAACTTGTCTTGACAGCTGCATCTCTGGATGTGGAATGTTTTGTGGAAATGTGTTGTTGACTTTGCAGCTTAGCTAGCAAAGCATCCGACCCCTTTTGCCCGCTCTTCCTCAGACAGGTTATTGTATTTATCTGCGTGTTTGATTGCATAGTGGCGACTCAAATTGTACTCCTTGAACACAGCGACCTGCGCACCACAAACTAAACACACAGCTTTACCTTTCACTTCTGTAAATAAATACTTAGCGGTCCATGTCTTGTTGAAAACGCGGCATTCAGTATCGATCTTTCTTTTTTTGCCCATAGCGGACATTTCGAGGACTAGCCGGCCAGCATCACTCGTAGCTGTTCACGGCATGCGCGTTTACGTAAATAAATAAAAAAAACAGCAGCGCCCTTTTCAAAATAAAAGCAACACAGTTAGAAAAGTATTTACGCCATGCAAGCAATACAGCTGTGTTGCTTTTATTTTGAAAAGGTTGCTGTTTTTTTTTATTATGTTATAATTTATGATCAACCTCACACGGGCCGGCCAAGGCCGGCCAACGGGCCGGATGTGGCCCGCGGGCCGTAAAATGCCCACCCCTGCTCTAAATGGACAATTCCTGGCCCAAGTCACTCACCGCACCAAGCCAGTAAACCTCATTCTGTCTGGAAACCATTGTGAGTTTATTCAGTTTCACCTTATTTCCTCACCTCATGCTCCCATAGTGTTGGGTCATCCCTGGTTAAGAACACACAACCCCCAGATTGATTGGGTAACTGGCAAAATCATTAGTTGGAGTTGTTTTTGTTTATCCTCATGCCTGCAGTCTGCCCTACCGCCAGCAGAGGCCGCCGCTTCACCACCCAAGATCGAGCCGCCTGACCTGTTATCTGTCCCCATGGAATATCATAGCCTAGGAGAGGTGTTCAGTAAACAGCGAGCTCTTTCTCTTCCTCCTCATCGACCCTACGACTGTCCCATTGACCTCCTTCCCGGGGCCCCTCTGCCTTCCTCACGTCTGTTCAACCTGTCTCGCCCTGAGAGAAAATCCATGGAGAGTTACATCCATGACTCCCTGGCTGCTGGTGTCATCCGCCCATCCTCCTCCCCGGTCGGTGCTGGGTTCTTCTTCGTGTCCAAGAAGGACCGCTCACTGCGGCCCTGCATTGATTACAGGGGTCTCAATGCCATCACTATAAAAAACAAATATCCATTACCCCTCATTAACTCCGCCTTTGAACCCCTCCAGGAAGCCACCATCTTTTCTAAACTGGACCCCCGCAATGCCTACCACCTCGTCAGAATCCGTGAAGGGGACGAGTGGAAGACTGCCTTTAACACACCACTCGGTCACTTTGAGTATCTGGTGATGCCTTTTGGACTGACGAATGCCCCAGCAGTTTTTCAGTCAATGGTGAACGATGTGCTCCGTGACCTCCTCAACCGGTCAGTCTTTGTCTACTTGGATAACATTCTCATTTTCTCCCGTAACAAGGAGGAGCACATTATCCATGTCAGGCAGGTGCTGCAGAGACTCCTTGAAAACAGACTCTTTGTGAAGGCGGAGAAATGCGAATTCCATGTCAACACAGTCTCATTCCTGGGCTACATCGTTGAGGAAGGAAAGATTAAGACCGACCCTGAGAAGATCCAAGCGGTGGCGGGGTGGCCCAAACCAACCTCAGTTAAACTGCTTCAACAGTTTCTTGGTTTCGCCAATTTTTATCGGCGCTTCATCAGAGACTACAGCAGAGTGGCGGGCCCTTTAACCAGACTCACTTCCCCTACAACTGGTTTTTTCTGGACCCCAGAGTGCGATGCAGCCTTCTCGGAGCTAAAGAGACTTTTCACCACTGCCCCTGTGCTCATCCACCCTGATTCCTCTCGCCAGTTCGTGGTGGAGGTCGATGCCTCCAACACCGGGGTAGGGGCAGTTCTTTCCCAGCGCTCGGAACGAGACCAAAAATTACATCCTTGTGCATTTTTCTCTCGCCGCCTCACTCCAGCTGAGAAGAACTATGACGTGGGTAACAGAGAGCTGCTGGCTGTCAAACTTGCCCTAGAGGAGTGGAGGCACTGGCTGGAGGGAGCCGAGCTCCCTTTTATTGTATGGACAGACCACAAAAACTTGGCGTACATCCAATCTGCCAAGCGCCTTAACTCTCGTCAGGCTCGATGGGCCCTGTATTTCGGCCGCTACTCATTCACCCTTACCTACCGTCCAGGGTCACGGAACCTCAAGCCGGACGCTCTCTCTCGCCAGTTCGCTTCCGAAGGACCAGCTGCCAATCCAGACACTATCCTGCCTGCCTCCTGCGTGGTGGCGACTGTTACCTGGGAGATTGAGTCATTGGTTAAGGAGGCTCAGCGGGCGCAACCTAACCCAGGTAACTGCCCAGCTAATAGTCTTTTTGTGCCTACCCCTGTTCGCTCCAAGGTCCTGCAGTGGGCACACGCCTCCCGTCTCTCCTGTCATCCTGGTGTCCATCGCACACTGTTTATTCTAAGACAACGGTTCTGGTGGCCTTCCATGGCTCAAGACACCAGGGCCTTTGTTGCTGCCTGTACAGTATGTGCCCGCGCCAAGTCCTCCCACCAATCTCCCTCTGGCCTGCTTCGCCCGCTGCCGGTACCTAGTCGTCCTTGGTCGCATGTGGCCTTGGATTTTGTCACTGGACTTCCACTGTCACAAGGAAATACCATCATCCTAACTATTGTGGACAGATTTTCCAAGATGGTACACTTTGTTGCTCTTCCCAAGCTTCCCACAGCCCGAGAGACTGCAGATCTTCTGGTCAATCATGTTGTTCGACTCCATGGGATTCCCACCGACATCGTCTCTGACCGGGGTCCCCAGTTCATTTCCCACGTTTGGAAAGCCTTCTGTCAGGCTCTGGGAGCATCAGTGAGCCTGTCATCTGGATATCATCCTCAGACGAACGGGCAAACGGAACGGGCCAACCAGGATCTGGGGGCGGCTCTTCGCTGTGTGCCTTTCAGGAACCCTTCGTCATGGTGCCCACATCTGCCATGGATCGAATATGCCCACAACTCCCTGTCAAATGCAGCCACAGGTATTTCACCCTTTCATTGTGCCATGGGTTTCCAACCACCCCCGTTTCCATCCCAGGAAGAGGAGGTTGCTGTTCCTTCCGTTCAGACCCACCTTCGTCGCTGTCATAAGGTGTGGAGGGACACCCGAGCCGCCCTGCTCCGCTCCGCTGCCCGCAACTGCCTCATCGCAGACCGCCACAGGACCCCGGCTCCCAACTACTTACCAGGTCAGAGTGTTTGGCTTTCCTCCAAAGATCTCCCACTCAAGACAGAGTCGAAGAAACTCACGCCACGTTATGTCGGCCTCTTCATCATCGACTCAGTTATCAACCCATCTGCAGTAAAACTCAAGCTTCCCCCACACATGAAGGTTCATCCGACATTTCATGTTTCTCTGTTGAAACCTGTTGCCAGCAGCTCCTTGTCTCCTCCAGTGAGTGTTCCCCCAACCCCCCCCGCATCATCAATGATCACCCAACCTACACCGTCAGGCGATTGTTGGACGTTCGTTGCCGTGGAAGGGGATTCCAATATCTTGTGGATTGGGAGGGCTATGGTCCAGAGGAGAGGTCTTGGGTTCCCCGGCGAAACATCGTGGGCGCGTCCCTGGTTCGGGACTTCCACCGGGATAACCCTGGTAGACCGCCTGGAGGCGTCCCTTAAGGGGGGGGGTACTGTGGTGGCTCTACTCTTCAGCCACCTCCCTTGTGAGTGTGTGTTCCCATTCCCTGTCTGTGTGGGCGTGGTGGCTGTCACTCCTGGCTCCCGGCTCAATCTCCACCTGCAGCAAATCTCCACCTGCTGCAATCAGCTTTACACACCTGATTCCCATTCAGCCAATTACTAATGGTATATCAGCGGAGGCTCCACAACATGTCAGCGCCAGATCGTTGTTTAAACCCCAGTGGTAACTCAGCCTTCTTAGCCGATTTAAGCTATTTCTCTGTACACGGAATACTTTTCTCACCTGTTTCTCTTATGCTCCAGGATCACTCTCCAGCCGCCTTGTTACCATCACCTGCCGCCACCAGTCATCATTCCAACCGGATTACTCTCCACGCTCACCAGTCTTCATTCCTACCGGATTACTCTCCACGCTCCTCCACCTCACAATAAACCTTTTTTCCAACACTCTGCCGTGTCCTGCGTTTGGGTCCTATCGGATATCGTAACAGATTCTTGCTTTGGGATGCAAGTTGTTCTTCTGTGTGCTTATCTCAGCTGTGGAGCGCTGCAGGAGTTTAACTCGTCCTCATAGAAAAGCCACCTAATATAAACTAAATGAAATGCAGTGGGAAAATGATGTGTACAGCTCATTTCTGAAACTGTTTGTTTAATGTTTTCATATATTGTTTTCAAGTGACTCAAACAACTAGACCTAGTTGTTTAATTTTTTGAGGTGTGAACTCTTACAGTGTTCTTAGTATTATCAACCGTTTTTACCGTTGCACATGTTGTTTTCAGAAATCCTCCTAAATGGACTTTTCATCTGATTAAAGCCAAATTTCGAGGACACACTTTTTCAATCTTGGTCATTTTTAGTAGTCCTACCCGATAGAAACTGAGCACAAAGATAAACTCAGATACTCACGATTCTTCACAATGGCATCAAACTCGTTTTGTATGGTTTTGATAACTACCCCTACTTACAGAAAATAACATATTGAATATTTAATGCAAATAAACCCCTTATACCCCCAATCAAAAACATATCCTTGGAAGTACATTATTTATATTCAAAGGACCAAAACTGCATATAATAGTAAAAGGCAAAAAAAAAAAGTAATTTGATCGCATGCTTTCACATCAGAGCAGGGTCCATAGGGCAGACAATTAAAACACATTATTGCCTCAACATCCCACACTGCTCAACGAGAGCCCTGTTTATCTGCAGTGGGCTTCTCTAATGGTCCATCAGTGAATAACGTGTTCCACTGGCATGTCTCTGCACACTGTGAGGCTCTTCTGATGGAGGCCCACGTCCCCCTGACAGCATCACCCCACGGTGAGCTGTAATGAGCTGGTGTGTGTGTAATGAGAGCTAATGCTGCCGCAGCTATTGAACTGCTCTTGCCACCGGGACATAATGCCCCTCCTGCTGTGTTGTGTCAAGCAGCCACATGTAGAACAGCCTTGTGCCAGTGAGCGTGATGGCAGGCCTGCTGCAGCGCCCCCCCAGCAGCAGATGGATCACAGAGAGAGGGACAAAGGCCCTGTGGAGTCTATAATGACAGCATTTGGCTGTTCAACTCACACCAAGGGGCGGCTGAGTTTATGTTGTAAACACCACTTTGCTCTCTGTTGACCACACCTTTTATCATTGGGGCTGCACATCATTTGAAACGTTTCAGCTTTGGTCATGAACCCTGATTCTGATACACCATTTTGAGAAATAAAACACGACTTTTACAAAAACAATTTTGTCTTCCAACAAGAAGTGACCGCTTTCAAAATATATAGTTACATTTGCCAAAACGAGTCTCATGCCAGCAGCTTGAAAATAATAAGTGGCAAATTGAAAATTGATGTTCATGATACGTATTTACTATATCTAATAATATCTAATAATATACTCAATATATCGGCCAGCTTTTCTTAAAATTGTACTTAAGTACAGTACTTGGGTAGACACACTTACTTTAAGTTAGTTTTGTGTTTCCTCATTACAATGAAAATGGGCACTTCCCTTCAATCCCTTTTGCTATAAATACTCACTCGATCATCAAATATTATAAATCTGTATCTGAAAACAGTCCCCAACAATTACACTATTTACCTTTTTGAGAAGTGTTACCCAATAACTACAGTGCCCAGTTGGTTGGGAAAACATAAGCTTTTTTTTAAATAACTAAACTTTATATTTGTAATCTGTAAATTCACAGGAACAGGTGTGGGGCTGAGAGCCACTGACACGGTAGGAAAAGAAAGTAAAGGGTGACAAACTAACACATTTTTATTTTGTATCTTCTCATGGGAATTGTAGATCAGTTTAGAGAAGAAATAATTTTAAAAAAGTATAAACTTATTATTTGAATGCTAAAGAATGTGACCAAACTACAACTATTTGATTATAAAAAATAAATACAAAATACAGGATTACCAATATATCCATAAATGTGTTGCCATCTTTCAAGACACATGTTGGTTAGTACTAAGCGTTCGTTAGCATGCACCTAAATATATCTCGGTGTTTTGCAAAAGGCACTGTTTTGATTTTAATCCTCTGGGCATCTGACCAGGTTTCAGTTTCCTCCTATAATGACAAACCTGTTCTTTATAAGTGTTTGCTAACGCTGAATTCATTATTTAAAGGGGACCTATCATGCAAAATGCACTTTTGTACGTCTTTTATACATGAATATGTGTCCCCGGTGTTCCAGGGAACTCACCAAGTGTCAGAAAACACAACCCTCTCTATTTTCCTCCATACCCAAATCTCTAAAAACGGGGCTGCAACGGATCTGATAAAAACTGATCCAGATTTGAACACGTTACTGACGTCAGGACGGTGGCGCTACGGCTATTGGGCCAACTCTCCACCAATCAGGGGAATGTGGGGTTGGGCCACGGCCGGCTATTGCCGCTCGAAAGCGCTGGAGACGCTGTAGTACATATGCCAGGCCTGTAAGTGGCGCTGTAGTCTGCCACAAAAGCAGCGAAGAAGACTTCCCGTGCATGGTTGCCCTTCTGTTTATTCTCCACTGTGGCTTTTTTTCTCCCTCCCCGAGGCAAGCGTTTGCTCCCGCTGCTTTAATTCAATGCAATCCCTCCCCGTCGAGGCAAGCACTGTAATTCCCTCCGGTTAGTCCACCAGCAGATGACAAACACCCACCTCTCCGCCTCTTCCAAGGAACGAGGGGACCGTACGGCAGAGTTTCAGTTAGGTTTTCTTTCGCCGGTCAAGATGTCCGTTAAAGTTTAAATCTTCCAGACAAAATTAGAAAAGTGCCGGTCAAAGGTCTTCTTTGTTATTTATTGAGCTTTAAAACAAATGAATAACGACTCCATATAATAATATAATAAAACACGGAGGACAGAGATCTCCCCCCTCTTCTGACAGCCCAGCAGCTGTTCAGAGCACGCTCCCCTCTCCTGCAGGGGGGCGTGGTCAGCTGCAGCTCACAGAATCAGCCCCCTGCAAAAACAGGGCTGGAAAGAGCAAATGGAGCGAAATGAGGCATGGCTAAAATGCAGGATCTGTTTGGTATTTTGAAAAAAAAACTATATTTATATACTTTATATAGGTATGGCCCTACAATATATTGTTCAAATATAGCATGATAGGTCCACTTTAAGTTGCTGGCTACCTTAAAGAAGCCAGCTAAAGTGTTGGAGATGCTGAGGCATGTTAAAGGAATTAAGTGTTTAAGCTGGATGAGCGCTGGGAGGGCAGTTTGTCTCCATGGCGATGCGTGTGTTGTCTGACAGCCTCCTCACGCTGCGGGATGAAGGTATTAGCCGGGCACTGTTGACACTGCATGCACACTTGTAATGGCCTCATAAATTCTGCTTGTGTGAAAGGAAGAAATGGAGTGAAAAAGGAAGAAAAGGGACTGTCGACTCATTGGCAGTCCACTCTCACCTTCTGCCTTCCTAAAAATACCCAGCATGCACCCTACCTGCACTCAACAGATTCATAATATCCTACTGTAACACATTATATGATGTCTCGAATGCATCCAAAAATGTATAATTTGAATCGTCTTGCAGCACTTTATAATCATAGTATAAGCACTCATAAATATTACCAATGCTTTGCAACAGTAATCATATCGAATTATAAAGCATTTTATTAGGTCATGTATCATATTATTTCATCATTTTTGCTGGTCACTGATATTTTATGTTGCTGCAATGATCATTGATTATTACAATCACCGTCGTTTAAACACAATCTTATCAGTGACTTAATTGATTGTATTGTGATGTTTCTACTGTACACATTTGTGGCATTTTCTGCCTGATAGATGTAACATCTTTATTAATCGATAACATCATTTTGAGCAGATTTGGTAGTCACATATGAGGGAAGAGCTGTATGATAAGTGAGAGTTAAAATGTGCTCAGTGTTGTCAGATCACTGAGGTTAGTTTGATAATGAAATGTGACGTCAGTGACTTTGTCTTAATTAGATGCTTTAAAGCGAGGATGCTTAGTTTCTTGACAGCAGCGATGTCACTCTGGCTCACTCCGGTGTCACATGGCCAGTATTGATCGTTGATCCAGAGGCTGTTAAGTTGCGGCTTGCATCTCAATGTTTCCTGCAGTAGAAGATTTATATCGCCTCTAAAAGCAGACTCTATCCTCCCTGTGTCTCCCTTCATTATTAATGAAATGTAAATGCCAGAAAGTTAACATTTGAATTCAAACACACGGCTGATAGAACAGAAGTGATAGAACGATTCATCTTTATGTAAACAGAAGCATTTTGTAGGTGAAATATAATTTAAGGAATTTAAATCTCTCAAACTGTTTTGCTTGTTTGAGAGATTGTTGAGAAATTAATAAGCTCTTATTGATGTCCGGTTAGGATTAGGGCTACAGCCATTACATAGTTAGCTTAGTTTAACAGTAGCCTGGCGGTGAATAAAAGTCCACCTCAAAAGCTCCCAAATATCCCTTTTCCACCGAAAATGTGCATATATTCTTTTTTTTTAAACATAGGAAAACTGTGTCCTTTATTCTATTTTTCAGGTGTGTAACGACTCCTGCTTCCAAACACATTGGAAGCAGTAGTCGTTAACAATACAAATGTTATGGAGGTTAATTTTCCCTTATAACTGTTATTTATTATTACTATTTTATTATTGTCTCTTTTAAACTCTCAACTAGAGTAGGTGATTGTTCAAAACCGAACGAAGACTAAAATGAGTTATATATTGTTTACGTCAAGTTTGAATGAAGAGTTACCATGTTAAAGACATCTAATGACTAAAATCCTTTTTCCAGTTCAAATATAATCAAAAAATGATTGATGATCATAAAACGGTGGCTTGAAATTGGACATAAAGTCAATTTATGTTTTCTGGCCTTACAACACCATCACACGCAGCTAAATGAGAGAGGCCGTTACCTTGATTGATTCTGTACTTCTTCTTTTTTTTTTATTGTTGGTAACATTTTGGATAATGCAAGTACACAAATCAACAAAATATATAACATTAGGCAGTTGGTTTTATACATGTGGAAATATTTCAGACTTACCTTTAAAGGGGCTATACGGCGGATTATGTTACCTACTGTCTTAATGCTGAACTCAGCTAATTATATATCTTGTCCTGAATATATATCCTGCAGCAGTATCATCATTTTCATCAACCATGCAGTTATTGTTTTTATAGTAAGTCAACTACATTAATGTGCTTAAACCGTTATCATAGATGGAACAAAAGTGACTTCCTGACGCTTCCTAAAGGATTGTTTCAACAAAATCCCCAAAAGGGATAAACTCACTCCATTACAATAATGTAAAGTGTCTTTGGGGCAGGTTTGCTGGATGTTAGAATCCAGAGCTCTTCACTGAGCTGCACACTAACACACAGACACATTATACACTCATGACAGAGTCAGGTTAATCCTATTTTACGGGGATGTGTTGTCTGCGCTGACAATAAGGTCATTAGGCTTATTGCTTCCCATGACAACAATCTAATGGAAGTATTTTCTGTATCAGTTAATAGCTGTCACTCAAATGAACAGTGATGTGTTTTCTGAAAGTCAAAGCAAATGAAGAAATCTCAGAAAGTGTTTAATGTGCATTATGCAACTGTATTCCTTCAGCACAGAAAATGCTAAACGCTACTGTATGAATACTGAATACACAGGTGTGTTACAGACAATATGAAGCATTGCTAAATATTAACGACAGATACTCATGTTTCATATTTGCTTAAATGATTTCCTTACAGCATAGATGGCTTAGTCATATTGTTCTTTTTTTGCTGCCCTGAATCAAAGCTGTCCTAAATCCCCTTAAAGCTTCCAGGAAACCCCTCCGACATGCACTTTATGATTTATTTAGACAATTATTCCTCATTGTGGCTCAAGGCTACATTAGCTGCAATAGGAACAACACACCAGGATCCTTGACCGAACTGTCAGCATGCAAGTTGCATTTTGGGAAATGTAATTGCCAGGTTTTCATCAACAACTATTTTGTTTATCCCTTCAGCCTCTCAAATATGGAGATGTGCTGCTTCTCTCTCTTTTATATCTTAGCAACTGAGATGGACATTTGTCACTATCTCATGACATTTTATAGTCCAAATGATTAACCTAAAAAGGAATGCGTATGAGTAAATTATGAAATAATGTTGTTGATGACAATAATAAGGTAAAACAACGTTGTAGGAGTGCAGTGCTCAACAGGTGAAATACTCTTTATTATTTCGATAAAGCTATATGCTATTAATTGTTCCTATCATGGTTAATAAACGTTATACACATAAAGACAAGAAAAATGTCTACACATATATTCATGTGAAGAAATGTGTGTCATAAATCTTATTTTTACAGCTTTCCTTTGTCAGAACGTATTCCATTGTGCACCCGTCAGAAAGTCCTCAGAGAAGAACAAAACACCTCTCCAGCTGTGTTTTCTTCATGTCATGATGTGAAGGGAAACTAAAATTAGACAGCCATGACACAAGAGTTTCTTCCTGCATCTTATTGGTTCAAGTACTTCAATTTACAGGATTAAGTGTTGCCAAAGACAACACAAGACAACAATACTTTCCAAGGATACACAAATGTGCATCATTGTTTTTATTCCTGTTTGATGTTTGTGGAAATAGGTGGGGACGTAAAAAACTGCCACTTGATGCCAAAGATGTCGATTTGGTTCTTTAGTTTTTAGAGATTTGATTTAAACTAATACTTTTGATTGTACTTAGTCTTTACACATAATATTGATTAACTATACAGTTTGAAACAGTGATACAGAAAACATTTAGGCAATGCACAAAGAAAATATGCAGCTTCTTTGGAATAATTCACAACAATTATTAGGGTTAAGATTAAAGGGACAGTGTGCATCTAGTGTTGCATATACCGATTGCAACCAAATGTTAACCCCTCCACTCGCTCCATGTTGTGAAGAGCCTCAGACTGCAGAATCGTGTTGATGCCGTTGTGTCTTTTAAGAATTCTGTCCCGCTCAGAAGTCATCCTTACAAAACATTACTTTATGGACCACGAAATTCAAGGGGCGGCTGTTTAACTGTAGTTTTACCAGAATGTCCAAAAACTTCTGATGGCTACAGTTAACATAAAAACACAAAAGGCCTTCTCTATTGCATGTTTTTGTCCATTCTGAGCTACTGTAGAAAATGTCATAGCAAACTGCCGGACTCCATGAAGAGGACGCACTTCCTATGTAGATATAAAGGGCTTTGTCTAGGCCTACGGAAACACAGTAACTCCATGTGTTAATGGACGCTCATTCTCCTAATATAATAGACGTACAAGTAAAAATAAAATGTGACCAAGAATAAACCTTTTATTTTTCCACCCTTACAAACCTGCACTCATGTCAAAAGCAGGACAATGAGGCCCAGGTTGAACATAACTGGAATGATCCTTTAGTCTGGGGACTACGCCCTCCGCGCTCTAGTTGAGCTGAAAGACTTGAAAACACTCACAGGAAGGAGTATATCAAGATGGAGTTCCTTTTTCAAGCCCCAGTTTTATTGTTCACCTCAGAGCAGGAGAGAGGAGGGGACGCACTCTTTCCTCGCCTGACGCACACAGGAGACACACAGACAGAGATGGACCTCAGGGTTCAGACTCACGGCTCAGAGTGTTTTTATAATCTGTTTCCAAAAACATACGGACATCGTTCAATATTCTTCTGTACACATCCAATATCTCATGGCTGCATGTGTGTCTGACCTGGATCTACATCCCAACCCTTTATGAGGGAGAACCACGTAGATTAAGGACAATTTATTGATTATGTGTTGAACTCACAATCCATAAATACACCCATTAATTTTGATTTGAAGAGATGGATAATACATTTCGTAGCAGGTTGAAAATTCAGCCTCATTGTGCTCTTAAACACTGCAAGGGTTATAATAAGAGGAAATACTCAAAATATTTATTGCTAATAATGTCATAAGATATTTATTTATTTAACTGTTGATCTTTTTTTTTAAATTATAGTTTGTGTAGCAAATGCAATTCATTCATTTTTATCTTTAAGATTAAGATGGACACCAATACTAGATTTAATTGTATTTGTTCACGTTTTTGGATAATTTTTCTGGCACTTTTTGGACACACAGCTGCAGATAGACAGGGAAGAAGAGAGTATTTTAGATCAATATTTTCAAAGAATTACATCTTGAGTACGAGGAAAGAGACACAGACTGAGACGATTGCTAAGTATTGATGGAGATCACATTGTTTGCACTAGCCATTTTCATGTGTGTGGGGGATTTTCCCTCATCCCAAAACATGATTTCATATCAGCCGTGTTTGTCAGGGGATGTGTCATTATTCTCATGTGCTGCAGGCTGCAGAGCCCGCCTTCCTCCCCTTTATTGACTGGATATGAAAACACAATTATTGCATGGACAAAACGGTGGTCAAAGGTGCAACCGCATGTTTTTCAATGAGCCGAACACTCAATGAAAATACTTTGTTGAGTCTCAAGAGCAACACTCTGAAAAAACCCTCTGGTACCTCACTGTTAAACTAATGGAAGGAAAGGTGTGTGTGTTGGTGTGTCTCAGGATCTAAATTGGATCATGTTTGGGTCACAACAGACAGACAGTATGAGCAGACAACATATTTACAATCATATGCCAGTGGCTGTGGACTGATGTGCCTAGATTTCCTCATGTAGCTGTGGATTCATGTTTGACCCTAAAGTGGGATTCACATAAATATAAGGCGAGACTGTTCATCATTGTGTTGTTCAGACTCATCAGCACTGAGGCCTCTGTGTGGTGTCGGGGGAAGACCCTTTACTGCGCTGTTCAGGATTAGCCTCTCTACTGTAATATACTGTATGTAACACTCGGATTATATCTAAATCAACCTCTGGTAAAAAAAAAGGGAAATGTATAGATGTGAGGTCAGTCCATTCATTAATGAGGATGGCACCAAATACAACATGTTTCTTGTGTTGCTGATGTGTTTTGTTTGGCGTAAAAAGAGCCAGACTCCTTTTTTCTCTGAACTGATCCCCCCCTCAGAGCCACTCCCCACATTCTATGCTCCTGATTGTTTATATTGAACCTGTGACACACAGCAAATATACGTTTTAGTGTAATAATTACACCAGCTGATCACAATTGGAGAGTACAAATAGCTTCCCTTACTTCACCCAGTGAGTCACAGTTAATTCACAGAGGGGTTAAATGTGAGCATGATGTCCATAAACTGCTAAGGATGTGAAGCTGGGCTGAGCAGGAAACAGGGAGAGCAGTTTCCTGTTATGTAGAAAAGAGCCCGTTGTACACCAATCACACAAGACTGTTTCATCATTCGAGGAGAGCTGATTTAAAACCACGCCTTAGGAACAGTTTAATGAGAAGGATCAGTAATACTGATAAATATAGCTTTTCAATAATATCCATTAACAAGTGGGGACTGAGAATATTTTGTTGTCACCAGACATTGTGTAAGCATGAGGGGAAGCTTTGATTTATAGGGTTTTTAAAGTGAAACAAATATATTGGTAGATTTTCTAATAAGGTTTCATTATAAATGGTTTATAAGTTGTAACTCATGGTGTTTGCTCATGGGTAATAAACATTTTACTTATGCTTTATAGATCAGTTATACGCAATTCATAAGAAAACTGTTGGGTTGCCAGGTTGTAAAATCCCCTAGCCTGTTGTTTATTGCTTCTTTGAACTAATCATGCCATAATAAATGTGGTTTCCCACCATTGGGTGTGCAACAATAAATATATATGAATTTGTTATGGACATCATAGTAGCATAATAGGATATGTTAATGCATAATGACCGGATGTACTGTCTTTAGTCTTTGTAGTGAAACACTGACAGGGAAAACGTAAATTAATTAATATTTAATTAATTAAATATTTGAATCCCTCAAGTCTGCAGCTATGAATGTCGTAAATCAAGCACACTTTTCACAACCTGGCAACCATTCAGTGGTTCTTATTAAAGGTTGGAGACAAAACTATACACTATTATAAACGATTTAACCCCCAGTCATAAAAGCAAAACATATTTTCTTATCTTAAAGTGTCTTTTTAGTTTCTATTAAACACATTTTAATTTTCACATACTGTAGTGTAGTGAATAGTAAAATTCCCATGAACAGGTTTTATGACTCATTCTTGGGTAGGCTAATCTGAAATATGATAGCATCAAAACGTCCACATCACATCCTTTAACATGTTCTCTTTTGCAGTATATTAAAAATATTAAGCATCCCTCAGTTGTAGGTTGGTGTTAACATGTTTAACACTTGACTGCTGCTGCTGTAACATCCTGTTCTGTGTTGAGCGGGTCGAGATTCCTTTTTTTTCTCCATTTGGTTTCCAGTCGCGTCCTGCGCGCCGGAGGACGCACAGGCGATCAGCTGAGCAGCGTTTCCCTCTCGAGGAGGATCAGACAGAGCTGTTTGTACATCTCTGCTTGTACAGTTCGGATGAGTTTGGCTCCGTTTTCACGCGTTATTTAACATTGTGTGTAGCGAACCTGCTCTTGTGGAGAAGATGTTGGACATGGTTGCATCGCAAAAATGAACACAGGTGAGGTTTATTTGAGACGGAAGAGTGATTTTGCTTCAAAGCCTAAATTCCTATTTGTGCTCGATATTTAATGTACTTTGAGAAAGTGAGTATTAAGCATGAATTTGGAAATGTGTATTATTTGTTATCATATCTTCATATATATATATTTTTTTAATTCATTATTGTATAGAACATGAATCCAGCGGTAGCAACAGGATGTGAAACAAACCAAAGAGTTCAAACGCGTTGTTTCTTAATGTCAGAGCAGAGGTAGGGAAATGTTGGCAACTTACTCACTTTTTCTCCCTTTCTGGTCCATTAAAAAAGCTTTCCAAGTGATTGATCTCTAGTGGGCTAATGTTATGTGCTGTAATAATCTACCTTGCAGTCATTCACAGGTCCAATGCTAGTAATACTCATATGGTGGTCCTAATGTCCCTTATTTGCTCAGGTCATTTTAAAGTGATGAGATGTTGTGCATGAGTTAAATGTGGCATATGTACATAAATGACATGTGTTGCTTTTTGTCACTGTAGATTAAGTTGTATTATTAGGCAGTAAATGGAGCCTGAGAGGGGTTTCTCTCGCTTGAATCACAGGAAGTAAGTCAGGGAAATCCCTTAGATTTTTTTGTATTCTTTCTCAAAGGATTGTAAAAGCAAACATTACTCAATTTAAGTCTCTTATGTCCTTTTATAACCATATATTAGTTTGAGTAGCCCTTACTGAAAAGTACAAAGGAAAGCTCCCAGCTGATATTCATTTGATATTTGGCCAGTTTAGTTCTTAACAAATGTTATTCACATTTTGTGAAGAACTGCGACTTCAGGACAAATGAATTGAAATGTGACTTTAATATACACTATTACTTTAGTATTATGTGTGAAGCAGTTTTAGGTCACAGGGACACAATACACATGACCTGTAAGCTATTTTAAAGCACGTAATCTTACAGTTTCCTTTTCCTGTTGTTCTTTCAGACTGCACCAAGCCTTCTGTTGCTCCAAAGCCAAGATTTGTTTGTCACGCCAGCCTGAAGCTGCCCTCCCCTCTCATGTCCGCAGCCAGGGGTCCCAAACCCTTTATAGCCCCCAAACCTAAAGTCACACCAGAGCTTAATGGCAACCAGGGAGGGTGCATCAATGGCGGGTTATTAAGTTCTTATGGCGAGGTCGACCAAGAGCACGAGACAGAAAACGATCTAAACAAAGTGGTGGATGCAGAGAAACACTTTAACGGCAACATCCTCGTATCCCCGCTACAAGATGTCCAGGGTGCAGAGGACAGAGAGGTGACAGAGGAGGAAAGGGAAGAGGAAGACGATGGGATTCAGAAGATGGATGAGGACTGGAGGTTAACTGACAGCGCTCTTACAGAGGACGTGGACTCCCTGGAAACACTTTTGGTCAGTGATGCCGGACTCACTGCTGACTCTGAGGACGTGGTGGACATGGTTGACACGGACGTGACGGAGGACATGGACGCTGAAGGTTGTGACGCAGGAGAGGCGCTGGCAGACACAGATGGCCTCTCAGTGGGAGACATTTCTGTTAATAGCATTGATGAGGACGCAGGCTGCTATTCTGCTCGAGACATGAGTGACAGGCGGGAAAAGCTCCAGATCAAGGAGGATGAAACAGGTGACTGTACAGCTGATGATTTAAGTGAATCTCTCACAGATGAACCTGATGTTTTCAGCAGAGAAAATACAAAGGACACTTACACACAACAACAAGTGTTTCTAACAGATATAGAGGAGACAGAAGAGGAATCTGCTCCTGATTGTGGCATCACTTGTAACATCCTGCAGTTTGGATGTGGTAATAAAATGAAGGAAAAGGGCGACAACCTACAGAACATTAGTTTTTATGACTTTATCCCCGAAGACCAGAAACAGCTCTGTGGAACAGCTAATAGGCATGTTGCCCTTGAAGAGGAACCAACTCATGAGCCTTATTACGTCTCTTCTGAGGACATTATTAACAGAGAGATGATGCCAAGGAACAAAAAAGCTCATGACTTACCACAGAGTCCACCTTTGTCTATTAACAGCAGTGGAGCATCAACTGGGAAATATGAGAAAAAAGCGGGAAATGAGGATTACGTGGTAGTAAATAACAGTCTTGAGTTCAGCCTCTACAACAGTGATGAAAACAACATGAGAACACATCAGAAAGGGACTAAAGAACCCAAAACTCAGACAGTGGAGGACTTTCTCGATCATTTGGACTGCCAGCCGAGGTTCAGGCTGGTATCCATCTCAGTGCCAACAGATACCGACACCTCGCTGACATCTTCTCGCTCGGAAAGCCAGCTGCTTTCACCGAGTGACTCGGATGTCTTCGAGGAAGACCAGGAGGGTCACATAGTGCCATTTCTAGACAACACCTGTGACACGGAGCGGGACTTTAGTGAAGAGCATCTCTATGAGGAGCCCGGGCATTACTCAGAGGGGGAAAATGTTTTCCCTTTTCACAAGAGGACAACAGAGATGCGCTCCTGCTCAATGTCACACCGCATTAATAATAACGTGGAGTTTGTTCAGAGGCCCTACATGAGTGGATTCGGAAAACCTGCGTTGAGCAGCAGCCCCATGATGAGCTCAACGCGGCACAAGAGCTACAGCAAACCTCACTATTTGTCCCTGTACCCCCGCTCTCTCTCCATGGAGGGGCAGGACATGCCTCTGGGTGTCCACAGCTTCAGGGATGGATCCCCAAGACAGGGAGGTGCCATTAGTTCATCCGGAAGCTTCTCACGGTGCTCAGCTCTGTCATCCAGTGGCCTGTCCACTCCCACATCTGTAGTGGACATCCCTCCTCCGTTTGAGCTAGCCTACATCACCAAGAGGCCCATCACAAAGAGTTCCCCATCGCTTTTCACCGAAGGAGACTCGCCGGAGAAAAACAGGAAAAATAAATCCTCCATTAAGCGCTTCCTGATGCTTAAATTTAGGCGGAAAACAGAGAGCAAGCCTGTGGTGGATGTCAACCCGTCTCTGTTTAGGTCTTCAGGAGAGTCCAGCCCCCACACTCCCAGCAGACTGCTGGATCTGGATAGACGCAGCGTCAGTAGCTCTCCACAGCTCACCTCTCGCTCTGCTAGTAAACTTCATGTTTCCTCCGAGTCGCCCTCAACCTTCTTGCTCTACAGAGATAGCAAAATAAAAGGCAACTCTGTGGCCTTTCTCAATCGCAGCGTTGTCCGGGTGGAGTCCTTTGAGGACCGCTCCCGTGTGCCTTTCACACCTCTTCCACTGACCAAGCCTCGCTCCATCTCATTCCCCAACGCAGATACCTCAGACTATGAGAATGTTCCCGCCATCAGCTCGGATTACGAGAACCTTCAGGTCCCACAGCAGAGGCCCGTCCTGCAGCCGCAGTTCACAGACTTCTTTGACCGCCCCAGTCGGGTGCTGTCCTCTGCCAACGACACTGATGGTTACGTGGACATGAGCAGCCTCCCTGGCTTCAAGCATAGAACTCAGCCTCCTGAAGAGGAAACAGAAAGGTATGTAAACACAACAACAAGAGTATACATGTACAATCCTGCTAGTAGCTCTGTGAGGTTACACTAAATGCTCAATATGACAATGTTTACATGCTGATGTTCAGCAGTTTGTCCTTACCATATTCATCTTAGTTTAGTGTGTATTTCATCATCAACCAAAGGCATGGACAAAGTCAAATTATGATCTTTTGTTGGTGCTAGAGAGACATTTTAGTGGTGCGGGAGGAAGCATAAGTTAGTGTAATGAAACGCACTCTTGGTATCACAAATACATTAGGATTCAGCCTTTTTCATGGCTCTCAATCCAATGATTGTTATGTTGTCATGTCCTTAGTGAAGCTAAAACATGTGTCTTTGTGCAATTTCGTTGTCATGTAGATTGATGCAGCTCAATATAATATTAGTGACCTCTGCCATCTTTTACACTGAGCACAAGTCTTTTTTATTACTGCTCGGCCACTGTGTGGGTTTAACAATGCCCCATGGGGAGGAGGATTTATAACTATTTATTATGTTGAGTCCCCTGACGCTGCGATCACAGCACACATGGAAGTGGTGATCAGTGGTAGGAAGGACAGTGCAGCGGCTTCCCGCATGTTATGCAGTGAGATGTACGAAGCCTCAGTTGTGATGCATCTGTGAGTTGTTGGGGCATGTTGGGTGGTAGAGAAGGAAACGCTGGAGGTAGACTTGAAGGTGGGGGTCTTTGGATCAAAGGGAAAACGTGCTGGTTTCCTTCATAAATCATATTTTAGGTGTAAAATGGACCCTGTTGATGCTGCAGGTCCTCTCACCTCCCTGCTGTGTTGTTATTTTTTGGTTGGTATGATCAGCCATGCTGGGCTGACATTAACCCATCCCCCCCTGCATTCCTGTTAGCTGTGCCCATATCATACAGGGCGCTCAGGATGATTAATAGACAGAGCCTTTTGGAGTCATTGCTCTTCTCTAGGAACAACAGGCCGAGATAATATCTCAGTATGTTCTGCAGTCAGCAGTTGTTCACTGCAGTGCTCCCTCTCATGTTTACCATGGTGGTTGCATGTGCAAAAGAAACTGTACAAAAATCAAAGAAACTGGAAGAAAAGTCATTTAGGATGATATTAAAATGTCCTATTTTGTTTTGTATTCAAAAGGACATAATAATACCAATATCTTCATTGTATCCTTAATTTTCTTTGGTGTTTTTAAAGTGTTTTACCATTTAGGTAATTAATAGAAACATGTTTCTAATAAGGGATTAATCATTTTGGTTCTAAAGTTATAATTGTTTTATTTGTTCTTGGTTGTGAGGATTGTTTGCTTGTCTGTGTTTAATCATTATTTTTGGCGTAGGGAAACTGTGATGGTCATCTGTTACTATTTTTTTACATTTGACAGACCAAATTATTAATTGATAATTAATTGAAAATACTATACTGTGCCTTCAAATTGGGCTCACTGCAGGTCCCCTCTGGTGAATTATTATATGTCTAGTGAAAACTATTTTGGCATGCTATTTTTCACAGGATACTGTATATGTAAATAAGGTGCCTTTTTAAATAATGTTTTTGGCTCTTATTTTTTCTTTCATTATTGTATTGCATATTTTAATGGTACTCCTCTGCATACAATCACCGTCTTGACTACATGAAATCTGACAAATGTTCCCCTACTACTGTTAGTTCAAGTAACACGTCAACGTTTTTTAGAACATTTAATGAATCATTAAGCACTAGCTCATTTTTATAACATTGCTTATACATAAAGAGCTCTCACATATGCCTGCTAATTTATGAAACACCTTTAAATTATCATAATTAGTTTACACTCTAAACTTTCAGTAATCACAGCACCTGCAATCCAGCAAAGCAACATCTGGAGGACAGCAGAGTCACTGTTTGAGACTGTTGTTGTGCAGTAGCCTGAAGTAGCAATAATAGCTGATCATAGTTTGGAGATCATTGTCCCATCACTGCCATCACTAGAAGACATACAGGCTCACAGATGAACCTCAGGCAAAAGGAAATGGATATTTTTTATCTCCTACTGTAATATATCTCCACATATTTCACCTCCAGCCTTCATCCAGCAGGACTGTGAGGGTTACAGAGGCAGTTTCTGTGGAGTCTTAGAAAACCCTAATGTAGAAAACCATCCATGTAGTTTGAGGTTGAGGGGAAACACCCCCTGGTGTCTCATCCAAAGTTTGATCCAGTGAACAGTAATGGGCCGTGCAGCTCTAATGTGTGTGATGCAGGGATCTGAACTGCTCACATATGCTGTTCATACTTAGCTCATTTGCATCTCAGTGGGGTTAAATCCAACGATGCTCGGAGTAAAACATGGCAGGAACATTGGCAAGGCAATCGGTCACATAAAGGACTACTACATCACTACTGTAACTAAATACGTGTTTTTATTTGCATAGCTTACACTCCCCACTGAGCCGCAGCTATTAGCATATTCATTATGGCTTCCTGCAGAAGAGAATCTTGTAGCATAAAATACCGATATGCGTCCCTGGTTGGGTACAGTTGTCACTGCAGGCGTTTTATGATAAGTTTATAGGACCAGCAATGTTTTATCTATTCACATTTTCTTCTAACGCTGCATATGTTTATTAAAGTGATATTTCAGTAGACAACCACAGAGGACCATAAAGATGGTTTGGATGAAACTCATCTGATTTATTCTCACATGGATGGAGGTTCGGGTGCTGAACACAGCTTATATTATTAAACCACTGAGATTGTATTCTATACTAGTACTCTCATAGTAATACCAATACCAACCGAGTGCTTCATTTGATCCCCATCATGTGAATAGAAGTTGAAAATCCAGTTGTGTAAAATATTGCCATAATTGGCTGTGAGCCAAACCATACACATAGTTGTTTCTTTCTTGATCTGGGTTTGAAGATAATTGAATGCAAATTGACTGGAAATGCTCATCAGACAGGTGCAGCTCATCAGGCACTGGTTCCTGCAATCACACACACACAGCCAACGGCACCCCTCGTGGTGTGGAGGGGTCGTCACATTGGGATGGGGTTATTTCGGTCGATACCTTAAAGTTGATCAAAGGAAAAAAAGAAGAATGTTTATGTCTCTTGTACAAATGTACGTTTTTTCCCAGGTTTCTTGTTAATCTGTGAATTTTAGAGGTGCTCAAAGATGGATCTGTTCCCCTAGGCCAGAGCAAGGATACCTGTTCTCCCCTGTTTCCAGATTTTGTGCTAAGCCTAGCTAATAGGCTTCATATTTATACAAAGACATAAGAGTGGTATTCATTTTCTCATCTAACTTTTCAAAGAAAGGCATGAAAATGTATTTCCCAAAATGTTTCTTTAGAATTTCTTTAAAATCTAAAAATCCACACCAAGGTATAACCTGTATTTACGGGGAACAATTATACAATCCTTTTTGACAATCCTTTTTTCCTTTTGAGTTTGACAAGCTGAAATGGTTTGGAAACACTGGATTACATTTGGATATGTTATACTGCAGACGTTTGTTTTTTGAGTCAGTGTTGACATATCCCAATTCCTGTTCACTTGCTATTTGCATGTTTTGTAGCCATGCTGTATTTCACCATAGCCCCTTTCTTCCTCACCAGTGCCTACACAGAAGCCTACAACGTGTGTTCAGTGGCCGTCGCTCCACAGACTGTCTCAGTGCGCGATGTCAGGGGAAAGATGGGGGGTGAGGAAGACCAAGGACGCACCTCTGAGGAGGAAGAGGGAGGTGCAGACAGCCTTTATGACAGACAGGTGGGTTAATGTTTTAACATGTTTTAGACTTTTAGATTTCTGTTTTAATATTCAAGATATTCTGTATTGAATTTCTTATTTTTAAGACATCAAGTTTGCATCATGCACATGCAAGGGCTTTCATTGGTAGTCATGGGTTGGATATCCATTGTGTTACCTCATGTAGCAAATTATTGTGACTTAATAGACATTCATTTAAATGAAAATCTTCAAAAACTTTTACTTTGATTAATTGATCGTGTTAATATATAATACTTATTATAATGATCATTTTATTTCTTTGTTTTGTGTCACCCTTCTCCAAATGGTGGGTAGAAATAACAATTTGAGATAAAACCAAACAAGTTAAACAAAGTGAACTGTTTTTCACCTTGGGCAATTGCTAAATTGCTCTCACAAGGAAGGATTTTAATGTGGGTTAATGGAGGTTAATGGGCTACTGCTAGGTTTTCCTCATTATTTAGAATTTGATTGCCCCTTGGAGACAATGTGGAGAGGGGAGCCAGCTATATTGATTGAACTGGTGCCAAAATGCTTCAGCTCCTCCTAACCCTGGGCTTATAACAAGTTACAAATATGACTGTTTACAGCCTGATGGCCGATCCAGAGCCTTTTACGTCGCAAAAGAGCTGGTGGATACAGAAAGATTGTAAGTAACATGTCAAATGATTTTCCTTCTGAAACATCTGCTAATTCAAACTAATCAGGTACCCTACACTTCACTGTTTGATTGTGTTTTTATTTCTCTGTCCGCAGACATGTGAAAGCCCTCAAGCTCCTCCAGGAAGTAAGTGATCTGTAATATATTTATTTTCATTATTTCAATAACTTCCTTATATGTATCTAGATATTCCCTATGAGAGGGAACAGATTACAGTAGATTCTAGTTTAGGCTTCAACAGGCTGGATGAGCTCTGTACTGTATGAATGCAGTTTTATTAAATGCTACTTATGTTGTGTGTCACAGCAGTTGTACTACTATCCATGATATCAGCTGTATTGCTGCTATACTTGGCCCACAAATTCCAATTTCGCAAATGTCCTATTTTAGAGACACTGACCCATGCCACCTCAGCTCAGGTCTCCTTACCAGTGAAAACATTTCTCGATAAAATATCTCATGTACTTCCTGATCTCAGATATATTTGTGTTACACTATTATAAAAGGGATGGGAAAACAGGGGAGAAATGCAAAAATGAGTGAGATTTTAAACATAAACAGAGAAAATAATTGCCCATATCCCAGGACTTTCGAGAAGCAGTGGGTGCAGCAGTCGGGGACGAGGGGGAGCCTGTGTTGGACGAAGAGAGGCTTCGTGAGATTCTCAATGAGCTGCCTGATGTTTACACCCTGCACCGCCGAATCCTCACCGAGCTGGAGAATCGGATCCGACACTGGTGAGACACGAACTCTGTCCAGCTCTGTTAATACTGAGGTGCAGACATATGCTAATACAAATTACCTTCAACACATCTTCTCCCTCATCCCCTCTGTGTCTCCATCATTCAGGGAGGAGAGCCAGAGGATTGCAGACATCTACCTCTCCAGGAAGGCAGAGTTCTTGGTTTTCACCACTTACATCGGCCACTATGATCGCAGTATGAACCTGCTGGACGACAGCTGCCGAACTTCACCTGCCTTTGCTGCCATTGTTCACCAGTTTGAGGTCAGTCCTACAGCATAGTGTTTCTCTTTTTCTAATCACAAAATACAAAATTAAACACTTACCGCAGTCAAAGGAAATCTATGTTTGAAACCATACAATGTTACAAGTTAGACACCCACAAACAGCACTATATCAGTAGATATCTTATCTATATTCTCTGGAAATGAAAAGCCTTATCCTCTTCTCATGGGAAGGCATACAACCATTATGAATAACTCTGCTTACCAAAAGATTATACTTGTATTAACTGTGTTTATGTTTGTACAGTACTATACGGTACAAGTAAATGTGTGCTGACTGCTTAAATGTGTGAACAACAGGAAAACAGGAGTACTGTGAACCTTTGAAATGGTTAAAATATGTTAATATTCATCAATTGACTAGGTGGTGTAAAGCTGCAGAGGTTCATATTAAATATAACTTTGACAGTATGCTTTCAACATCTGTGATAGCATCAAGAGTCTCACTTATCTCATCACATTATCTCTTATCAGCAGATTTCAGTGTGTTTGTTTGTGTGCAATGACAAGGATAAAGTGTGTTATTTGTGGCAAAGATTGGGGATGGCGAAGTGTTGTTATTGGTCTTTGTGCGTGTGGAAGAGCACTTGTGACTTAAAGCAAACATATGCAAACCCTTCAAAGGTTAAAGCAAAAGGCAGACAGCTAAGTGAATACAAGTATGATTTAACTTAAAGCAACATCTACTTCACACTGTGTTAAAAGAAACAGTCATGACACCCAAAGGAAAAACATAGAACGCAGATTTAGATGTAAAGTTGTCGGCACGAGCCACTCGGTGCAACCATTAATTGGACGTCACTTTAAAAACAGGGGGATCTTAAAATAATGTTGGTTGCATTCCCCAACATACCCAAACAATACACTTTAGTGAGGAGAAATAATTGGTCTCAATTAAAACCAGTCAGTCAGGGAAGCTATTAAGACAATATAACATTTAAATGAAGTAGGATTCATAATATTATGCTTTACAGTTCAACAGGGAGACTGCAGACTATGTTCAGTATCCACTGAGCCATCAAATATTACCCAGCCAGTGACAAAAGAGTTTTTTATATTTTCCGTCCATTTTATAGACCACAGATGAGAACACTTGGCAGGAAGAATTGCAGTGCTCGGCAGTTTGCTCTAAAGATAAAGTGATTCTTGAAAAAGAGGGTGTTGATGCATAGAGAGAGACATGCAGGATTTTCACTAAAGATGCAATGTTTGTTAATCACTAGAAAAACAATCGGGTACTTTTCGATAATTGATTAATACATTTTTCATTCAGAAATGGCAGACTATGCTCTTATTAGATTTTAGATATGTCCAGCTTCTTTTTCTTTTGTATTATGTTGAACTAAATAATTTGGGTTTTTACTTTTTTTCTGAAATGTAATAGACCAAATGATGTATTTAGGAAATAATCTGCAGATTAATTAGTAATGAAAATAATTGTTGTGCTAATTTTCGCACACACGCACACGCACACACACACGCACACACACACGCACACACACACGCACACACACACGCACACACACACACACACGTTTTATTTACATACAGTGAACCACCGGCTGTTTGAGTTAATCTGTCATGTTCTGTGGCCAAGTCCATGTAGATTTCTACAATAGATCTGGCCCTTACTGTGTGTGCGGCAGTGATACATTGTAAATGTTGAATTGTTTTTTTTTTCCTCAATAGCAGAGTCCAGCTGGGGAGAAAGTCTCTCTGAAACATCAGCTGCTGCAGGTCATCGTGCGTGTGGCTCAGTACCGCATGCTCCTCACTGGTGAGTCTTTTGTAAACGACTAAGCATACTTTATGATTAAAAAATCTAAATCTAATTCAACATAGCAGTATATTTTGGCACTCATTCATTTGATCTCACCTCCTCCTACAGATTACCTGAACAACCTCTCTCCTGATTCCAAGGAATATAAAGACACCCAAGGTACTGTCAACAAAAAGTAACTACTGTAGGCACTTGTTTACTCTTATGTCAGACCTACTGACAAAGCAGATAACTTTAATTAAGAAGTTAAATAATGAATTATTTTCTATTGTTAACATGTCCTAGCATTTTCAAGGAGGCCAATTTGTGTTAAAAAAATGTAATCCAGGAGGTCTTAAAAGCCAATAATTGAGTTAATATGTCTGCCTTATTGTATACAGGATATTCAACCTTCCAAGGATTCAAATATTTGTTTTCTTTATAATGCTTCACTCCTTTCTTGATTGTATAGAGTAAAGCCATGAATATTTGATATACGATTCCTCCATAGCATTGAGGTTTGCGCTTTGGCGTTTTGCCGTGCACTTGTTGACTTCTGCTTCTTCACAGAATGTTTTGTTTGTACACACCGTACGGAGAATACTGCAACAAACATGCCTTGGTGTGTGCTCGTAGCTCGGGCAACATCTGTGAAGGGCCGCCCCAAGGTGCTTCGCTTGAGCATAATCAAGGCTTTACTGGCCTGTGTTTGTGACTCTGTGTGCTCTGGGAATGTATTGTCTCTCATTTGGCATTGAGAGCCGGCCATTAGAGAGCCAGTTTAGATGTTTTGTTTGTGGTGGAAACCCACCAAACAGTCCTTTCACAACTCTTCTGTGTGGAGCCTGTGATGTGTAATTCATGAGAAAACCAGTTGCAGTAACCCCATCTCCTATCTCTAATAAGGGAGCCCCCAGACTCCAGAGAAGTTGTCACGTCCAGGCTCTCATTTCAGGCTTTATGTTTGGTGACCTTCTACATAGAAAAGGAAAAGAAAGGGACATAGGATCAAAAAACCCACAATAAGTTGTCGGTAAAATATTCACAAACAACTGTAAAAAGCTCTCTTGCTCGCTATCATTGTAGATGAGTGAAACATTGAGAATGATTTAGAAAAATACAGGATTCATCATGTCAGGTTTCACAATGAGATTATGATTCATGATTACCTTGTTTTTTACCAAGAAGTGAAAGAGGTATGTGTCCTGTCTTTGATGTTTGTCTTTTGACAAATGCTTTTATCAAAATGTAAGGTTAGGTGATTTTAGTATGTTTATGTGCCATTTTTAAGTACATTTTGGTGATAATCAGCACGTGGTGATATTCTAAGTATTTTGGCCTGGAAATGTGTCTCATTACATTTAGATTTTCTCTCATGCATAGTTATTTTCTTTGTTTATTTCCTCAATGATTCAAAGAACACTTATTGTCATTCTTCAACACAGGCTAAATAAACATTTCAAAACAGAACAAAGGCAGTTCATATAGGGTTTTCCTGATTCCCCTCTCTCTCTGTTTGTCTTTTACAGCTGCTGTGGCTGTAGTGTCTGACATTGCAGATCAAGCGAATGACAGCCTGAAACATGGGGTAAGTTTCACATGTAGGCATATGTAACTCTTGAACCCAACATACAAACATAGGAATAAACAATTACACACGTTTTTTTAAACCTAAACAATGGCCAGTTATAAACACACAGACATGTAAACACATATCTCTAGAATGTCTAACCTTAGTACTTATATGAGTTGTTTCTGTTTGTCCAAAAGACTCTTCTGTAGATATATCATACAGGTCCACTATAACTTTCAGATTATCCCTGCCCAGTCATCCCCCTAAAGTTTAAGTCATTATGCAAACAGATTATTCATGAAGGAAAGTTAACCGCTCTCTGAGTAAATGTCGCGTCACTTTCTGCTTTTCACAGTACAGGTTTGACTAAGTATAAACACAGGGAGAAATATGAGAGTATTTTCATCAAAGTAAAACTTAAGTTATAATATAAATATAAATCATACACTACATTTTTACCATATAACCATTCCCTGTTTCTAACTAGTAAGGCTTGGTGCAGTAAATATCTCGATTACTATTGGATAGATTGACATCAAATATGGTACAGACATTCATGGTCTCAAGAGGATGAACCATTATGGCTTTGGTGGTACACCTATTTTGCTTTAGCGCTACCAGCAGGAACAGTTCTAAAACCTATTCACTACATCCCCATTGACCACAGCTTTACTAGGTTAGTGCTAATAAGCAGGTATTTGCACGAGAATCCACCTTCTTTGAAACCACAGTTGAGTTGTAAAGGAATATTCATCAGGACTCAGGGTAAGAGAAAACGAGGTGCTAAAAGAAACTGACTGCACATACTAAGGATGTTTTATTAAAACACATTCACTTTAACATGGTCACTGATGTACAATTCAACTTATTCCTTTCCAAACAAAATCACACCTCCTACAAAGGATGTTTTCAATTATTCCAATCCAAGAGCGGATGTTATTGAGATGTGTTGCTCTAGCATTATCTCTTTCATTTCGTAAAGGATGGTCCAGTTTTACCTAGGCTAAAGGAGATAAGAGAGGAAGCATTGAAGCACATTTCCTTACCATTTAGACTACAAAAAGTGTTGGGGAAATATTTTCCAAGGCCCCTAACTTTGACCCAGTTTATCAGTTCATGCTGTCCTGACTGAGCACACGCACCTGTAACCTTGGCTGCTGTGCTCTCAGTGTTTTGTCTCCCTGTTCCTGCCTGTTGGCGTCAGCTGATAGAGGTGTTATCATTCTATCTTGTTATGCACAATGTTGATTATTCTCTCTGAACTAGCTAAATACATGGGTCTGGGGTAGAGTTCTTCAGAATTGACGTGGCAACTCTACCGTGAAGTCAGAACCTCTGGCTTTTGGACTTGTTTTGTGAATTCTCCGGCCAAAGCTCCTAATAAACCATCAGTGTTTGACATCAAAGCTCCAGCTCTCCCCGTGTCTCCTTCCTGAGTCGGTGACTCCCACTGCATTGCTACACAGAAGTTTCTCCCACAAAAAGTATTACAAAATGTATAGGGACAGGGATATAGCAATTAACCAATGCCACACATCTCTGCATTTACAGTTTGAGCTCATCTTTGATAGCATCCCTAAATGGACATTAGAAATACATAAAACTCGAGTAGCTTTTATCAAAGCTGCCACTCTTAAATTGGGTCATATTCACAGCTTGGAGCCTTCAACATTCAGGAGTATGCAAACAAACATAAGCATGTATCTAAAGAGTTTTTATTGAGAGGGTTTAGGATGTTGACCTTGCATTTAGCTCAGTACATAGTCAGAGAAAAAGTTTATAGCTGCAATTGTTCCAGATAGGAATACATACCAACCAAATACATTTTCTCATTAATATGGCAATAACAATTGCATATCCAGACGAAGACAGTAGAGAAAACAGAAAAGCAAAAGAAAGGGTTCACAGGAAAATGACAGGTTAAGTACTCTTTCATTGTTTTGTTTTTGTTACCTCAATTCTCTTCCTGTTCTTTATCTGTCTTTGTGTGTCAGGAGAACCTGTTGCGTCTGGTCAACATAGAGTACAGTGTTCGAGGCCAGCGGGACCTGCTGCAGCCGGGCAGGGTATGACTCCATGACTCTGATAACAGCATTGTTTCTCTGCCAGCCCACCCTGTCTGCCCTGCACCACCCTGTGCTGCCCTTTGAACAATCATTCAGCTGGGAATCCCCAGCCTGATTTAAAACAACATTAATTACCGCAGATGGCCTCTGTGTCATGGTCAGATGACTCGTGAAGTGCTCAGTCTGGTCCTGTGTTTTTCTGTTCAGGTCTTTGTGAAGGAGGGCACCTTGATGAAGGTCAGCAGGAAGAGTCATCAGCCGCGACATCTGTTTTTGGTAAATGCTGCTTCCTGTTTGTAGTTTTAAGTTAACAGACACCTGTGCCAGTGGTTATTTAAGGTTCTTAAGACATCTCTGTGTAAAATGTAGAGTCATGCATTTTCTGTCTGCCTTGTTTCTATGTCCAGACTGAGCTATTAAGAGCAGGTTTCCTGGCAGGATGTTTCTGAATGCTGACTTCCTGAGCCAGTTCTTTACTGACAGCACAGGGAAGGTCAACACCAGCTCCTTATCCATGTGCACCTGTGACCTTTTATTACTTAAACTCTGTTAGTTCATTATTAGTTTGATGTGTCATAAAGCAACTTTAATAAAGACAGTGCAGTCAGCTGACTGTGCTAAAGTAAACTGGGTTGTACAGTAGGGAGAAGGATCTAATCAATAACGTTGTTTAATGTTGTGTGTTTAAACTAACAATGTATTTGTGTTATATTTCACCGCCTGTCACAGCAAGGTCATCACAACATCCTGTATTAAATAAAAGAGATGGTTAAAAACAACAGTGGGTCTAGGAGGCAGAGGAAACACTACACAAGTTTGAGAAAAATCAAAACATAGAGATCGTTCTGGATTTATAAAATCAAAAGAGATTAGAAAAATTAAACCCCATCGCAAATTATCCATAGAACGTTACCATAGAGCATTGATTTTCTCTCCTGTGGCGTTTTTAAATTTGCAGTCTGGCCTCGACACTAAAAGAGCTTGTAAATGTCTCTTCTGGAGAAATGTTGGTAATCAGCGCTGCGTAACTTTTCTCATGCCAGTTATAAACCCTGCTGCTGATCACATGTTTCTGAGCTGTTAATGTTTGAGACGGAATAATAAAACATGGTCTTCTAGTCTCATAACAAATTATTACAACCCACACTGTAACAATGCTACAGAAATTAATGATCCAGTTTGATATCAAGTGCTTGGTTATTTGTTTACAGACGTAACCTATTCATGTTGGATCGTAAAAATTCCAGCTAGGGGTTTTCACTTTATAGATCCCCCACAAAGAAAATCGTTTACTTCGGTGCATGAATTTAACACAGCCTTCTCTGCACATCCATTATTGTGCACAGTGAAGCTCAAACATCCAAGTGAAGTATGAAAATCATTATTTTATGGAGGTGGTGAATCAGTGAATCAACTGTGAACTCACTGAAGTATATTTTTGTATAACAGTGCCCACTACTGGAGAAATGATGCACGTACAAACGTGATGGAGTGAGCAGCTGACTATTACAGCTATTTTACTTTTTTAATCCTCTTAACATGTCCTCTGATCTGCATGTGCTTATCTGCTGTGTTTGTTTTTAGATGAATGATGTGCTGCTGTACACATACCCTCAGCAGGACGGGAAATACAGACTGAAGAATAACCTGCCACTCACTGGCATGAAGGTCTGCATCTTTCCTTGATTGGCCTGATCTGTTTTATATCCTTTCGAAATCCCACAGAAGTATATATGCAGTTAAATCTGACAGTACATGTGTAGTAACTATGGCCATAAAAGTATTTATATATAGATGTTCCTGTTAAAAGGAATGTGAGATGGTAAATACATATGCTATTTTCTAACTGTCCGGCTGTAAACTTCTACTTCCTGGTCTTGACATGCTGCTTATTGATTTCCCAGCTCAGTAAACCCATAATGGATGATGTCCAAAACGCACTGAGGATTGAAGTACCAGACATCTCCATCACTTTGTCTGCAACGTAGGTCACTGTACTGTGTGCTGTTTGAATAATAGCTAGTATCTGTGATGGTAGTGATTAAAATGTAAAACTTACTTGCAAAATCAGCGTGTTTAGTACTTTAGTGTTTAATACTGTGGTGATGTTTTTGTGTATTTTTTGCAGTTCCTTCCTTGAAAGAGAAGACTGGTTTTACACTCTGAGCCGCGCTGTGAGTGAACATGAAAGGGGGTCTGTGGCCTTCAACCGCTGCTCAGGAGAGGTGAGCAACATTTCTCTTAAATGTTCCAAAAGTTTGAAAAAGGGAATTGTGTCATTTGCATATTTAACCTAACTACTTAGAACCATCAAATAAATGATTTCCTAAATGTAAGAAATATAGTCGAGGACATTCCTGGTAATATCTAACCCTGTAGATATTTGTTTAGCCTACTCACCTGTAGTGCTTTGCATTGTGCTTTGCCATAATGTTTGGAAATTGTCAATATATGTCTTGAGTTTGTTTCATACTCTGAGCCAGTAAACCCCACTTTATTAGCACTCAGATGCACCAACGTTTCACCAGAGGAACATGATGACTCAATTAGTAAGGTCAAGAAATTGTTACAGTTTCAGCAAATATGACCTAAAGTTTTTCTTATTAAAGTAACTAACTGCAGCATAACTGCAAGTAATGATATTGGGAGGTTTCCTGGGGATAATAAAAAGTTGTAAGATGTAATCAATTCAAATGTAGTATCTACCATTAAGTCATTACTCTTACATTTGTCATGCTTATCCTCACCCAGCCAGAATGAGATTGATGTTATAAGTCATTATCAACAATGACCGTCAACATGTTTCTCTGTTTCTGTGTGTTTGTTCCAGGCCAGAGAGGGTCTGCGTCTGACTCTGGGAGAGAAAGCCCCGACACTCGTCCCAGTCTCACAAGTGATGATGTGCATGAACTGCACCTCCGATTTCAGCCTCACTCTGCGCAGACACCACTGCCATGGCTGCGGAAGAGTGAGTCACACACACATGAAATGCAGTGCTCTATAAAAATGTGCGAGGAAACCCCTTGTGTCTTTGACCAGAGTGTGCTAAATGTGTGTTTGTTTTTCATCTGCTTGTGCTTTAATTTATGTTTGACACAGATTGTTTGTCGGAGCTGCTCCAGAAACAGATACCCACTGAAATACATGAAAGACCGCATGGCCAAAGTGTGTGATCACTGTTACAACGAGCTAAAGAAGAGAGGTGGGGAAACTTTGTTTGAATACATTTTTACAATTCATCTATCCCTTTGATTTTCACTCTGCCCACACATTAAGTATTGCTATTCTTTGGCCCCACTTAGAGTGGACTGAAATCCGACTGACAGAACGTTTATTCTATAAGAAAACATTTATTTACAAAAAGGAACTAGCACTGTAAAAGAAAAGTCATGGGCTACTAATACAGTACTTGTTGCACAGTAAAAACATTATCTTTACTTACTTTACAGTCTTTGGGTATAGGAAAAGGATCATGTAAAAGCTATGAAACAAGCCCAAACTAAAATATATATAACTGAATTTAAATCTGTCTTGCATGTCTGAGTTGGGAGATTTCCCTCCAGTTTGAGTAGTAAGCCTTTAACATATAGACAACTGTAAAACACTGTGGCTGAGGTTAATTTTTTAACTAAAGATCTTCTCAATAACATGTTTAAATGTGGTGGAAAAAAAGTCACCACAATTGTTTCTATTGTTACTCATGCATATGGTCGTTATGATTCAACCATAAAATATATAGTCACTGCTGTACAGGCACCAAGTTTGCTGACTTAACCTGCCATGATGTTAGTCAGTATAGCGTTTTGTCTCGTCTTCGTCCCTGCTGTGATTAAAGTTACATCTTTTATCTCTGCAGGGGGAGATGTGTCTGCAGAAGTAAGAGGTAGCCCTCGTCCAAACCGCTCCAGTCGTCCTCTCTCTGCCGTGTTCCAAAACATCCATCCTCCAAACATCTGGAGACATCGGAAAGGCACCATGTCCATTACCCAGGTACGCCCGCAACATTAAGGGGTCATGTTCATGGCACAGTGCAGATTACTGAATAGTTGATGATGTGGATGACAGCCATGTTGTATGAGGAACATTTATATTTATCCTGCTCCCGTTGTGTGCAGGTGACAGTGACAGAGGAAGGCTCCATCAGTGGCGCTCTGCAGCGCAGCAAGAAAACCAAGAGGAACTGGAAGAGACTTTGGTTCCTCCTGAGAGACAAGGTGCTTTACACCTACCGAGCCCAAGAGGTGATGGGAAAAATGCAGTCCCCTTTAACCTGAACAGCACAAATTCACACTTATAGGAATACTTCACCCAAAAAGTTACCATTTGTATAACAATTACCAAACCCCAAGTTACCTTGAACTCTTGAAGAAAACGTTGTTATTTTCGCCTCCACTGTGAACAAAGAATCAATAACCTGAAAGAGTCTTGATGAATTGAAGTAAGAGTTTAGCAAGGGCAAAACTATATAACAATGTCAATTTGCAAGGCTCATCTTTATAGTCTTATGCTCATTACTTCCCAAACACAATCATTTTTGCTACAAATGTTACTATTTAAAGCGATTTTGACTCGAACAGACGAGTAGCTCGTGTGTGAGTCTATGGGGCGTGTTTTAAGTAGTAAGCTTTTAGCTAAAATGCATGTATTTGGGGTGTAATGAGCATAAGTTTTATTATATATTATATAAAGTATTTATTATAAGTACTATACAAATGAGACTTGAATTATACTGAACAAGTTACAGTATACTGTGAGGGGTTTGTTAGCGGACACTTTGATATAGTGTTGCTGTTAAATAAAACCTTCTCTACTTCAATGCATCAAGACTTATTTCATTGTTTGCTTCTTCATTCAATGTGAGGCATGCATAAAAACATGGGTCGCTTTAAGGAATTCCTTTAAACAGACTTCACTCAGTGAGGTCTTAAGGTCAGCAGAATTAAAAGTGCTGAAATGCCCACAGTAACATCGCTGTACAGTCATTTATAATCCATTTCTATTCATCTGATGAATTTTCTGTCTGCAGGAGAAAGTAGCATCCGAGAGTTTACCTCTGCTGGGATTCACAGTGAAGCTACCTGAGAAGCAGTGGGGCGAGGAGGAGGCCAACGTCTTCCAGCTTTACCACAAAAACACTTTGTATTACTCCTTTAGAGCTGAGGATACCTACACAGCCCAGAGGTGAGAAGAAGGTCTTCTAGCTATTTTCTAAATCTTTAAAGAATGACAATTTGAATATATTAGTCTGATGAATCACTGTGTTGTTACTGATGATAATCTTCTGCTCATGTTCCTATATTTAACATAACTTGGTGAGTCATACATTGTTTTATTGGGCCAGAATTGGATAGCAGCAATGTGTGGAGTTTATAAAGAATCTAAAGTTAGTACTCCTCTAGGACAAAATACAATCATTTTTCAAATCCAGCAGCACGCTTTAAAATTAGCTCAGTTAATAAAGTAGCTATATGTCATGCTGACAGGCACAGAGTTGGGAGTGTCTTTGTGAGGCAGACTGAAAATACTCTTTAACAAATACTGCAGTTCATGCTGTTTCTCTTCTAATGTTGAATCCTCTCCTCATACAGGTGGGTAAATGCCATGGAGGAAGCCACCGTTTTATAGTATCAGCCACTCCGGGTGGGTTGCCAGATATGGAAGTCCTCCACCTTTCTTCTGCTACAGATAGACTGTGAAACCAAAACGAGACGATTGGGAGTCATAAAAAAGACATTTGATTATGTCTGCATTGCAATATGTTACATGTCTGGCTGGACTGAAAAAAAGAAGACATGGTGTTCTTTGAAAGAGGACACGATTACCTACTTTGTCCCCCTCCAGTGTCCCTGCCTGCTGTTACAGCAGGTGTGAGCCACGAGAGGCGTTGGCCCAGATACCTGCCAGTGTGGAACATTACATCGATGTGGCCTGTATTTCCCCCAGCGGCTCATCAGAGACATTCCTTCAAATCATGGGGAACATAATAGATTTTTGGAAAATAAATATATTCTATGATTTTAACTACTTTTTCAATTAATAAATATTTCAAAAACTTAATTTCCTGGGAGGCGTGAAAAATACTAACACTTGCCCAGATGTGGAATCCCCTAAACTTCAGTGAAAAAGTATCTATGCTAGCTAAGTTAGGCCTTCATTTCAACACATGTTCTTCCACTGGATGCATAGATGTGGCTTTGCGCTGCACTGTATTGTTGGAGATGGTCCTTCCATTTATGCTTTTTTGCACTAAAAATGATTGAACCAGTAAAAGAAATACGAGTATACTGTACTCCATCATGGAGGCCAAAAGCTTCAGCTACTGTACTTAATTTACCCTACACACTATATTCAATATTGTCAATTATGTCTTTATTGTTTAAATACCTAGCACAGTTAGAATGTAAATTCTTATTTGTATAAAGACTCAATACAGATGTTTTTTTCCCCTGGACTGAACCATGGATCCCTGATTTAACTGATCTACATAATCAGCGTCTTGGACTTCGTACTGTAACTGATGAATTATTCAGCTTGAGTTTCTAACACTATTATGTTTAAGCAAAGTAAAGGAGGCTTTATCGGTGGAAACAGTCTGTGTCTGTGTTTTCTCTCGATACTCCTCATGTCCTCCAGATGGCAGGTGGACTAAACATTAAAGTACCACAGGCTGGCATTGAATTCCTGTCACTGTGTCCTTGTTCATGAGCTAAGTACATACATTGAAAATGGAAACATTAGCTCGCCCCATTTGAGTCTGCACTGATACAGTATGTAGTAAATGTGTGTCCTGGTCTGATGAAACTGCCAGTGAGAGATCGTTTCAGACAACATGTTGAGCTGCTCGGGGACACACTGTGCAGTCCGGTGTGCTGTGCGGCCAAAGAAGGGCCTGCTCTGCTTCTCTTCTCCCCCCGAGGCTGCCTGACCCAGAATGATGTTAGGCAGAAAGTTTGCTTTCTGGGGCTCATGAAAAGTTGCAGACACTTCGTTCTATTTAGAGGACAGATCATTTATCACTCTGCTCTCCCTCCCCTAGCCCCAATTTCCCCTTCTCTCTACTCAGTAGCTCAACTCTTTTTCTAAAATCTGAGTTATATTTTCTTTTATTTGTTGCTGTTGGTTAAAACTCAATGCACACATTCACAAAAAATCCTTTCTGATGATAGTTTTTTTTAAATGTCCTTATTTCTCTACCCTTCCTGCACTTGTTCCTTCCTTAATCGTTCTGTTGTAATTCACCCTCTTAATTTGCTGTTGTTTGGTGCTCAGAGCAAAATGCACAATTTGTCTAGTAATACACTAAAGAGGACATTCATGTGTTAATGTTCACCATCTATGCTCATGATTTCAATCAGCAAGTAGCAGGAAAATGGTGACTTCAGCAGGGTGAAGAGTAAATACTAAACTACAGTCCAGTTGAAAAACACTTTTCAGAGGGGCAGCAACAGTGTCATAACCCAAGCTTACTTCCATATCGCTGCAGGCAGGAGCAATGCAGAGAGAAGCAAATAATCAATGACACACACAGCCTACTCAATAAGGTCGGATGCATTCAGCTCTGTTATATGTGCTCAACCTCAGGAGTCATTAAGAGCCGATGCCAAAGTAACTGAAATGAACTTCCTCATCTATGGTTTTTATCACACACGACGCCCTGTCAGTTGAGTCATGTGGACTGCTTTTAGAGACAAACTTTGTGGCCATTTACAGTTTTAGTCTGAGAAGGGATGCAATATTTGTGTTGATATTGTGAGTAACAACAGGTTGCCTTCTCATCTTTCACAGTGTTGTGTGGGTGGAAGCTCCTCAGGGCTTAAGGAAAGACTTTATTATGCAACAGCTTGAGATTAAAATAAAAAGACAGATAAATAGCACATAAGGGAAAAAAGCTGTGTCCACTTGACATTGACTTGACATTTCTGGGACTGAAACTCGTATTGTTTCTTTCTGCGCCCTTCAGAGATGAGGAGAGGTAGAGAAAAAAAAGTGTAGAGGAAGGAAAAATAGAGGGACACTCTCTTATGTCCCACTTTGCAAACTCTTTGCAGCCTACACTGCCAAGTCAATGTTACACCTATTCCACCTCCATTGAAGCTTTAAATAGCCCACTCTCTCCCAACAGGATAAACTGAGAAAAAACACAGCCTTCAGCACACTGAGCATTTATTATCCCTGCTGTCTGAACATGGAGTCGCATCGTCTTTTCCATTCTCTTGTGACCAATCTGTCATAAGGAGAGAGAAGTTTAAACACGTGTCAGCAGGACTAGCAGCTGTTACTGAGGGAGGAAAAATCTGTCGGGAGAATATGAGCTAGGACAGAGTTAGTCAGAGAGCTGTATACAATGTTAGGGCATATGTTTAATTCTCAATGTAAAGCAGTAGCTGCTTAACTTAACTTGGCATAAAGAACAGAAATAGTGCACTGACTGGTAGTGAAAATGAGTATTGTGCTTATATGGCAACAGGGGCGCCACCAGGGATTTTGGGCCCCATGAAAAGATAATCACATTGGTTACTTAAACAATTGTTTGGGCCCCTGTCAGTCACGGGCCCTTAGAATCGTATGGCAATGAGGATTGTCGAGAATGCCAGGGAATAAACTCCAGTGGCCTGCTGCGAAAGCTCAAAACAGAATCAATGTATGGAGAAACACAGTAACATCACAATGTGGCGGCCAATGAGGTAATAGGCAATCCAAAGATGTACAACTCTGCCATGATGCTTGCCATTAAATAGGCTATGTAACTGTTTATAACTTTTTTTGTTTGAAAAACACCATTGGCATGCCTCTGAGCATTACAAGGGGACAATTTTGATCACATTGCCAGGCCTAATGTGTAATTATTTCTTTCATAATAATTACTCATCACGCAGTGTAACTCAACAATGACCTATCCATAATGACCTATCCACTTTATCTGCCCTTTCAATAAATGAAGCTTCAATACTTAAATCAATGGTTATCTGTGTGATTATAGCTGCAGTCTCGCTCTGTCTCAAACGCTCTGTTTTAACGTCTGTGTCTCTAAGCCTCTCTCCCAAAAAACACAGTCTGCTCTGATTGGCTTGTAATGGTGCACCTGTGCAAAGCTTCTCGTTAGGCCAAATCTAAATGAAATATGGAATCACATTTTCTGACATAAAATAATGAGTCGCTTCAGCTGATTCAAAATGTTGCAGCACGTGCACTAACCAGAGTTAGGAAAAGGGACCACATTACTCCTGTTCTGGCTGCCTTACACTGGCTCCCTATAGAACACAGGATGGAATTAAAAATTCTTCTTCTCGCCTACAAAGCCCTTAATGGGCATGCGCCATCTTACCTTAAAGAACTCATTATACCCTACTGTCCATTGCGTTCCAAGAATGCAGTGTTGTTGGTTGTTCCTAGAGTCTCTAAAAGTACAATGGGAGCCAGAGCCTTTTCTTATCAAGCTCCACTTTTGTGGAATCAGCTTCCAGTTTGTGTTCGGGCGGCAGACACCCTATCCGTTTTTAAGAGTGCGCTTAAGACCTTCCTTTTTGATAAAGCTTAGTTAGGGCTGATTAGATTCAGCCCCTAGTTTTGCTGCTATAGGCTTAGACTGTCGGGGGGGGACATTACTTCTTCCTTCTGTCTGTCTGTACCTGTGTACTCTCATGTTCCGAATAACCCAGCTTCCCCCAAATTTATTTTTGGTGTCTATCTACGCCGGGATCCTGAGTCGTGGCTGATCCTGTTGCTGTGGTCCTGAGTCCTGGATCCTGAGTCCTGGATCCTGAGTCCTGCATCCTGAGTCCTGGATTTCGAGTCGTGGCTGAACCTGTCTCTGCGGTCCTGCCTGACTCTCATCATACTACTTCCCTGATGGCTCTCACAGGATTGTTGACATCCTCGTGGATTCATCCTCTTATTATAGACACATGCATTTCCAAACATTTGGTCTACCTATGTTGTAAATGTATTATCTTTTCAATTTACACACGGCATCTATTGCACGTCTGTCCGTCCTGGGAGAGGGATCCCTCCTCTGTTGCTCTCCCAGAGGTTTCTCTCATTTTTCCCTTTAAACTGTGGGGGTTTCTTTGGAAGTTTTTCCTTGTACGATGTGAGGGTCCAAGGACAGAGGGTGTCATATTGTCATTCTGTACAAACTGTGAAGTCCACTGAGACAAATGTAACATTTGTGATATTGGGCTATATAAATAAACATTGGTTGATTGATTGATAACTGGGTTGACTTATTTCATAGTGTGTGGTTTGGACTTACCTAAGAGGGATGTTACCTTTTCAGATTACTACATCCAAATTCATTTTAGTTGCCCATTATTTAAAAGTATGCACTATTCTTAAAACCTCCGACAATTGGGATTTATTTTGGGACCTTTTTTGATGATTCCCCATAACTAAAAACATATTTATATATCAACACTGTCTTTCATTATTTCATTGTGGGGCCAGCAGCCAGATGCCGTGACTTTTTCTGAAGCAAACAAAAATCCTCTAATATATCAAGAAAGTGGTTTGTCGTCCCTTTGCTATCACATCTACATGTGGTTTATGAAAGCCAATATATCAATTTAAGTTATTATTATCTTTAACACAGGCTTCTAATGGTTAAACTAAAAACAAATTGACTTTAGAGTGATGCATTTGAATTTAGCTGTCTCCATTTAACCATTTAATAAGGTAAACAACATTGCAGTTGCTTTTCTGTTAATGGTCTAAGAGAAAAAAACGAATTATTCGTTAATTTTGCGTAGTCCAAACAAAAACAGCGTTTAATTTAACTTATATTTTGTTTCTTGGTAAGGCTCATTCATTTCCTTAAGTCACTGTGAAAGTTCAAGGCTGCTGACAACTATTAGATTGCTATCTTTTTTTACTTCACCACGCAAAGTATGACATAGACATCACTTCAGCAGATGTGGAAGAAGTACTCAGATCTTGTACTTAAGTAAAAGTATAAGTACCAGAGTGTGTGAAATCAATCTGGGTGTATCTAAAGATTTTCTTAGTATTGATCTTATTGTTTATCATTAAGCTATATCTGCAAAGTAACTAAAGGTACTACTGTACATGAATGTAGAAGAGTAAAAGTACAATATTAAACTCTGAGTTGTAGTGGAGTAGAAGAACAAAGTAGCATTAAATGGAAATACGTACCTCAAAATTGTACTTAAGGACAGTACTTGAGTAAATGTACTTAGTTACTTACCAGTACTGCTCGTCAGTATATTTACACACATCTTAACCAACGTTTATGTAAGAGAGGAGACAGAACAATTTCAGGTTTTAAAATGAACACTTTAAGAAAAAACAATAAAGAAAACATGAAATCTGTTAGATCTGGATTTCAAGCTGCTGTTTTTAGCAGACGGGCCAGTCCAACAGTTCATCGAGCACGGATTGCTGGGAGCCATGGCTCTTGGAGGCGATGTATTCTTCGTGTTGAGCCTCTGCTTTCAGCCGGCGTTTCTCCTGCTTCTTCTCCTGGTTCTGCTGGTACTTTCCAACCCAGTGTTCAACTGAGAGTCTGTCCTTCTGCATGGACTGCAGGGTCTCTCTGACCTCAGCTGTTTTTCCTTCAGATAAAAGAAGATACAAGTTGACTTGCATGTTGATTAAAAGTTAAACACAAGGCCACAGTAGAGGATATGACACACAGGCTTGCGGAGTACCGGATTGGAATTATCCACATCTGTGCTCCCGGGTGTATCTGTGTGTGTTTTCTTCTTGTATGTTCCTGCCTGTGTACATGACATAAACTGCTGCTCATAACCAATTGCCCCTTGCGGGATTAATAAAGTTGTTGATTGATTGATTACACATAACGACATAATATAATCAGGTTACCAAAAAAATGAAACTGTATTCGATTACAATTTCATTAAAAAGATAAGTAATCAGATTACTGTTACATTTTTTTTACAATACATTTTGAAATAACGATTGATATATTATAGGTAGATGTACTGAAATAATTTTCTTCATGGTTTATATTTAGGCTACTTTAATTCTTCTTTATTTTAAATACATTTATTTTTGAATGCAGTAGTAGACACCTGATTTATTAAAACGAAAATACAGTCTATGCTTTAGATTAATGTATTAAGCTTAAACAGCATTTGTGAACTCTAACTTTTACCACATTTTTTATATGAAATATCTTGGTTTCTCTTTTCTTAGGTTACATTGTTACATACACTTAATTGAAAATCATCTTATTGTTGTTTATTTTCTCTTGTTTTTATTTGCATTGCACTTCATATTGACGTAATCCAAAAGTGACGGAATATAATCAGGTAACATAACTTTTATATTTTGATACTTAGATTAAGTTACTGAGTACAATTGTTGACGTGTAACTAGTTATTGTAACGGATTACATTTTAAAGTAACCCTCCCAACCCTGATGAGACATACCATTAGACTTTGGGTTTGGTTTCGCAGGAAGGAGGAGATAGTTGGAGTTATCAGTGACACGCTCGGTCTCCATTTCTTTCTCTGCAAGCCAGTTTTTGTAGACACTTTTCTTGTTCAACCCATTTTTACTAAAGAACAAACAATAAAGAAAACAATGAAACAAGGTAAATAACAATAACAATAAAACGAATCTGTTAGAAAGTGGATTTTAGGTTGATTTTAGCAGACGGACCAGTCCAACAGTTCATCGAGCACGGATTGCTGGGGGCCATGGCTCTTGGAGGCGATGTATTCTTCGTGTTGAGCCTCTGCTTTCAGCCGGCGTTTAACCCGCTTCTTCTCGTGGTTCTGCTGGTACTTTCCAACCCAGTGTTCAACTGAGAGTCTGTCCTTCTGCATGGACTGCAGGGTCTCTCTGACCTCAGCTGTTTTTCCTTCAGATAAAAGAAGATACAAGTTGAGTTGCATGTTAATTCAAAGTTAAACACAAGGCCACAGAAGTAATCAGATAACTGTTGCATTAAAAAAAAAGAGAGATTACTAGCAGGATTAAAATGTTACAATACATTTTGAAATAAAGATCCATATATTATGGGTAGATTATATTTAGGCTACTTTAATTCTTCTTTATTTCAAATACATTTATTTTTTAATGCAGCAGGTAGACAACTGATCTATTAAACAAAAAAACAGTCTATGCTTTTGATGAATGTATTAAGCTTTTGTAATGTAACAGCATTTGTCATTTATTACTGTTACTACATTTTTTATATGAAATATCTTGGTTTCTCTTTTCCAAGGTTACATTCTTACATACACTTAAGTAAACAACAAGTTACTGTTGTTTGTTTTCTCTTGTTTTTATTTGCTTTGCACTTCATATTTAGGTAATCCAAAAGTAACGAAAAGTAATCAGGTTACATTACTTTTACATTTTGATACTCTGTTTTTTCAGTGTAATGGATTACATTTTTTACGTATCCTTTCCAACCCTGATGATACATACCATCAGACTTTGGGTTTGGTTTGGCAGCCAACAGGAGATAAGTGGCGTCATCAACGACAGGCCTACTGTACATTTCTTTCTCTGCAACCCAGTTGTTGTGGAGAGTCTTCTTCTTTCTCTGAGGTGACTTCATGTCGGGGGTCAGGCTGTCAGCCTCCTCTCGTCTCTTCTCCTGCTCTTCATTCAGAGCGAGGAAGTTGTGAGTTGGGCCTTTGACCCCCTTCAGCATCACCTGTTGCCACTGAAGCCTCTCTTGCTTCAACTGGTTCTGCTGTCTTTCCTTTGGGGCCTCCTGCCTCCTCCTGTCTTTCTCCATGCTTGCTTTCTTGAGACTTTCGGTCACTTTTTGAGTCTCTTCTCTGTCCCTCTCACTTTTTGCCAGGGTCTCCAGAGCAGCTGTTTGTCTGCGCTCCATCTCCACTGCTTTGAGCTCCACATACATTTGTCTTATGACCTCCACCTTTCTCTCCTCTGGGGTCAGTTTAGATACAGTATGGACAAGCTCCATCTCAGCAATGAGGTGTTGTCTAGAAGACATGTTAGTGTTCATAATTTGAACTTTTTCTCTGTAGGTTTTCTAATGCTCTCTCTCCAGCAAGTTTGTGTGAAATGAACAGCAGAGAGGCCTCAGTTGGTATGGAGATCCAGCAGAGTTCCATGTTCATATGTCCAGAACAGAGCAGGATTCTTTCTCTCTAGAATTACAAATGTGCCATATAAGCTAACTGTGCTTCAGCTTATGTGTTATTCTGTGTCTATTTATTGATGTTCAGTCCCTTCTTGAAGTTTTTTTGTTTCTTTCTGCAGTTTAATTGTGTCTATTTGAATTTGTTTTATAAGTATTTAATCATTTTGACCCTTCTCCTGGTTCCTACATGTCCTTTTGAGTATCGTTTTGTAGGTGAGGGGGCCAAAAGTGTCACTGTCCCCATGGTCTGTACCGTGAAGGTCCGTTCAGTTATTCATCATAATCAAATATATTTCCAGGAAACTCAGCTCCAGACATTTACAGTCCCCAGGAAATTACACTTTGGTGATTCCTTGACTTTACCCCCAGTGCCACGGTTGACATTTTTGGGTTTTAGTTAAATATATTGATGGATATCCAATGGATCAATTAAATGCAGTATAAATATCTACATTAAGACATCTAAACCTGAGAAGACACTCAATGTTGTTGGAGATGCAGTTGACTCAATTCACTTCATGGTTATTCAGCAGTGTGTGTGTGTGTGTGTGTGTGTGTGTGTGTGTGTGTGTGTGTGTGTGTGTGTGTGTGTGTGTGTGTGTGTGTGTGTGTGTTTGCGTTTGCGTTTGCGTTTGCTCAAGGTGGACCTGGAACAGCAGGGATATGGATCACTGAGTTTTTAATGTGCATCTGTCTGTGAGATGAGCAATCGGGGAATGTTGTTTTTAATTTCCACTGTAGACATCGTGTGTCTGACGTGACTCAAAATGTGCCTGTTATGTAAATCCTCAGAGGAGGTAAGTCAACACTGACACACCTGCGCACAGTCAGCTGGTTCATGGCAGGATTCACATTGAATTTACTTTGCACTATTTCAGCATGATTATACCTTTAAACTGCACATAAACATTTACTTATGACTCACCCTGCAGGAATGTATCTGATGCATTCCTCATTTCGGTGTAGTGTGCCAACATTTCACTACAGTTTCATCAGATGATAATTGCTGCCCTTTCACATGTATTGGTATGTGTATAGGGTGTGTTTGTGAGGGGGTGAGTGCAAACATTAAATAAATAAAGGATATGGATAATTTGGAGTGTGTGTGTCAGCTTAGAATAAGAAAAGATCCTTTGGCTGCCAAATCTGCCACCTCCTCGCTGGCAAAAACCTAGCTCAAAAACCTCAAAACTACCCCCACAGCTAGCACACTTCCACGTGACCCCACCCCCTGCCAACCGAACAGGTTTAAAGAAAACAAAAACACATATCTTCCCCTTCATACCAAGCTACTGTATGCTGCAGCAGTAATCTAGGGCACCGTCACCAGCAATGCAGACCTTTATCTAAAACAATTCAAGTGAGCAACAGGTCTGCAGTGATGTACACACATTTGAATCAGCCAGGGGGTTTAATGGAAAATAATATGTGTGTGGCTGAAACCTAGTCTAATTGTGGGTAAAGGTGAACTCAAGTGGAAAATAGAACTGTAATAACTGACAGGGCCTCTATTCAAAATAGGGCAACTGGGTGCATTCGAAATACTGGGGCACAGACCGCTCCCTCTCTCTCTGTGTGTGTGTGTGTGTGTGTGTGTGTGTGTGTGTGTGTGTGTATGTGTGTGTGTGTGTGTGTGTGTGTGTGTGTGTGTGTGTGTGTATGTGTGTGTGTGTGTGTGTGTGTGTGTGTGTGTGTGTGTGTGTGTGTGTGTGTGTGTGTCAGGTAAACGTCACAGTTTGCCGAGAAAGCCTCTGCGGGCGCGCACACACACTTCCTCAATCCCCGGAATCACAGAGCGATAAACGAGAGGAAGAGAGAGAGAGCACATTTCGTCGTGCTGCGGCGATAAAGACAGCCCCGAGTTTGAGGTGAGCTTGCTTTTATTAATTATTATTATTTAATTAGATGTTGTCGAGTTTTCGACAAGATTTGGGTTGTTTTAATATTTAAAGTTTGCAAAAAAAGTTGCTCAAACTACTCACTCTTCGTATTTCTATGGGGAAACAAACTGTAACCGTTGTCGCTAACGACTGAAAACGTTCGGTAACTTACAGTAACGTCCACACACACAACAGTAGGCGAATGGAAACAGATATTGTACGGCCATTAGAACAGTGTCACTAACGTTTACCAACTAGACTAGTTTCTCTGAATAAAATAATATTTGCGACCAAGTTTTTCCGTTGTTCGTCTTGTTAAAATAAACCGAAATGGGACAAAACCTGCTACCTGTCAGATGTTATGGTGTCCCAGGGTCTGCTATGAAGAAAAAAAAAGTGTTCTTAGTTTATCAGACACTGACAGGTGAAGTGTTACGGCTCGGTCAACCGATCGATACGGGCCACCACTTAATGCTATGCTAGCTCTCAAAATGTGTGACCCTTCATTAATACAGTGGGGTCACTTTACACTTAGTTATTTGTAATTTGTAGATTGGGTAAAACTAACAGCACATAGGCCTACAGTATATCTGTGTTTACTGCATCTGTGTCTGTTCCCTTCATAATGACAGGTCAGGTCTGCCCCTACCCCCCTGGCATTGTGATGCTTTAAAATAGGAAGCATGGCAAACATGTACTCAATAAGTGGTTACTATTAAAACAGTATTGGCGACATTGGGTGATTTGGCCCAATCATCAAAAAGCCCTAATTAAAACAGAAAACGTATATAAAGTAATTTAACAAATCAACTGACTAATTCAATAAAAGCACATGTGAAATATGTCAACAAGTATAACTTGACTGCTATAAACGCAGTGTTAACTATTAGTAATCAATTGTGCGGTAGCTGTATGTAATTCCAGTTCAGGCCACAGAAAATGTTGTCAGTACAAAGATGAGGAGGAATGTGGGCAGGTCTGGACAGCAAATAAAACGGAGTCTTTCCTAATATAACAACATTTTATATTGACAGGTATGCATCCTAAAAATCTGGTGTCTAACTGTCTTCTGAGACTTGAACTGAGTGACTTCTGAAAGTGACAATCAACCACATCCTTTCGAGAGAGAAACGTTGCAAGATGAAAATCAGATGCACTGATTGGTTGATGCTCATTTTCCTCACATGGTTATATGGTCATGTGTTTGTATAACTTACTGTAACAGCTGTTCTGGACTATTGTATTGTTTTGTAAAGTTGTTAAGTCTTCAGGCTTCAAAACTTGTTGCAATATGTTAAAGCAGAGGTAAACCGTGTGTATGTGTCTCTGACTCAGAAAAGAACATGTGAGAAATGTTTTCCATCACCATCAGTAACAGTGCTGGCTGCCATTTTAATGAATGAATGAAATCTTTATTGCCCGTTGGGGGATTTGCTTTTCATAGAGAGCACAAAATAATCTTTTAACAAGCCCAAGAACAAAACATAATATGTCACAAACTCACAAAACATATTGTCAGAAATTGATAAAGGACATTGTGTATGAGTTTAAAAAGGTGCTGAATTCTTGTTAAGCAGCTGATTACTGCATGGGACAAAATATGTGACACGTCCTTTATTATATATCCTGAGTCATGAAGAAAAAGTGCATATTCAAGTCTGAGAGGGGTGTGCTATGATATTGTGAGCTGTCATGTTAGTGATACTGCACATGCTTACACTGTGAGGTGGTCATAACAACCATATATACAGCAGTTCACTGAACAAGCTCCCGCTCATTTTTACTGTTATTTACTTCTCTCTTTTTTCCTGTCACAGTGGAGGATGTGTAGTCCCCTCCCCAACTTACTTACAACACTTTTGTGTTGGTCATTACTGCAGTTATCAGTTAGTAGGTTGTTTAAAAGGAGCATTCTAAATGTAGGTAGTAGTTACATTATACTGGTGCCTGGGACATAACTACTGAATTGAACAGATGGAACAAATCGAAGCTGCACATGGACAGTTTGCTGGGAAATCAATCACTACCGCCCTCAATAAGTCAGGGTTTGCTATTGATTAACTCCCAAAACCCTGACATCACAGCTCACAGCAGCAGTGGGGGAGTGAGTGAATATGGTCGTTCATCACACTCCACTCTTTGTGCAAACTTTTCTTTTCCCTTGCTTTTTTTGTGTCTTACTTTTCTGGTCTCAGTGTGGGTGGTTATGAGTTCAGTATTCTGAATACCAGCGAGGCCTACTGTGGTGCACTGCATGCTTGTGTTTGGATTAGCGACATGTTGAGGCTTGCTCAGCCTTTATAGTACAGGAAAACACCTCCACTGTTGCCTTTTAGAAGCTACACAGTCAAACAGGCACAGTGACAGGGAACTAAATAAGCCACAGAAGCTTAACAGAGGCACATTGACATTGTGGTTGTATTTTATACTTCAAGGTGTGGACAAAACATGCAAGACAGCATGCGTGCGACTGAAGTGCCATTGAAGTTCATGTGTGAGACTTACTGTATGGGCGTCACCTTTTCCATTGCACAAAACTGGTGAAGCAAAGGCTGTTACAGAAACACTTGTGGTTCCATCTGTGGCACATGAGAGCTTATGCAAACAGCAAATCATGAATGCAGCAGCTTGTGCCCGGCACAAGGATTTTATTGATCTCTTGACACTATTGTCATATATTCCAGCTCTTTTTGTGTGTAATGTGTGTGTTTGGGATGTGAGAAGTGGGTAAGATGATACAAAACTTGCTTTGTGTTTAACTAATTATATATAAATGTCACCAGGGTAACGCTGTGTTTGTCTGTTTCTAAAAACAGGTGACCTTGGTAGTCGTCACCATGGCTCCTTTCTTGAGGATCGCCTTCAATGCTTACGACTTGGGCGTCCTTCCTCCTCTGGCCGACCCGCCTTTCTGTGCCATCAAGTTGAAGGAAGCTCTGACAACCGGTGAGAAACTATTCCTTAGCATACACCAAACTGTCTTTTACGGAAGTACTTTCTGCAACTTCCTTCTTATTTACTACATTTGAAAACAAAATACTTATTTGTTGTCCCTGTGTTTATCTACCTTTCCCTAGAACGAGGTAAGACCCTGTTACAGCGGAAACCCACCATGTACCCGGCTTGGAAAGCCTTTTTTGATGCCCACATCTACGAGGGTCGTGTGCTGGAGATACTGCTGATGAAGACAGCAGAGGAGCCGCTGGCTGAGGTCACCGTGGGAGTGTCTGTCCTTGCTGAGCGCTGTAAGAAAGCCAACGGGCGCGCTGAATTCTGGGTAGGTCATTACAGATTGTCCTCTTTTCCTGTAGTGCAATCTTTCAGGCTGTCTGAGTGTAACCTTCTGTGTGTCTAACTGAGTGTTCCTGTGTTCAGGTGGATCTTCATCCTTCTGGTAAAGTGATGATGGCAGTGCAGTATTTCCTGGAGGAAGTGGATTCAGGTATTGGAAATACATTGGAATCATTGTATTTCTTTTTTCTCTGCTTCGGTAGCTACTTTCTGTAGCTTTCTGGTTAGCATTGATTTCTTAACATTTTGAATATAATCACCAAATCTTCTCTTTGGTTGGTTTTATATCCTAATTATTCCTTTATTACACTACATTTTTAATATTACAAAACAACACAACATGTTTTTTCTTAATAATTATTTATTTCTAGAATGTAATATCCAAACAACCTACCAAATGTCATCAGATTCTTTAAAAAAATCATTTTAGTTCAACGACAGATAATCAAACAGGATTTTACAAAAAAACAAACTAAACCCAACATTTTTTTAGGGAACTAGTTGGAGATGTCTGGTATCATTTTACTAAATTACATATTGTTATTGTCACATGTTTGTAGTAGTATTAGAAGTAGTCAGTGCTACTACCACATTACCAGATTGGTAGTATGGGGTACACATTGGTTACCTCATGTTTTTTAAATGCTTTGCGCCGGCGACAGGCCTATTTTTATAATTTCATCGTAGTTGTTATTTCTTTGATTTTTAAACATCCCTACTTACAAACACTGTCCAGCCATTTGTCAGTATTTTCCCTTCATTAACTTTATCATTCACAGGCTTCATATGTGACCAATTCACTGGGTCCACATTGGTTATCATTAAGGCTATCAGTTTATTTCCATTGCAGTATTGTGGGAGGACTGATGTGTGTTTCTCTTCGTATCCTACAGAGAGTAAGGAGGCTGCCAAGGATGAAGAGGGTCCTACACTGCATCGCAGACGTGGGGCCATCAAACAGGCCAAGGTCCACTTAATAAAGAACCATGAGTTCAGCGCCACGTTCTTCAGACAGCCCACTTTCTGCTCTGTGTGTCGAGAATTTGTCTGGTTAGTTCAACCTATTTCCCGCTCTATAAACAAACCTTCAAGGCAACTAAGGGGAACTTGTAAACCAAAGAGGAGATTAACTGATAGAGCAGACAGAACGACACAGTGAAATTAACAACAGAGTATTTAGGAACTTCCTCATATTTGGAGGCATTCAACACTCGATGGCTGGTTTATGTTGAAGAACATTTGACAAACTGGTTGCTAATAATGTTAATGATAAAGCCAATGAGGTTAAAGGTGGGGTAGGTAAGTTTGAGAAACCGGCTCGAGATACACTTTTTGTTATATTCCATGGAATGCTCTTAACATCCCGATAGCAATGAATATCTTAAGTGCTTTGACAAAAAATTAATAAAAAAATGTCATCTGTGGAAGCCGTAATACTGTAAAAAGCACGACCAATCATTTGAGCCGGCCCGGCTAAAGTAACTGGATGGCCTACCTGCCTGTCAGCCTTCCATCTGTGCACAAACTTATCTCGTGCCCTCATTGGTCATGTGCGCGTTCGTGTGTGTTGGAGGAGGGGCTCTGTAAGGAAGTGGCAGATTTTTTCCGGTTGTGTATTTTCAAATTCTAGCGCACTCGAGCTGGTTTCTCAAACTTACCTACCGCACCTTTAACCCATTCTTGATGTTTTAGAAGTTGTTTGTCATTGTTTAATGGCTATAGATGTGCTTCTAAACTTGGTATCTGGAGAGGAAGTTTATTTAAAAAGGAAACCCTGAGACACAAATCAGCTTGGTTGTACTGCAGCTGTTCATTATCACTAACTAAGTGAATAATCAGCACACCATTCACAGTCACATGATCAAACAACTTTACAGACTGACCTATTTGACTAACTTTGCCTCCCACAGGGGACTCAACAAGCAAGGCTATAAATGCAGACGTAAGTGTACAATAATATAAAAACACCTGTGCTTTGTGCAATTCTTGAAATGGCAAGCTACTGATTGAAAAATACATACTTCACTGTTCATTTGCCTCGACATTGTACACAATATGTTCCTGAATCAAAGTGTACAAATCTCTTTCATCTTGGTTTTCTATCAGAGTGCAATGCAGCCATCCACAAGAAATGCATAGACAAAATCATCGGCAGATGTACCGGTACTGCTGCCAACAGTCGGGATACTTTGGTACGTATCACATATTTGTGCAGTACACCATGTACTGTTAGCGTACTCCATATGTCTCACAATTTCATTTAAGTGTGGGCTTTTCTCACTCTGGTGTTTTGTTGTAGTAAAGTATCCTACCATACCAGTTGGAAGGATGATGGTCCTCTAATGGAATAGAAGACACCAGTCAGGGTCCACATCCAATCAGAAGGCTTTTGAATGATTATTAATATTTTTGGATAAAGATGATCAAAGACCAACTGATCTAGATAATGGTTGATTCAAGCACACACATGGGGTGTGGTCTCAGGGAACTACTCTAAATCAGTGCAGAGGTAGACCTGGCAACAAACCAGGAACTTCATATCCAACAGTCTAGTCACTTCTGACAGTTCAAGCTAAGAGAGGGAAGCAGACCATAAAGCAAACAGGAAATAGAAAATGAAGCAGGTGCGGAGGCCTGCGAGCTATCACAGGCGACTAATTAGAGATCCTCTGCCTTGGGTTATTCATGGAGATGATGTGTCCCGTTTGTCCCCACAGTTCCAGAAGGAGCGCTTTAAAATTGACATGCCCCACCGTTTCAAGAACCATAACTACATGAGTCCCACCTTTTGCGACCACTGTGGAAGTCTGCTGTGGGGTCTTGTCAAACAAGGACTCAAGTGTGAAGGTACAGTGCCAATATGATGCACTCTTTGTTGGAGTGTCGGTGTACTTTGTTCTTAAACAATTTGTTGTTTTCCCATTTGTAGATTGTGCCATGAATGTCCATCACAAGTGTCAGGATAAGGTGGCCAACCTCTGTGGTATCAACCAGAAACTACTAGCTGAGGCACTTACACAAGTCAGCCAGGTGAGTTCCTGCAGACTGTCACAAATCATTCAATGAATGCTTCAATCAAGTCTCATGTCCAAGAAAAATCCAAAGAATTTCAATGACAAGTCTTTCTTAAGATACCAGATAATCATACCAATGCTTTTTAAGATATTGTGGATATTTCATAACATTATACTCAGCTATTAGTATACCAAGATTAGTTTGAGGAACATTAATGGAACTTGTTGACCAGAATCTAAACTCAATTGTAGATAAGATCTTAAAACATTTCAATGCCCTGCCCTAGGTAAAAAGACACAAGCATTATGTAAAAAATTGCACTGTTTTCTATTCAGTACAGGAGAGTATAAGGGAGCTTGGTAAAACTGAATTTGAGCATCTGGAGTTCAAGAGTGTTACATGACAAACCAGCAAAGCTACAATAGTTATAATAATGTTTTCTTAATGATAAAGTTATAGTGCATGACAAAAAACGAAAAGAAACTGTTAAAAACATCGGATCAACTACATGTCTACATTATATGATCTGCTAAAAGATCCGGCACAAATACAAATGATGGTAACAGAAATGATTGGTTATTATTTTGCATGCATGTTGAAGAAGCTGTAGATCACGTGTGGGATAAAGCAAAAGAGTGACAAGAAACATGTAGAAAGCGTTTATAAAACATGTTTATATTAGGAGATAGTTTGGTGATTGACCTAAATACATCTTCAACACAGGGTCAGTGGTGAACCTAACCAGGATGTTAGCCTGACCCCCATCCCAGCTGTAACCTTGACCCCATTTAAATCTAGCACTTATTTCAGCCTATTTATATTATGAATACCAGTCCTAACCCTGCTACAGCACATCTGTAGATTGCTTTACACAATATGATGTAGTGATTACATAACAATCAGTTTATTGCTGGCTAACATATTAGCTTCCTGCCCTGGTGTGTTTAAGGACTGGCTCAATGTGGAACCTTTCAGTTACCTTGTTCTCTTTTTACAGTCAAAGAAGACAGTCATTGTTTATCGTGTGCAAATGGGATATAGCACAGCTAGATGAGTAATCATTGCTGGGGAACTATTTGTGTTTCTGTTTCATGCTTATTTTTACTTTCTCTTTTGCATCAGAAATCGTCCACAAGACGTTCAGATCCAAACCTGGCTGACCTCTCTGATATTGGAATCTACGATGAAGTTAACAAGCTTTCTGGACTGGATATCAATGGTCAGTCAGTGCTCTGTAGTCACATACATTCATGTGAGCTGTATAGGCTCTGTACTAGTTATAAACTTACAGAATAATATACAAATATGTTCAATGTCTAAGATAATTTTGTAGAAATGCACCAATTCTATGAAATACTGGGATGGTTTTTTTCTGTTTTTGTTATTTATGTGTTTTTGTTCTGAGCTATCCCCCTTCTGTGCTAGAAAAACTGATACATTTTAACTATAGAAATATAACAAATACGTTTATAAACCACTAGCCCTATTCTATATTTGAATGAGTACACATTTGATCAAACTAATTAATTAAACCACCTTTATTTTAGCCTTCTTTTACATTTAGAATGACTTTACTTTCTAACTATCGATAACTATACTTAATTCTAGAGATACTGTGACTACTACTTAATACTTGAGATATCTGGAGCATCTATGTCTTGTTGCAGCTCAGTCTATTTCCCTGCACTCCCTGTCCTTTTGACGCAAGAGCATATAGTGCTGGAAAATGGAAGTGAATATTTCTCCAAGATATGATTGCCGCCGAATTTATAGATAGAAAGGTGTCATAGAAACTGCAGGTGGCTGATTTTCCTTTGAGGCGTGAAACACTCCCACATGACTGACATTTTCTTTCCTTTTTATTTGTAAACAATCGACATGTGTGCGTGGCACCAGTTGTCTCTATTACATCATGCCAGAGTCTTGTCCAGACACTGGCTTATTCTCCAAATGAATAGCTTGGTATGCCAGCTTTGTCCAAGTGTAAGCGCAAATAATTTAAGTTGAAGTACATTTAGCCTGCATAAAAATGATGGGACACAACAGATTAACACTGTGATCGGCAAATGTCCCCTTTTTGTAGATGTCCTCATGGCAGTATCAAGGCAGTTATCAGACAATACTGATGTTGGGCTAAAAAAATCGGTTTATAACTAGTTATTTGAATAAGCCATTTTTATGTGTGCTAATTAGTAATTGTTTCTCCATCAGATGGATCTCCCTATGGCAGATTGTGGGAGGACTCCAACCCACGGCCTCAGTCTCGTATTACCCATTTGACGCGCATCAATGTTGACGACTTCGTTTTCCACAAGGTCCTGGGAAAAGGCAGCTTTGGAAAGGTATTAAAAACCATCTCACTGTGAGACTGCTATTCGACAAACAATCAAAGAGTGAGAGGATAACCAGAAGTGAATCAACCACACTCCAGGCAACTGTCTCATATACTGGCAAAATAGGCCTCTAATTGAAATGATAGCATACATCAAAAATATGTAACTCTGATCTCTTGACAAGAGAAGGTTCATGCTTGAAATTAGATAGAAAACAGTCAACAATTATTTTCTTCCCCTCTTCACCTCACAGGTTCTCCTGGCAGAGCTGAAGGGTCGTGGCGAGTACTTTGCAGTGAAGGCTCTGAAGAAAGATGTCGTGCTGATGGATGACGATGTGGAGTGCACTATGGTTGAGAAGAGGGTCTTGGCATTAGCCTGGGAAAACCCCTTCCTCACACACCTTTACTCCACCTTCCATACCAAGGTAGTCCACTTCCATCTTATTAGTGTCTTACTGTTTATTTATTGTATTCATCATCATTAGTGTAAATTGAATCCTCAATACTCAAAGTAAACATTGTCAACAGGAGCATCTGTTCTTTGTGATGGAGTATCTGAACGGAGGAGACCTGATGTTTCACATTCAGGAGAAAGGCCGCTTTGAACTCTACAGATCCATGTGAGTCACGCCTGTCACAAAGATATAACACACAGACTTTATTTGAAAAAACACACACTACCTGCCATCATTGCTCAGTGCTCTAGTGTCTCTGCAGCTGTGCAGAGACCCACAGAACAGTATCACTGAGCTGATGGAAAGCAGATAGAACTTGTGTTTACTCTCCTCGTGTGACTCTCTCCCATTATGGTTTTTTATTAGTTTATAGTGAACTCTGATGGACTGGGGCTGGAGTCTATTAGCTGCTGCACTGGCAGACTGGCCTTGTATGGACTAAGAAGCTCTCAGTGAGTCTCTTATGTTTGTATCGGGAGGTATCGGTTACTTCCACCCACCTCTCTACTCATCACACTCTGGGAATCCCTCCAGAAAAAAAACAATAGCACCCCGGTAAAGAGTGTTTTAAAGCCCAAAGCTCGGTGGCACATGTGCCAGCGCCAAGTACGTTTTCAAAAAGTCTTACATTTACAGAGACGGAAGTGAAATAAGTACTTTTACACCTACTATTGTGTAACATTTTCCAACTTAAATAGTGTCAACTTTTTATCTTTTATCTTGTCGAAAAAATAAATGTTTGACCTCAAGGACCATTAGTGCTACCATCTGTAGTTTTTTCAATTGTTGACATTTCTTTTAATCATTTTGAGCACCTTAAGGAAAGAAAAATAAGTGTAACTGTTACACTAGATTTTTTTTGTATTAGTGTCACAAATTGCAAAGCAGACTTCAATGCATTCACTGTTGTGAAGCTTGTGGTTTGTCTTGAAGAATGTCCAGACTATCAATACATGTATCATTATCATTCTTACACACTTGTATTATTTTTGAACATACTGGTTTTTGTGTTTCAAAAGCAGGTTGAACCCTGACATTACAATGGGGTTTCTCATTGCATTCCCTGTAGTTACACTTTGTCCTGGGCTCAGGAGATGACAGGAGTAATTCTCCTCTTAGCAAACACAGACACCTGATCTTGTGTTGGCATCTGCTAAAATCCTCCTCACTCAGTGACTGTATTCAGCCTGGAAGGATAATTCCCCCTTAGTGAGTGAGGAGAAAGAGAGTGGGCTGCTTCATTATCTTAGAATAATAATTAAGTTGGTGCCTGGCTTCCAAGTTGTCGCAGTGGAATTTAAAGTATCTAATGCATTCGGTTATATTGTATTTTCCCTTGGGCATCTGATGAACGGTAGAGTTTCAGATGACCTCTTTTACAGCAAAAAGTGCCTCTTCTCCCAGTGGCTACTGCTAACCTGTCGACCCAGTACTGTAGAGAGTTGCATACTACAGAAACTTAGTTGTTCAGGCAGTAGAGCAGCCTCTAGGCCTGTAGGCCATAATTACATTATCGACTCATTGTACAATATATGCACAAGACCTTCAATTTTTACGTTATGAAATCATTGTCCACAGCTCCACATTGTGGGTTTAGGTCGAATGAGAGAGGAGTTGTAACTCATTTTAAACTTATATGTAGCTGTTATATAATAGCTAATATGTTGTTACCTTGCAGTTTTATTAACAAAGATCTTTTAGAAACTGGATTGGCAGTAAATGACCAAAGAATAACTCACCCTCTATACCCCTTTGCCAAATGTTTAATTTTGTTTAAGAGCACTTTGGGGGACCAAGTGTTCATTTTGTGTTTGTCATGTGAGTTTATTTTATTATTTTAAGCCAGTTTAGTCTTTATTAGAGAGATAGTTTGAAATAAGCAAATGGAGGAGTTGACATGCGTAATGGGACCGCAGGTTCTGTGGTTTTATTTTATTATATAATGTAGCACTGTGATTTCTTGGATAATATATCGTATCGTACAATGAACTGTATATGTGTGCACCTGCTAACTTGTTCTAAGGCGGTTGTATGTGTAAGGGTTTTACGTGAGAGATACTCAGTGGATAAAACTTTGAAGTGCTTGTTAGTTGTGCATTTACAAGGAACAGGGATTTACAGGGTTAGAGCAGAGGCTGTTCTATCTCTTCTCAGGACTCATTTGTTTCCCTTGACACAGATGACAAGTGAAGCAGGTCAGAGATAGAGAGAGGCTAATTTTTCCTCTAACCGCGCCTCTCAGGTTTCAGAGCGTTATTCACCTCTCTGCTACTCCATACAAATGTCCTCCTCAATAATTCAGCTCTACACTGAACTGAGTCTGCAGTGACACCAGTGTCCAGCTGCCAACTCTCAGTGAGATGGCAGCAGCGCGGACCTGTAGCTTTCCACCAGAGATGAGTAGTTGATATCTGTCTCTCTTCGCCATGTTTGTCTCCCCAGGTTCTACTCTGCTGAGATCATCTGTGGTCTTCAGTTCTTACACACCAAAGGGATCATCTACAGGTCAGAAATACCTGTATTCATTATTATTATCAAAATATGTATTAACTCTGGATGTACAGTGCATACACTAATTCGTTTTCATGTTTTACCATAATAAAGTACAATTACAATTGCAATGAGAAAGTAAATGGGGACACTACAAAGTCGCTTGTTAAGTAATCCCACACATTCTAACACATTTTTTTCTAAAGTTTCATTACCATTGTGTGGTCATGCAGTTTGGAACAAGGACTGTTTAGGAAACTGTGAATTTGTTCATTTCTTGCAGTAAAAAGCTATCTCAAAATCACATAAACATGTAAGAGCAGTAATAACTTCTACAGTTTCTAGTAAAAAACAACATGAACATTGGTCTAAATATTCACATTGATTGATTACGTACCCAAGGCAAGATTTAGATGTCTGTAACATTTCTATTTTTATAATTGTGATAAAAGGAGTTAAACCAGCGGCTGCCTGGTAATAAAATGTAAACTTGGATTTTAAGGTCTGCTTTGAAAATAATTGTCAATTAAATGCAACAATTAATGCATAAGACTTTCAAACTCACTGATATGGTTTTCTGGCTTAAGTGGTGTTTCATTTCACATTCCCCACTTGCTGAACTTTTTAGGCACTCTTTTTTTGTCCCATATTAAATCCTCTTTCCATTTAAAAGGTGCAACCATTAAGTGGCATTTTAAGTTAATTCTGATAAAACCAAAACTGTCATATCGAACGTTATATAATTGCAAACTACCAAGTTATTACCATCTTCAAATAACTTGATTTTTTCACCGATCATGATGTGATTTTCTTTGTTTCCAGAGATCTTAAATTAGACAATGTGATGCTGGATCATGAGGGACACATAAAAATCGCCGACTTCGGCATGTGCAAGGAGAACGTGTTTGGAGAGAATCGTGCTACAACTTTCTGCGGTACTCCTGACTACATCGCCCCAGAGGTATAGTGTTTCATACTCAGATCTGCTTTCTTGTCCTGACATATTTAACTGTGCACCTGATTTGGTTTCATAATTCAGCATAAAAAACACATGTCACTGAATTTCTAAATTATTCTTATTTATAATACTTTGTTTCAACTCAGATCCTGCTGGGACAGAAATACTCATTCTCCGTGGACTGGTGGTCGTTTGGGGTGTTGCTGTACGAAATGCTGGTCGGTCAGTCGCCTTTCCATGGAGATGACGAGGATGAGCTGTTTGAGTCCATCCGCATGGACACCCCCCACTTTCCACGCTGGATCAACAAGGAGGCCAAGGACCTGCTTGAGCGGGTCTGTATCACAACCTTTCAATACTGAAGTCAAAGGGCACCATTTCTGCTCCTGGGTTAATCTGGCGTCTCCATTTTTGATTATTTTATGTTTTGGATTTAAAGCGACATGGGGTTGTATGAGGTGCTTTTCCATCTTTATGGTATAACCTGGAATACCTACAGTAGAAGGCCGCCAGTAAGCCTCCAGTTTGCAAAAACAGACTGAAGTACATTAAGGAAGCTAAGCAAAGTATTCAAAAATGTATGTTAGTTTTAGAGTATGCTTTATTAGGAACATTTTTACAGTTTTATTTAGCTGTAAAACAATCCCTTTCCTACAGGGAACTAAAGCTGTTACATCAATCAATGTTCTTGTCACAGCTACCAGACTCATTTAACAAAAATACCCCACTAATTTCACTTTCAGACCAGTTGCCTGTTCGGCTGTCTCGATTGGTTAGTTATTTTTAATGTGTAACTTTGGTTAGTTCTGAATCACGAAAAAAAAACCTTTCATGGCAGATTTGGACATAGCATTAGTGTTCTGCCGGGTGAAAATACTGTTTTTGACTGATATTGTTTTTGATTTTAAATCATTTTGCGGCTGCCCCCGTCCAAATCAGTACAGTGCTCAGCTCCTTGCCCATACTGTGTGTTTCTCCTAATTCAAAGCGTGCTGCCCTTCATCTACACTAAGTAATACAATAAGTACGTATTAAAGCCTCATGCAACCCTCATTCAAAAAATCCAAACTACCCCTTAAGGAGAATACTTCAGCTTTTTGGTTAAAGAAATCTATTCAAATCCTGTTGAATCTTGTTATTTATGTATTAAAAGCTGCTGTTTTTTTTATTCACTCTTCATTACTTACTTTTACTGACTCCCTGCAGTTGTTCGAGAGAGACCCAACTTGCAGATTAGGAATCGTGGGTAATATCCGACTACACCCCTTCTTCAAGACCATCAACTGGCAGGCCTTAGAGAAGAGAGAGATTGAACCCCCCTTCAAACCCAAAGTGGTAAGCCCCAGAATCATGTCGTTGAGGATTCAATTATGAAAAAATATGAATCATGTGCTATGTTTATAATTTACGATGAATGCCCGTTTTATATTTTGCTGAAAAACATTTATTACCAAATTACAGAAAGCACCGAATGATTGCAGCAACTTTGACCGGGAGTTCCTCAGCGAGAAGCCTCGTCTCTCCTACAGCGATAAGAACTTCATAGACTCCATGGATCAGGCGGCATTCGCTGGCTTTTCATTCATCAACGCTAGGATGGAGCAACTTTTAGAAAAGTGACGTTGCGATGACATTTGACAGACCTGGGTAACATCTCTCCTGCTTACGAGCATTCCCCTTGTTCTGTCACATAGTTAAGATTACAGTGAGCTGTTCCACAATCAGTATTTCTGTGACCTTGTTTTAAGCACAAACTATTCTCCTTGGGTACGTGTAGAAATAATGAGAGTAGAAGCGGGGCCCTTTTACTGTACATATTGATGTTATTGTGTTTGTGTGCATGTTTATTATATGTCTAGTTCGTTTTAAGCCTTTTTGAGTAATAATATGAGCAATATAAGGATTTCAAAGACAAGAGTTCAGTTCAATCTCCTGCCCTTGAAATCCTTACCTGGCACTTGACATCAGCGTTATCATCTGCAGCCATTGTGTGTTCCTTTTTGGTAACAGTTCATTCAACCAGAATGGGAATAAATATGTATTTGAGGGATAGAAACCTATAGGAATAAATTATACTGTTTACTTAAAATGTAGATATTTTTTGTGTGAATGAGTTGAGTGCATGTATACAAATCTCAGAGCAACCAAACCCTGTTAATCTATACATACAGATTAATGATGATTGTTATCTATTTTGTCTTTGACTGGATTAATCACGTCTTAATGACAAGAAGAACTTGTGAGGGTAGACTCTCCAGTGCCATGTAAAGAACACATTTTAACAGCTGGTCTCAGATGAGTTGAAAGCCCTGTCATTGTAGGGGGGCTGCAGTCGGGTACAAAAGGTCAAGTAAAGGTACGTGACTTCAAACAATGAGTGGGGAGTCATTTAAATGCTGTAAATAGACAATGTATATGTATATTGCTGTAACATGTATATTGGTTCTCTTAAGGATGTCCTTTTTTTTTACTGTCTCCATCTTTTACATCTGATTAAAAAAACAATCAACTCCCAAGTCTGGTGTGCTATTTCAAAGAAATAAAAAACATCCGCAAATCAAGATGCAACTTCAGAGGGTGCAAGCAGACACGTAATATGAAGGTTTCTTACTGTTGTATTTTAATAATCCCATTTGGATATTCATTTTGGTATCATTTTAAATGTGTTTTTAATATAATTGTGTATGTAAAATGTATTTATTGCAGAATTATTTTTGTTGGTTTATCATTTCTCTAATAAAGTTTTTAGTAGGAATAATAAGATATCCAACAGCCTATAAATAAAACTACTGATAACATTTAAATAAAGGGATGGTTATTGTAGGCACAATACATGACTGTCTGCCATTAATCTATAAATAAAAAGGAAATGGTGAATAGTTTAAGTTTAGCTTAACATAAATGCATATAAGTTTATGTGCTATTTTTTTTCTCCAAAGGATACATATTAAGCAGCCAACACTGCAAGTTATTACAAGAATCAAGTAATTTCTCCTTTTCTGTCAGACTTCACTGACCTACGATGATTAAAAGGAAGGTTACGCCCTCTAGCGACACCTCATTGGACGTAACACTCTCTGACGTCACCGCGCAACGTAGTTCCGTAAAATGTGTACGGAAGTGTTACTACTAGTATGCTGCTTCTAGCCTCTGCTGCTGTTCAGCACATCTCATTTCAAACTTTTCGTTAGGATTAACGCGCTATTATTATAAGTTTTAAAGCTGCCACCACAGACGGGGTTGGCAGCATGACTCCATATTGAGTTTTCTTTGTAGAAAGCAGCAGATAAGTTGTTGACTTAGCGCTTTTAAGTCGAGTCAGAGGAAGTCCAGGATGAGTTCTCAGGATGTACTGAAGAATGCGTCCACTCTTGCATCGTATAATGTGTTGTTACAGGTACAGGGGGCTCACAGTCGGGATATATCAGCCCAGTGTGTTACATTTACCGACGACTAATATAATTTGTTCTATCTTAGGTGATGTTCCGTGTCCTCACCTTCTTCCTGAATGCATTTACCTTGCGGTTTGTGTCCAAAGAACTGATAGGTGTTGTCAACGTCAGGTAAGGATGCTGACAGGTGCTGAGTTGTGAGAACAGGGCAACCAGCCTATATAAGAAAAATAGCACAATGCCAACACATCGCACTGCATCAGCTGCTGTAACATTGTGTGTCTGTGTCTTTATTGTGCAGGCTTACACTACTGTACTCCACATTAGTGTTTCTATCCAGAGAAGCTTTCCGGAGAGCCTGTCTAAGTGGGGTTTCTGGGAAGAACCACAGCTGGAGACAAGTTATCAACCTGCTATGGCTGACGTGAGTTGGGTTTTATGAAATGGGTAAAGTGCTTCTAAACTTGTGTATTTGGTTTAGTTCTACTGCACGATAATAAAGATGCAAAATAATTATAACGATAATACAATTTCACCTCTTTTTGGGAGTGTTTTATGTAAGTTAATGTCTGAAAGTAGAAAAAAAAAACATTATTAAGCTTTGATGCTTTCCTGCGTGTCTTGTGTTGTCTTTCTTACCTCTCAGGTTGCCTCTTGGTGCATTGTGGGCTGCCCTGCTGATCTGTGTATGGCTCTGGCTGCTGGAGGTCCCAGACCCCCAGACCATCCCTTACTACGGCCCTGCTGTGGTGCTATTTGCTCTGTCAGGACTGCAGGAGCTCCTGGCCGAGCCCCTCTGGGTCCTGGCTCAAGCTCACATGTTTGTCCGTCTGAAAGTGGTCGCTGAGAGTTTAGCAATGATCGCTAAGTGCAGCATAACTGTGGTGATGGTGATGTTTGCCCGTGAATGGGGCCTTTACATCTTCTCTGCTGCTCACGTAAGACATTTGCTGATAATCACCCATTATTCCTGTAATAACTAACTCTATGCAATGATTTGAACAGTTTTTTTCTTAGTTGGTGTACACAGGATTCCTGGTGCTGTGCTACGCTGTTTACTTCATTCGTTTCTTGGGCTCTAAAGAAGCAGAGGAGAAGGGTTTTCCCCTGCACAGTGTCAAAGATCTCTTGCCCCGTAGAGCAAAAGGAGAGGTAGTACGGCAACACAATAAAGCACTATTTAATATTCATAATCTATTTTTATAAAACCAACCTGGAAGTTAAAGGTGTTACCATACAGTACTAATGCTCATCTTGTTCTCTGTTCATAGCCGTTGGTTGATTGGAGTCTGGCCCAGCTCACATGGAGCTTCTTCAAGCAGTCCTTCTTAAAGCAGATCTTGACAGAGGGAGAGCGCTACGTCATGACCTTCTTAAACGTCCTCAGCTTCGGAGACCAGGGAGTTTATGATATCGTCAACAATCTGGGCTCCATGGTGGCTCGCTTTATCTTCTTGCCTATCGAGGAAAGCTTTTATATCTTCTTTGCCAAAGTGCTGGAGCGGGGACGTGATGTCAAAAGTCAGAAACAGGTGTGATTCTTGAAAATGATCAAAAATAAGTCTTCCAAGAAATGAAGCATTGGTTTACTTAGATGTTGTGGGTTTCTTTTACAGGAAGACGTTGCGATTGCAGCAGAGGTCCTGGAGTGTCTGCTGAAACTGGTGCTGGTGGTCGGTCTGATCATCTCAGTGTTCGGCTACGCCTACTCTCACTTGGCTCTGGACCTTTATGGTGGCTCGCTGCTAAGCAGTGGGGCAGGTAACAGAGCCTCAACGAACTTGTTGTATTGGATATATGTGACAAAATTAGCTTTGTATAGCGTTCTTAGTCACTGCTCTCTGTTTGTTCTTCTTCTTGGTTTAAGGGCCCACTTTGCTGCGATTCTACAGCAGCTATGTTCTCCTTCTCGCTGTGAATGGTGTCACGGAGTGCTTTGTATTTGCTGCCATGAGCCAACGAGAGGTTGACAAGTAAGTTATGTAGAAATATACATTCAGTTTGATATAAACTACCTACATGGCCATCCGTGGTATAGCTCGCGGTTACATTAAATAATGTCCCAACCTTACAGCCAAGCCACTAAGATCAGCTGATCAAAACCTTTTAGCTGTTTCTTGACCACAATGAAAACCAAGGGTGATTGTAGGTTATCAGCCTTCTGCTTTTTAACAGCCTTCCCCTCAAGGTTAGCTTGCCATTTCCAAATATAGTATATTTGTTTTAGTAATGTTATTTAAAATATTTAGATGCACAGATTTTTGTGATATTTTGCACGTTTATCTGTTTTATCTGCCTAGATCAGTGTTTCTCAAACTTTTTCATACCAAGGACCACTTTACCAATAAAAAATCACTCGCGGACCACCTAACTCCACAAATATCCAAAAACACATCGTTTTTCTAGAACAGATTACAAATCGCCTGCAAATTGTACAAACAAGTGGCAACATGTGTGATGAAGGTGTTGCGCTGGGCTATATCATGCAATCCAAAGAAACTTAAGCTCGCTCCATTGCGGAGATATTCCCGCGAGAGTGCGGAAAACTTAAATGTATTTATTTATTTCAAATGTGAAATTGTACCAATATACTCATGGACCACTAGGGGGCGCTCACGGACCACCAGTGTTCCGCGGACCACACTTTGAGAAGCACTGGCCTAGATGATATCACCTCCTATATTTGCATGTTATTCGTTTTTATATTAACTTATGTATTTATTTTATGTGCACCTACCTCCCTCTTTTATGTTTGGGTTCAGTGTTGCTTGATGTGTTCTCATTTTCCTACATTCTGAATGTCATACAGGGGGATTACATAGGTTTCAGTATTTCTACATTTTCATGCTTTTATTCATGTAACCTGTAAGTTAAATCCCTATTTGTGTTTTGTCCTCAGGTATAACTTGGTGATGCTGGCTCTCTCCCTGTCTTTCCTGTTCCTGTCCTACATGCTGACATGGTGGGCTGGCAGTGTGGGCTTCATACTGGCAAACTGCCTTAACATGGGCCTCCGCATCTTGCACAGTGTTCTTTACATTCACCGCTACTTCCTGTCCAGTCAGTGGAAACCTCTGCAGGGCCTGCTGCCCTCCCCGCTCCTCCTGCTGGCTCTGGCTGTCAGTGCCGTTGTCACAGCGCTGTCTGAGGTACGAGAGAGTCGCGTGACAAGTTTGATCTCTTAATATCAACCAATGCATTTCAGTTTTATGTATTCTATATAATCACTCCTAGAGATGGGATGATACATGATTTTTGGGGAATTCGCAATAAAGTTGTCTAGCTGGCTTTTATGGTAGCAAAGCGAAAAGTAAAGCCTGGTTTCCAAAAAAAGAACTTACTCCCAAAAAGTTTCTTTAAAAAGTATTTATACTCTATTTATACCATGGGATTGTTTTTCACTAAAAAGCATATTCACCAAAAATGTGTGTCCTATCTGTGAGGCAATACAATTATTGTTTTCTAACTAAATGATTCCAGTAAGTTATTGGGTCATTATTAAAGATGTAGGCATATTTTGGATAATATGTTGAATTTGAACTATTTTGGGCAGGATAATCGTGACATGAGATGTTAATGTTGTTTATGCCTAATCTGTATTGGAGCCTGTGCAAATCAGAGCCCTAACTTGTGCTTCTTTACTCTCTGGCTGCAGGGCGTGTTCTGCTGTGACAGCGGCTGGTTGCTAAGGCTCGTCCATATCAGTGTTGGAGCAGCGTGTCTTCTCGGTGTGTTAGTGGCTGTTCTTCTCACAGAGACTCGGCTAATTCAGTTCATAAGGACTCAGCTCTTGCCCAAATACGGAAAGAAACACACTTAAAATGAAATGGAAATTGGTGGACTGAACTGGAAGAAAGCTTCTAACAAGAGCTGCTGATTGACACTTACTGACTGCGTGAAAGCATCAAGGGAACAACTTTTTTTAAACTGACTGTGTGTGTGTGTGTGTGTGTGTGTGTGTGTGTGTGTGTGTGTGTGTGTGTGTGTGTGTGTGTGTGTGTGTGTGTGTGTGTGTGTGTGTGTGTGTGTGTGTGTGTGTGTGTGTGTGTGTGTGTGTGTGTGTGTGTGTGTGGTGTGTGTGTGTGTGTGTGTGTGTGTGTGTGTGTGTGTGTGTGTGTGTGTGTGTGTGTGTGTGTGTGTGAGATCCTGTGTTGGCCCATTTAAATACAAATACAATACAAACATGTCATGATGATATATGTTGTATTAGATAATGCTGATCTACTTGAAATGAATGTATTTTTGAGAATGATGATTTTGTTAACGGAATATTGCCATATAGTAAAAAAAAAAAAAAAAACATTTATATTTGTGGTGTTGTAATTACTTATGAAGTAAAAACATGAAATGTTTAAGCTGTTAACAGCCCAAAGGTTGAATTTTTTTGGAAGTCTATTTTAAACTTAACATCCATTATTTTGCTCACATGCTTAGTTTTCGACAAGGTAAATAAGCAGGGGGACATCTGTTTCGAACTCCACTGACAAAGCATAATGGTACAAAACTATTATAATGTTGGTTAATCATTGTTTTGTGTTTAAACTGTGTGCTGACAATTTCATTGATACAAATATCTTCTGTAAGGGAATATGCACCAGCTTTTTGACATATTTGTACTTTATGAACCGTAGGTAGGTTTCAGTTCAGCCATTGTTTGACATGTTGCTTGGAAACACTTTTTGTTACTCGTTAATCCTTCCTTTGTACTTATGACCGCTGAAATAAGGGTCCCTGAGGGCTGAATAATGATGTAATTATGGAGAATGAGCAGGAAGGGGTGGGAACAACATTCTTCTCTGTGCTCGTTTTGTACATGTATTAACACTTGAGTCAGCCATGGTCTAACTTTATTGGGAAGCTTGATAGAAAGTTACTTATCTTTTGAGTCACACCTTTTGAACTTTGAGTCCAAATGGCTTGGCTTGCTAATTACCAGGTGGTGAATGTAGAGTGAGACATTGCCATATTCTTACATCATTGGGATTTATTTGAGGAAATGTAATGCCAAAAGTTGTAGCAGTGATCTCATCATTTCCTTTTGAAGCAGCAGGGAGGACAGCAGAAACATGAGAGAACACAGAGACAGAAAGGAGGAGGAGCGTATACACCTATTACGTCATGTATTAGTCTCAAGAACAGATTTATTGTCCTCTGGAGAATCACTGCTAGGGTGTGTATATATGCCAGTGTGTGTGTTGGGCTGGACTCACAAGAGAAAGAGAGAGAAAGCTGACAAGAGAGGATATTTTCTACAACTGCTCAACCAACATGTCTCAGGTAGGAGGACACTCTCTTATATTATTAAAGACTTTCTGCACAAGTCTCATATGTGTGATGTCTCATATTTGTACTCCTTCCAGCCAGGGCAGGAAGAAGATGAAATGCAGCGTCCTGAGGTGAGCGAAGAGGATCTGACTGAAACAATAAACAAACTTGGCAGAAGTGGGCCGGCGAAGAGCAAGACGACTGAAGTTATGCAGGAGTGCGGTGAGGACACACACCTAAACACCATGATAAACACACATGGAATCCTGATTTGACACTAGTCATACAGATGGAAAGCTTTCTGCATCTGGTTAAATCACACCATGGCAGTGAGTTTGTGCGAGGGGCGTTTCCTCATGATGCTGAAGTTTCCACTCCATATACAGAGAGAACAGGGGGGTTTAATGATGGGAGATTCCTTTCAAACAGTCTCCCAGTGGGATTTTGTGTGTGTGTGTGTGTGTGTGTGTGTGTGTGTGTGTGTGTGTGTGTGTGTGTGTGTGTGTGTGTGTGTGTGTGTGTGTGTGTGTGTGTGTGTGTGTGTGTGTGTGTGTGTGTGTGTGTGTGTGTGTGTGTGTGTGTGTGTGTGTCAGAGCATATCTACAAAATGACATTGCCCCTCTCTCTCCCACATTAACAATGAAATTGTTGTTTGTCCTTCTTCACAGAGAAAGTTGGTAAAGCAGCTCCCTCTGTGTTCAGTGGAGCGAGGTCAGGAACGGAGACTGTTCTCAACGCACGCTCAGGTCCACCAATAATCAGGAAGAAGCAGTAGGCTCCCTGACCATGATTGGACAACACATGTTTGGAATCTGTTGGTTTTCCAGCTGTGCTTTAGTCCACTAAAAGCCTCGGTAAAATACTCTTTTTTTTTGTGTTCTTCAATATCCTAAAGCCTGTGTTAAACACTTACAAAACACTTAATTATGTTTGGTTATGGAATGTGTATTATAGTGATAGTTAACTTCTTCAGTTGTTCAATATTTCTGCCTGAACTAATGAGAAAGCTAACAATTTTTCATCGTGTTTCTTTGTATAAACCAGACACACAGGAAGATTCTACTGGGTGGTCTATTCATTTCAAAAAAGAAATAAGATTAGTAAGAAAAAGTAGTGTTTTCCTACGGGACACACGGTGGCGGGTCTGGCGAGCTAAATGCTAACATTTGCTCTGATGACTTCATATCTGTCCAATTACTACAATCCTTCATGTTAAAAATATAAAGTTAAAAGACTAATTTTTGTCAAAAGTGTTGCAAAAAAAAAAGATTTTTAAAAATGTAATATGAGCCAATAGAAATACACAACTCAACATAACGGTCCTGTCATTTGTATTATATTTAAACAAATACATTGAAAAACTTGTTCCAATATACTAGTTTGTTTTCTTTATTTTTTATAACATAACGATTTTTTTCTTGCAGTTTTTGTCACAAAGCATTTATCTACTCTTTCCGGGTGCAGGGTAATAATGAGAAACACGAGCGAAACTGCAAGACTTTTTTTGGAAATCTGTTGTGACAAGACTTCCCATTCCGTCTCACCCATTCTACTTTTCATTGTAAGAAGTGCCAGCAATATTATAATTGTCCATTGATGTAATAAACCGTTCAAAAATATAAATGACAATGAGTTATTTTTTCTTTTTATTCCAAAAAATATTTTCATGAACGTACTGAGTGAATAAAACTTTATTAGAACAAAACTACTACAGTAGATGAGGCGGCAACTCTAGAATGAGCCATATGGAGGGTAAAGATTGAGAAAAAGCGTACAAAAGAATCAAAGCCAAACATTTAACAGCTGGATGAACACCAGCCCTTTGAGTCGTGAAAGAAAAAGATAATATTCTTAGTCTATTTCATGAATTTGTGATGTTGATCTTGGAGGATTTTGGCAGAAGACTTGGCGTCGTAGAACAGCTCGTTGATTTCCTCTATCTGCTCCCTCTCCACATTCTCTTTTCCCTGAACACGGCCCAGCAGGCTGGCTGGAGTCAGCAGCTGGGCAGCGTACCTGAGAGGAAACAGGAAGTAACAGTATGATCTCACATGCATATACAGTATAAGCCACTTCAAGGAGAAGTTGCAGGTCCTAAATGTACGATACTGAAAATAATGTATGATACTTAGCTGAAGGAGTTTCATCTGAATTTACCAGAACTACCAGTGGCACCCATAACTAACATTTAGAATAACTACTGTATATAGAAATTGTCAATCGTCTTGTTTACTTCAGAAGGCCATATAAAGGCATCAGAACTACACTGAGACTGTTTTATTAAGAGTCAAACGTTTCTTGAAGTATCTTTAAAAAAAATGTTTAGGTGAAAAAAAACATTATACCTTACTTGATAATTGCCTGTTCAGGTGTTAAAATAATTTTCTATGAAACCACTGTGGGCAATCAATGTAAAGCTGCCAACGTCTTCACTCCATTATGACACACTCTGCAAAGTTTAGTCTTACCTGAGGGTGGTCTTGGTGCCGATCTCTGCCAGGTGTGTAAGTGCTTCCTCGCTAACGGTGATCCCCTCAGTCTGAGAACGGATCTTGATGATCTACAAACCACAACATCATTAGTGACACCCTAAGAAATGTCAGAAGGCACCAAAAAAACTGTGATTTAGGGACAACAAATGTTGTTAGAAGTTTCCGGACATGCAAGTGATTGCCGGCCACTTCTCTTTGGAACAGCAATATTATGTTTTTATTAATAATCAGGGCTTTCAATTGAAAAACAGTCACTTTATGTATTAATTACTATTCCCAATATTTTATAAATGCCCCTATTGTTAGGGCAAAAGTCTCTACCCAAATGTTCTACACTGAACTGGAGGTACTTAGATGTCAAGACTCACCTGCTTCATCTCCTGTGATGTGTACAACATTGTGCGGATTATCATGACTCTGTCTAGCAAGTCAAGAGGAATCCCGTGTGGAGAGCAGATGTCCTCTGTCCCCCTGTTGAGAAACAAATCACTTTGAATACTACACATTTTACATCAAAAAAATATCATATCTGTTGTGTTTTAAAAATGTTGTTTCTTTCCACCTAAAACGCTTTAGACCTCCTACCTAATTAAACAGTTTCCTCTGTTGGAGGCAAACACAACGATAGGGGCGATGGTGCTCTCCAGCGCTCTGTGGAGGTATGTGAAGCATTCGATGTCCAGCATGTGCACCTCGTCCACAAACAGAACACCAGGAACCAGCTCAGCTACGCCCTGGTCGATGTAGCGGTTCACCACCTTGTTGATCTCATTACGAAGCTTATCTATAACCAGAAGAGAAAACGGTAATGAATCAAACACAAGTCAACTAGTCGTTAATCCAGCTGGGGATGTAGACTAGACTGTGAAGCGTTCAGGTTTCCTTTACCTGTGATTTCTGTCTTTTTTGGCTTCATCAGCTGTCCCATCATGGAGAGAATGTCCTGGCCTCCCTGAAATCCAACAGTAATTATTTGTAAACTTGTAGGGAATAGCTGTAAACTGGTACTATTTTGTTAATGTAAGCAGCTACAGTAAATGACAAGGCTTTTGCAGTAACATACCTGGGGTCTGGCATTTGCAATATCAAGGTCATGCAGTGTGACGTCTTGGACTATCTCCTTCTTTTTGTGGACATCACCTTTAGGCAGCGGCACATACTCCTCTGCCTCCAGGTCGAACTCTGTAGCAAAGGTGTCACAACGACCTTGTCTCTGTAAAGACACAGTATAACAATATGTATTAATAACATTAATTTACATTTGACCCACAGGGAGTAATGGCCACATTGCTCTGGACAGTGAAAGAAGAGAAGGAGCCAGAGCAGGTGTATGATTGAACCCAGTGCCAGGAGCAAGCTGAGGGATCAAAGGGCTTCAGAGGGCACGTCATGATACAGCTTTCAACAGTAACAAATGTGTGGTCCAGCCCTCCTGACTTGCGCTCCCTAGCCCACCTGCACCGACTAAAGGAGCCGTCATCGTGGCCTGTCAAAGAAGCATTGAGGGAGATGGAGAGATACAGGGAGCATGAAGAGCTGCAGGAATGAGAAAGGCTTGATTCAGAGTACAGGAGAAATGCAGCAGGGCTGAAAGAGATGAAAGGACACCACCATGAAGGACTGAAGAAGACAGGCAAGATGACAGAATACACTGACATTTGAATTGATCAAATATGTCGCAATATGTTGCATTTGTGACTTATCACTAAATTAAAGCATTGTATTTACATATCTTTCTACTTTTATAAAATGTGTGACAGTAGGGAGGGATGAACACGTGAAAGACATAAAAAATACCTTGACAGCTCCACTGTTTGCTTCAATGTAGATGACGTCTCCCTGTTCCACTCGCTCTTTCTGAAGACTCTCATAAATACTAGGGTCGAGCTAAGGAAACAAGACAAAACATTTTCATGTAAGAAACAGCTCCTTAACAACTGGTCAGTGTTGGGGACAACAATGGTTTAAAAATACTCTATACCACTGGAGGAAGAGAGAATAATATCAAACACAATCTGGTTGCAAGATGAATGTTATTGCTGATATATACAACTTAAACACATGTGCAAAGTACCTTAAAAAATGACAACGTACCATAAATGTATTTACTTTGACTAGGTTTATAAGTGCACCATCTCTTGTGTGCTTTAGATGCAGTAAATAGAAAAAAGAAAGGAAAGGATTACAGCTCCAGTCTGACCTTGAGCTGCTTCGTGCCTTTGCCCGTCTTCAGACCAATGATGACGTGGCTGATGGTTTTCCCGTAGCCGCCCATGGGATTCTCTGTCTCACAGGGGGTCAGCTCTGTCACCTCCCCTTCATACACCTCCTTTGTTTCTTTGATACGCAGTCCTGAATGTGGGCGACATTACAGTCACTCACAGGCGCAGTGCAGAGTGAGAGCTCAATCTGGTCTTTATATTCCTGTGTCAACTAAGCCGCCACTTCCTTCAGTCTACTGGAAAAAGCATTTTATTACAGAGAGGGAGCATGTGTGCGTGTGCCACTAATATGTATGAGCATCATCTTGTGTAATGTGATCCGAGTCTTGTTGCTCTTTCATGCAGACCGGCACGGAGTATGAGCAGCACACAGGTGGCTGATCTGCTGTGGGGAGGGTCACACAGCAAAGAGTAAGGCGAGGAGTGTCCGCTCTTATCAGCAGAGTGATGACAACTTCAAAATGAAACCCCCACCCCCCTCTGTATCCTGTTCTAGGGGAGGAGCAAAAGGTGCTGATGACCACCTCTCCCTCTACCTAAGCTCCATTTCCTACCCTGCGACAGGTACCATCAGCAGTCAGACCAACCCCGTCCCTTTATCCAGCCTTCCTTCCCAACAACATTCTCATAAATCCGCTCAAGTTCGCCTTTCAGCTGATGAGAACGGTGTGTGTTAGGACACCATGCTCTCTCTGAACAATGACTCTTCCCTGAAAGAATAAGTTAAACATACTGTATAAGGTTGTTTGACACCAAGAGAGGAAGAGTAAATTGAAAATAAATCTTGGTTAATCTGAGTGTAATCTAGTCATACTCTGTACGAAGTGGAGAGGTCAGGATAATCCATGGACCCTGCTGCGGTTTTAAATTAGACCTTTTTCGGCTAAGAGAAAGTCTGGTGATAAGATGACATCTGTTTATTATCTGCATTTTCCTTAATTTAAACATTTGCTTTAAGATGGCATTATTATTGCTTTTTATAAAATCTTTGCCCATATTTAAAAATTGCTCTTGTGTTCAGCCAATGAGACTTTTGATAGGCCCTGACAGATCAGGGTCTACCAAAACCTCAGTTCCAGTGACTGATTTGGGGGATATAAGTGATGACCAAGGAGCCAGTTCTTATTTAAGTGACACTCACCAATAGCTCTCCTGAAATTCTCCATCAATACTTCTGTTTTTTTAATCTCTGTCGAGTAGACTTCACTGCCAACCATGGGACAGAAAGGCACCTTGTTTCCCAACTCCTGTGCCATAGCCAACGCGAGGGCAGTCTGGAGGATCAAATAAAAAAAGAGTCAGCATCTGCAGCAACAAGAGGCAACATTAAACTAAGCAATACTGCTCTATTGCATCCCACAGGTCACAAGACTGTTAAACACCTGAACTTTTGAAAGTACATCCATAACATTTATCTGTTTGCAACTCATATATATCAATATTCTAATTACTGTATATAGACTATTCTGCACTTTCTATTCTATTCTATTTTTATTTTATTTACCTGTACTATTTTATCTGTTTATTGTGTTGCACTGTTGGAGGAGCCTGTGACCTAATATTTTCATTGTCATAACTACACTGTAGCTATGCACAAATGACAATAAAAGCCTTGAAACTATTGCCATTGAAGGAACACTACACACTTACCTTTCCTGTACCAGGTGGCCCTGCCAGTAACACTGCCCTTCCAGACATCTTCTTTGAACGGATCAGATCGACAATGATTCCACAAGCCTGGAGAGTGGAAACAATTAAACATAATGAATATAGACATCCAATGGAAAACAGGAATTGAATGTAATAAAAGTAGCTGGTTGTGGGATACCCAGTCTGAGTCAAGTTACAATTTAATTCAAAGCTGATAGCTTTTAGATACTATATACTCAAATGTCTGCTTTGTCCCCAAAGTACAATAAACCCCTGGCCAATCTATCCATCTGTGATACTATATTTTAGACAGCATTGCATCCCTAAGAAGTCAGGTGTCTCCTTAGACTGGAAATCAGAACATCAAGATGACTAGATTTATATATCTGTTGACAACTTGTGAATATGCTCTTTATAGAAATAGAATATGTACTTATTAATAGTACATGCATTCTCTTACAATAAAATATGAATGTGATTTATATTTAAGGTGCTTTCCCTTTAGCTCACCTCTGACCTTAGTGTGAAACAGCGACACCACAGTGCTAACGGAACTAGCTTGGTGGTGCACCTGCCTGCTATTAGCAAAATCATTGCTGCAAAATATCCTCAGCTCTTAGTGGCGGTCCACTAAACAATACAAGAGTAAAGCGAGTGCAATGAAACATGAACATTACCTCTCTTGCAGCCTCCTGGCCGACCAGACCACATGCTGACTGTTTAGCATTCCCGGCCTCGTCTAGCCCCAGTCCCTTGACGTGACTGTGAGTGGCGATCCGCTGAGTTTTAGTGGTGCTTTTTACCTCTTCGATCTTCATAGTTACTGTTACTTTACAAATATGAGGAGTAAAAACGGTAAGGCTGGTTTACTGCGAATCAAATACCCCCCGTGAGTCAGGTAATTCTCACTGCTGCAATCGGCGCCGAAACTCAAAACACAGGGAAATTGGTTTCCATGTGGGTAACTAGGGAGAATTAGCGGAAGTGATACCCTGAAGTCCCGCCCAACTCTGTCAAGTAAAACTATTGGCTGCTGTCGGCTGACGCGACACATTCATTGGCTGTAATCCACGCCAATCATTGTCATCGACATTTTCATTTCCGCTTGTGTTTCACTTGCTTTTGTCGTAGTAGAAACTGCTAGAAACTTGTCAAAGTGTAAATAAGAGTCTCGAATGAAAGCAGAACTTATTGATAGAGGGGATTCATCACACCATTGACATTGTACATTGAAGTTCTAATGAAGTGTATTTTATGTCAGGTCAGTTAACCGCTGTTTTATATTTGTTTGCTCCTGAACACAACCGTTCCGCTTTAGCATGTTGTCTCGAGTACGGAGAGCACTGACAACGAGGAAGACGTTTATCTCATGTGTTTTAATGCTAAAGTAACTTTAAAGTCTTTTTTATAGCTGTAGATGTTTTGTAATTACAAAAGCGTGTTGTTGAAGGTGTTTTATGTGTGTCAACAAATGAAAAGACAGCAAATAACTCAGTTTTACGCTGGAGCTGAGTTCAAGGTCCAGCTCGGAGTAAACAACATTCGCAAGCCGGTTAACATTACATCCAACTGGTGTAGAAATGTCAGAGTCGGCTGACAGTCGGACAAAAACGTTGAATTTCAACGTTGGGGTTCTCGGACATGTCGACAGCGGGAAGACATCGCTCGCCAGGTCGCTGAGCAGCACCGCCTCCACGGCTGCCTTCGACAAGAACCCGCAGTCCCGGGAGAGAGGCATCACGCTTGACCTCGGCTTCTCCTCCTTCACGGTGGAGCTTCCCGACCACCTGCGGGACAGCGAAGGCCAGAAGCAGTATGACAATCTGCAGTTTACCCTGGTGGATTGTCCGGGACACGCCTCTCTTATTCGGACTATCATTGGGGGTGAGCTCTCTGAATTCTCTGCAAGTGTGTTGGTGCTAGATGTCACTCATGTTGTGGGATGTAACTATGTGCAGTCACACAAGAACTGTACAGTACAAATGTATGGTGCTTTACTTGAGCCTTTTATTTCAATGCTACTTTATACTTCTACTTTGTTACTAGTTAGTTTATAGATTACGATGTTGTTGTACATTCAACTACACTACCTAACATCGTACATCGTTAGTCATATAATCGACTAGCTGTTTGACAGAAAATACTATTTTCATTGTGTTCTACATTGACCACTTTTACTTTGAAGTCTTTAAGTACATTAGTACATTTTTACATGCAGTCGTGGTGACAGTAGCATTCTGCTTACACTACATCCTCCTCACTGTTATCACACACACATGAACCTATCCAGCAGAGGGAGTCTTTTCTCTTCCAGCATCTGGGTTGATCCTGCTATGTTGACTTAGATGTTGGGATTGTTAGAAATAACTACAGTGGGTTCAAGAGCAGATAATGAGAACGCTAACTCAGAGGGACACTTTCTCTATTACCTGCTTTCTCTATTAGTCCCCAATATGTGTCCCTATGAATGAATAAGCAGACTTTTTAAAACCTAAAGAGTGTAATATACACAGACTCTGATATAAGTAAGTCTTGGTAATAAATCAGACTAAATGCACTTAATAAAAACTGCTGTGCAGGGTTACAACATTCTAAATTAAATCAATGAGCCAGTGGGGTGGCACATGCTGTAGATTAGGGAGGAAGGAAAGTGTGGGGATTGGGGTATGCATTAAACTTCCCCTTCTGTCCCAAGTGGGGAGAGCACAGGAAAGAGAGGGAGCCAAATAGAAGGAGAGAAAAGAGGAGAACACAGGAAAGAGAGTGTGCCAAACTCAGGAAAAGAAAAAAGGGAAAGGAAAGACAACCAAGTGAGCTGCAGCTCTGGTTTCAACCCTCTAGCCGTTTTCATCTCTTTGCTTCAGTGCACCCCTCCCCTAATTTCTCTTCTTGTTCAACTGTTATTTTTAGGTATCTATATCCATTCCTGTTTATATTGCTGTTGTCGGCTTCATAGTCTCTACTCACAGTTCCTACATAGCTGCTTGCGGCTTTTCATCCAAGTCAGTTATATCTTACATCCTATTGATGATTGTTTTTTCATTTTCTGCCTTCTCTAGGTGCCCAAATCATTGACCTGATGATGCTGGTGGTGGATGTGGTGAAAGGCGTGCAGACTCAGACTGCAGAGTGTCTGCTGATAGGAGAGCTGACCTGCCCTCGCATGGTGGTTGTTCTCAACAAGATCGACCTGCTGCCTCCCAACAAAAGACAGAGTGCCATTGAGAAAATGACCAAGAGGCTGCACAAAACTCTGGAGAACACCAGGTCGGCATTTATGCAAGTTTAATAATATGGTGGGGAATTCTGTGGAAGTGTGGGTTATGGCATCCCGCGTACTCCCGGTGGCCGGCAGGACTGAATCTCTGTCAGACTTCCTCACTCATTACACATTCTGTCTCCCTGCCTGCATTCCAGCGTCTGTCTGTCAGACCCACTTGTTTCTTATTCAAAGAAACTTTATCCATTACTTCAACATCAAAGCATGAAATATTTTCAATACAACTGTTTTTCTGTTGGCCAGATTTAAGGAATGTCCAGTGATTGCTGTGGCAGCGAAGCCTGGGGGCCCGGAGGCTCCTGACACAGAGGAGCCACAAGCAGTGCCAGAGTTAATAGAGGTAAAGTCCGGAAACACACTCGTCCCCCTCCATTGTTACTCATTTAGCTCAAAAGTGCACATAAGTTCTCACTTATGCACTTAAGAACAAGTGCTGCGATGTCAGATGTCATTGTCAATTGGTGATAAAATGCTTAAGAAAATCCTCAGATGAAAAAACATAATAGATTATTTGTTCAATCAACAAAGTAAACACTGAAAGTAAAAAATGGCGGTGGTTAAAGGCAAACTGTTAATCCCTGTATTTGTTGTTTTATATATCATATCATATATAATATATTCATATTCTCTTTATGAAATGATACTAAAGCACCCAAACTAAAATAAAGAAAAAACATTTAAAATCGTGTACCCTTGCAGAATAATGACAGTGGTTATCTTTTGTGTGATCAAATATATTTTTCTTCTTGCCCTCTTGGTGCTCTGTATCAGCTTTTGAAGAAACAGACGTACCTCCCCCAGAGAGACCCCAAAGGTGACCTCCTGATGGCTGTGGACCATTGCTTCTCTATCCGTGGTCAGGGAACAGTCATGACAGGCACCATCCTGCAGGGGTCGCTGGCCATCAATGACACTGTGGAAATCCCAGCACTAAAGGTATGTTTATAAAACTTGGACATGAATTCTGAATCTCTGATATTTACAAGCAGGTAACTGAGTGCTGGAAATTCTTTCGATAAACCACAGAGATTGGGAAGTTGAGGAGTTGAGTGGAAGTGGGCAGACTGAGGGAGGGATGTCCGAGTGGGTGCAGAGGATGTGTCAGTTTAATGTGAGGAGAGGATGAGGGGACTGGGTGGATTTGGCGGCCCAGGAGTTTGGTAATTCAGAGCAGATGCACACCATCAGCCAGGCTCAGAAAACTGTGTCTGCAGTTTTCACGTTCACCTCTTGGTGGCAGCAAATGGCTAAACTAGCAGTCATTTGATATCGAGCCTTAACCTGTGCAGATACCGCTGTGTTGGTCAGTGTTTGATGGACAGCAAAAACAAACAGAAAATGTGTTGGTATGCCGAATACCCAAGTCATAGTTGGAACGATAAACATGTAGCAGGACAGATAACTTTAAATCGTTCATTCGTAAAAGGGATTAGTTTGTGGATGTACAGTAAAAAAAAACTTTAATTAAGTTAACAAAACTTGACATAAATATATTTTTAAAGACCAATTTGATCAAAACAATATGTGCATTTATGGGTAATGCAGTATTTTGAAATGTAGCTCTGTAATATTTTAAAGAAAGAAGTAGCTTAACTGCTAGCGGTCCATATTTAATTAGGTGTACACTTAAGTATGTGCATTTCATTTCAAAAACCCTCTTAAGGACCTTTTCCTTTAAATATATTATAAAACATCTCTGTACAGTGGAGATACTTTCATATCACTTTCTATGAAAGTCATTACTCATGGTCTACACAAAAAGACAACTGCTTAAAGTGTCCAATGTTTTGTTTTATAATAATTGCCATGAGTGGAATAAAACTGATAAATTAATAAATAAATATAACATATCTTATAATATGAATCTATGCAGTATCATTGTATGTGTTAAAACAGTATAGTACATATTTATGTTTATACTCATCATTTCATTTTATTGTTGGTGGTAAATGGTATACGGTTCTACTTTAGAAATGTATCTTTAAGGTATAAAGAAACAATATGATGCATGCAAAGTAAGAAAAGGAACAAATACATATTGTTAAACTTGCTTTTCTATCATGATTGATTATGTCATTTTTATACATTAAAGGTACAGTTCACAGGATCAACATTGTTGTTGTTGATGTGAGTTGCAGGGTTTGAAATACCGGCCGTGCAGGTCTGCTTTCACTTGTTAGAAGTACATTGGTTCAAAGCACCCACAAATACATAAGAGAAGCTTCCCAGGAAAATATGAATATGTCATTTAAGGGTGAGCTGTCCCCTTTTTAAGGGTTTTATTGCTAAAGAAGACAGACATTAGTCACTGATGATGCAGCATAAATGCTTTTAAATGAATGAAAATACATCGCTCTTTACCCGCCTCTAACAATGAAACATTATGATTAAGCATGCATTATTATTGATGCATCAATATGTATTTATTTTTTGACAATGGATGTTGCACCATAGATGCAGTGTATCGTAAGTGTAATCAAAAAGCATAATACATGCACGCTAATCCACTCTAAAGAGATGTGGTCTTCATTGAAATTTAAATAACTGTTATTCAGTTATTTCATCTTATGCGGAATTCCATGATATAGTTTCTACGTTTTCAATTTAAAATGTAAAGAATTCAAACCAAAAATAACAGAAAAACACTTGCACTTTTAGCAGCTTTAATGTAACATACTTTAAATCTTTCTCTGAGTTTTGTTGGAAATCTGTGTGTTGATTATGAAATATATTATTATTTATTATATTTCTATGCTCTCTGACATCAGGTGACCAAGAAGATAAAGTCGGTGCAGATGTTTCGGAGACCGGTGTCGGGGGCCATGCAGGGGGATCGTGTGGGTGTGTGCGTGACACAGTTTGACCCCAAACTGTTAGAGCGGGGTGTGGTGTGCACCCCAGGGTCCCTGCGCACCCTCTATGCAGCTCTCATCTCTGTGAGGAAGATCGGCTACTTCAAGGGCTCTCTATCCACCCGAGCCAAGTTCCACATCACCGTGGGCCATGAGACAGTCATGGCGAGGGTTACCTTCTTTGGCTTGCCACCCGTGGGTGCCTCAGAGCCCCCCTCAGTCACTAACCAACCTCCATCACAGCCCTGCCCGCTGGATACACCCTTCACCTTCGAGAGGGAGTACTTCCACCAGGATGAATATGTCATCGCTCAGGGAGAGGCGAGTCCAGGGTGTGACCCAGAGCAATGGGCCCTGTTGGAGTTTGAGCGGCCAGTCACATGCCCCTTACTCTGCCTGGTGATTGGCTCAAAGCTGGACACAGACATTCACGCCAATGCATGCCGCTTGGCCTTCCAAGGCCGTCTCCTCCAAGGGTTTGAAGATAAAGGCTATGCCGAGTCTGCTCTGCCTCGCCTGCGCATCTTCAAGACCAAACACAAGGAGGGCCAGGTGGAACGGGTGAGTTGAACTCTAAGACGTTTATTTAAATGGTTTTTTTCCTTACTTTCCTCTCTCCTTACCCCGGAGGGTTGCCCGTGCCCCTCTACCCTTTCTATCGCCTTGTAGTGCTCTGGTTCTTCTTTGGATGTTTGTCATTGCTGGTGTCAATGGAGCGTGCCTCTCAGACAGAGCCCCTATTGCACAGTCATAAACAGGCACACACAAACAACACGCCGGCCTTGTGATCACAGTTTGAGGCATGAATGTGTATGCATGCCTTAGCATGTGCTTTGAGACAGAGGTGTGCGTGGGTGGCAGACTGACGCCACTCGTCCTGTCTAGCGGTTAGACGTTGGCACTGTTTGGACACACCTGAGCGGCGGTATCAGGAATAACCACATGACTGTGTGAGTGAGTCCATCAGACTCAGCGTTTTCTCTCTCTCTACACACGCCGTTGTTCTTGTTTTACTGCTGTCACGCTCCATCCTCAATCCTGAGCTCCAGTTCATACCGATCCATATCTCATCTAATCTAATGCTGTTGTTTTCTTCTGGAAATCAACATTAGATATAAGAGTTTTTCAATGTGTTATAACTCTCTAACTCCTCACAGTTTATGTTTTTGTTATGACTCGTCATACTGCACTGTACAGTTAAAGTTTTCTGTGTGCCCTCGTGCAGGGTCAGACTCAGGTCAGGGGTCAAGTGTATGAACTAGTTTCCTGCTGTTAGCACCTCAGGCTGTTGACAGCTCCAGTCAGTGACTCAGGAGTCAAACAGCGTGTGAGAAGAGGTCAGTCCTTGGTCATGTAAAGTTACATGTGTACTTCATCTGTCTCTCAGAAAGAGCCAGTTATGTTTCTAGACTTTGAGTAAAAGAACACATTCTGGCATTGTTGAGATATGACGGGCTCATACAGTCACAATTCATACGGTCTGTCGGACATGTACAGCAACAGTATTTTTTTTATCAGCGCATCAGTCATGCTTGAGGGATGTCGGGGTCAAATGTTCAAGAATGAATGAGGGTTAGGCAGAAGAGAGAGGAAGAGCCGGCGCGAGGGGGTGAGTCGGAGACAGAGCGGTGCCCTCATGTTATCAGATTAGTGGCGGGTAAGATCGACTTAGTGATGGATGATAAGAAAGAAATACAAACAAATATAGCATAAAATGTGCAGGGGGGATGAAAGAGAGGATGCCAGACATCCAGGCGGCGAGCTTCGAGGAATGCGGCTTGCGGCGAATGGTGCAGTTGAGGAGGACACAGGACTGAAGATCAGCTCTTCTTCCTCACTCTGCCATGCTGACACAGTGAAATCATGACAACCCACAAGACCCAGATTAGAGGAAGGAAATATGAGATCAAACTAAAGCACATCCTGACATTTTCACAGCTCTGATTAGATCACATGCTTCCACACCATTTGAAGTACTTCTAATCACTTTATCTGTCATTAGTCCTGCAGCTCATGGAGCGCTCTTCCTCTCTGTTGTGTTCAGGTGACCGATGATTACACTGTGATTGGCCGCAACCTGTTCAAGAAGGAGACCAACCTCCAGCTCTTCATCGGGTTAAAGGTCACACTGTCAACGGGCGAGACTGGTGTCATCGAGGGTGGGTTTGGACAGAGCGGGAAGTTCAAGATTCGAGTGCAAGGTAAGAACAACCTCAGGTGAGACTTGACACCACCAATCACACTACTGTAGCTCCTGACACTGTTTAATGCAGGCTGTGTCATGCAAAGCAATCTACTGTGACTTTGATGATGTTGCATAGCCTCCCTCTTCAGCAAGACTCGCACCGAGAGCACTTCCTCTATCTTTCCTTGGACGTTGGGGGCTCTGCGGACAGTCTTTCAGGATGCGGTAAGAGTGGTAGGCCCGACATCCTGAGCCACATTCCCAGAATTCCTCCGGGGATTGCCTTGTGTTCCGGGGGAAGTCTGTTCCGTGTTTATTTTACCTTCTGTTGCTTCGGACCCACTGCTCCGCACCGGGAGGGAAGAGAAAACAAAAACATTTAGAAAGAGAACCTCACCTACATCCTTTTCACTGACTCACATACTCAAAAGTCTTAAACATACTAACACACGCATCGTCACACATGGACATGGGGTTAGTCGATTTGACAAAAACGTGAACATACTTTTTTTATGTCAGGTTACAGATGTCACATATCACAATGTAGTTCTTATTATTATAATTATTATCTTATTATTATTCTGTAAATTAATTTGAGGCTAACAAACACATTTTATACTTTGTTTTATATTGAACGTCCATAAAAACAAACAAAAAACCCAGCTTACGTAAAACAACACTAAAATATTTTGGGATTTTAGATTTGGGCTTCCTGAAAACAAAGTATAATTTCCAGTGCTACAGAATTGAACGTTAACTACAAATAAATAACAACCTGACGTTACAATGTGCAGTATAAAACTCACACAATGTGTAACAGGATATGCTCTATTTTTATTTCAAAACGCGCTGTCAAAGAAACTCCAGTGTGCGTCTGGTAATAGAGTTCCTCCTCATCATGAGTTGGTTGGGATGTCTCCTCCTGCTCTGTATCAACCTCTCTCATGTCTGCCCATCGTGAATCAGCAAGATTTTGAAATCATGCGACAATAGATACCCCTGTGGAAACTGTGTTGCCTAATCTGGTGGACACATTTACACCCTTTCACAGTACTTACTCTCATATCGCCCAACACTATATAAACATAACACCTCATAGTTTCTCCTTTTTGGGGCAAAAATAGGTGAAATGATGGCAATATATCCTACAATACCTTTCACCGACGTCAATGTCATAATGTCTTACAGTAGGTGCAGCTAACCTTTACTGCTGGCATTTTAACTCTGAAGTTTTGCTTTCTGGCAGTTAGACATTTTTAAAGCTTTACAATTTCTTTACTTCTCAAATGTATGTGCTTTTCCTTTAAATATATATAAATACATAATTTGTCTTTGCATGACTTGTTGCTAATTGTCAGTACCCGTTTCTGTTGACTTCCCGTTGCTCTATCCAATTCTCTTTTACTTGCAGTCTTTTAATAAGGATGCTTACATAAGGTTGAAGGCTTTCATGCAGACTTACTTGATTTTCTGTCACTCTGCTCATATCTGCATTATTTCTGCTTTTCTCTATTATTCAATTAAAATGGTTTGGTCCACAAATGTTCATCAACATTTCCTTCAGCTTAAGGGGATACCATTACCATTGTTTGACCCAAAAAATAAAAGAAAGAAATCCCCAAAAATGTATAGGGACAGTAAGATTATCAGGCCCTCCTCTTCTCTGTTTTAAACCTGGTATGATATTGCTCCTCCAAAATAAACCTTCTGCCAACTTGGCCACTTAATTAATCAACGCCATTTTATAACCATAGTTGGCTCGTATATTTTGGACACTGCCTTGAGTGTGCCTCTAATCAAATGCTCAATGCTACAAATGCACTTAACTTGATTATCATGCTTTAGGCAGAGTCCCGTTCCATTTTTAAATATGAACAGTATTCTTGTTATGTAAGAAAACTGAGACATTTCTTTATATAAATATTAACAGGGCTCTTACGGTCATTAAAAACCTGGAAAAGTCATGGAAATTCAAAATGCAAATTCCAGGCCCTGGAAAAGTTTGCAAAACAATATTTTTCCCAAAGTTTTGGAAAAGTCATGGAAATGTAACTAAAGTTGCATCAAATATAATTTATATTTGATCTAATCGCCGAAATAGTAATACTATAATGATAATAAATACTGTATCGCATAGTAATGAAACGTAAAATGGCATTTAACTGTCGAGGTATTTTGCTGGTGAGAGATTTTAGTTGCTTTAGCGTGTAGAAGCTAGTAAGCCTATTTGATTTGTTTTAGATAGGCACAACATGTTTCATATGCAGACCTTATTTTCCTGTTCCATGTTAAAATCAACAATTTTCAGTGGTACCGCTGAGAAAGAGTAATTATTTTGGTCATGGAAAAGTCATTGAAAATCATTGGTGAAAAAGTGTATGAACCCTGTATTAAGTAATTTATTTGAGGACAAACGTGTAAAGGTGAACTTGTTATCACTTGTATCTGAACACGCATCATTTAAGTTTGGGTGTGTGAGTGTGTTCCGTGGTGGTAAGCGGACATTGTCAGCTGATGGTAGATAACAAGAAGAGATTTCTGTCTGCGCGGCAACCATAACAACCCTCACATTGGCATAACGATAACAAGAAGAATGCTGGCGCCATTGTGCGTGACGTCAAACAGCCAGCGTGTAAAGGAGTCTACCCAGAACATGTCTAACTTTCCGTGTGCAAAACTGCAAACAAAGACAAGAGAGTGTGATAGCAGGAACATGTAGAGCTCAGTGTTCACAGGGAACAGCTCAGTGGGGCTGAGAAGGAGGAGGAGAGTCAGGAGGAGCCAGACTAACGCAGATATTTGAGGAGACCTCTGCACATTTTCATCCGTTACATCAGGAGGATGAAGGCATCAGTTGAACTCGAGGTCAGCACACCGAACAGGCTCCACTGATACAGCGCCTAGCCTCTGCACACATAACAGGGAAGAAAAGATCAGTATCAAGCATCAGATATACGTACAGAGATGGCCTAAATACTGCACATAGTGTAGGACAGTTATAATCTAGATGTATTACATATGGGGATTTGTTTATTCAACGATTGTTTTTTGTATAATCAACCTTTTTACGTGACCTGCCTGTTTATCTTTTCTTCAGAGGGTCTCTGCCCAGAAACCAAGCAGTTGTTATCCTCCACCTCTAAGAAGAAAGGGAAGGGTGGGAGCAAAGGAGGAGCAGCAAATGAAGAGGAACCCAAAACTGATTCCCAGCCTGTCAGCATTCACTTGCATTTCAAGCGGTATGTCTTCGATCCCCATAAAAAGATGGTCCAGTCTTGACCGGTGTTGCCCCCACTTCAGCCTGTCATGGTGTCCTAGTGCTTCAGACAGGGCCGTCCCAGAGGTCATGTAGAGGTGAAGGGAATACTGGCCTCTGTATCAGGGGTATGATCATTTTCTTGTGATGGCGACAGTCTGCTGAAATGCAATGATTGTGGAATGCTGAACGCATGTGAAACCATTTTCTTTTTGTCTCCCTTCATGGAGATGGACTTAATCCAGTTTGCTTCATCACAAGGGTGGAAGCAGCTTTTTTGTTCCCGATGCTTTTGAGTTGTCTTAACCAATCAGTACTGTTTTGTCTGAATCAATTCTTTTGACTTGCAGCAAACTTCTTTTTCATTATGTTTCTGATTTCGCTGAGCCTTGATTGGCAAAAACACATCAGCTAGAATTACAGAAATACTTACTCAAGGATTTCCACAGGTCACTGCACTCGCTTCTTGCTCTCTGGCTGGGATAAAGGTCATGTTTTATTTTGGGTTTTATTGACTGTGTGATTTCAAAAGGATTTGTTCGTATTGCAATATTTCCCTTTGTCATTTCATTTGACTTTATTGACAGTTTGTAGAGCCTTATTTGGCCGAGGATAGAGGTTATCCCAGTCTAGAAGTTTCTTAAGATGAATGAGTGCTTTCAGAAAAAACGAATAAAGCAAAACCTTTGCTATAAATGTGTTTCTGACTGATATTTTCTGTGTGAACATTGATATTGCATAATAAAACTTTAAAAATGGACGAGATACTTGTGGCCCAAACCCCACAAAAACCCCAAAACAGTGTTTATGTACAAAATATATACTTTTTAAATATGAAGCACTCCAGCAAGCTGCAGTTTGTTGGTGCAGTACCAACAGCAGTCAAAATAGATACTATTCCCATTCATAGTGAACCCCAAACTTTAATGTGTGTCTAACCTGCGGTTCTCTCTGTTTAGTTTATGCTGTCATCTGTACTTTACAGCATAATGGGCACATTTTAAGAGAGTTATGCACACTTACACTCTTTCCAGAATCAATTCGATACATAAACAATCCCAACGGTAACTAATATCCATAAGAAGTGAACTGAGGCATGCTGTTAGAAACTACTGAATGATATTACGCTGGCCTGCGAAGCATGATCAATACATGGTCTTAGAAAAATAATCTCTGGTAATTGTGTACTTTTTGTGTAATATATAATCATTTTGTCACTGGATTTGAAGTGGCTATAAAAAAGTAAATAAATATAAATGAAGCGTACACTGGAGTATTAAGAGATTGATGCTGTTTTATGTACACGTGACATCCTCTTGTTTTGCAAATGTTCTCATTTACCATGTATGAATCAGTAAAAAATGAAAAAACTGTTATAGTAACAAAACATTTAAGAATGAAAATACATATCGTGGGTGGTTGATGGTGCTATTCATCAGCCAGTCCTATCCTGTGTCAGTGTGTTGTGTATGTGTGTGTCCATCCTGTCTCAGAAGTGTCGTGGGGCGGTGCAGTGAGAGTGCAGGACGCTCGGTATGTAGCGGATGATGTCAGCAAACTGTCCCTGCGAACAGCGACTCTATCTTAGCAGGAATCTGTGGAAATTGGAGAGAGAGGGAGGAGCCGCAGGAGCAAGAGGGGACACTGGAAGGATTGTTCCTCTGAGTGACAGTCCTTTTAGTCTTATCTCCTCTCGTTCCTCTTATAGAAAACCAGACAGGGAAAAAAATGATTTAGCTTTTTACTCTTATGTCTTTCCAATTTCTCTTTCCCGCTCTTTCATTCTCCATCCATTCTACTTTTTATTTAAAACCTTTTCCTCTGCCCATTCCTGGCCTGACGTCTCTTCATGAGACAATCATAGAAATCATCTTTTAGGCTCCTAAATATTTAACTTAATGTCATAATTTCACAGGTAGAATAATACCATGCACATATATATATATATATGATTGAATTGCTGCAATACAGTCAGTTGGAGTATTTTAGATCTAAAAAAAACAATGTATTCATTTAATAAGCATCATATCAAATATCTAAGAAGAATCTTTATGTTAAAACTAAAATATTTCATACACACTTATTTGAAAAAATATCATGAGTTCTTTCTTGATATAACTGTAAACACTGAATCAATTTGCCAATGAGTCTCGTAAGAAGATGAAGATTTTCCACCGCCTTGTCTGATAAAGATCCTCTCACGTTTCATTAACACAAAGGCTGTGTACCGCGTTTCCCCACTATGTTTTAACATGCATGCAAATCCTGTTGTGTCTGTGTGACAGTGTGTGTGTGGGGAGAGAGAGACACCACAGTCTCCGAGCTTAGGTGAGTTCATAAGCTGCTTTTAGAGCCGTAGCTGATTGTGGCAGGAGGCTAAAGACAGGAAGGCTATGGGACTGCATCTGGGAGTGTGTTCTCACCTCAACGCACACACACACACACACACACACACACACTGTCACCAAGCCAGGGCAAGAGGTTTATACCTGACATGGGAACGTGATCACACACACCTGCTGTTCCTCATGCTCATCTTGACCTGCGTTTATGGCTTGATTCAAATAATTCCCCATAAGACTCCATATATTCTCCTTTTAAAAATGGCTCCTCTTTCACTCCAGAGATAAGACACAGCCGTGATTATTTCCCTCCAATACCCCTGTTCCCTTTTTGCTGGTGACCACCAGGTCAGCCGGGAGTCGAGGGTCAACATTTGAGCTCCCGAATGTTTATAGATGTGAAACGGTCGCTGATGAACAGAGATAACAGGCAGAAAGAAACAGAGGGAAGGGAACAGAGGCAGGATTATTGACAGGGAGAAGGAGGAGGGCAAGAATAGAGTTTAAATTGTGGTTCAAGGCAGAAGAGATTGAAAAGACTAATTAGAAGCCGTTTGACTGATAAATGGGTGGAACATTAATTAACAATTTAACCAGTGGGGAGATGGTTAGGCTGCTAACATGCTCTCATCACTAAAATATATTCCTGTCTTACTTCAGACTATTATATTCACAGTTTGTATTGTTTGATGGCATATTTGTCTCACATGAAAGGACCTTGAGAAGTACTCTTTTTCTTCCTTTTTGTGTGGTTGATCTCTTACCAGCTATGTTAGGTGTTAGTCTTTACTATACCAGTTGTAACAGTATCACCTCGGACATAGATTATGTTTATTGCTGATTATATGATGACAGAAGCTGTATCAGACAGCTCCACCGTGCTAATGAGCACAGACGCAGATAGAATCACCCTCAGCCCCCTCGCTCCTCTCAACCCTCGCCTGCAAATATAATTAGCTATGATTAAAAAGGGCATTGTTTAATTAATACCGCCACAGCCTCTTTCAGGCGCCTCCTCCATTTCCGGCGCTGCTTATCTCCTACCCCACCCCCCATCAGCTGTGAAAGTCTTTAAAAAAAAAATGCCTTTTATAAATCGTGGTCGTAAATACAGGCCTGCCAATAACACCTTTATTGATGTGCAATGTCAGACTTGCTTTCACTGTTGCTGAAATGTTTTTTTAGTTTGTTAGATCATCAAAAATATAAGTGTCTTGCATTCAAAGTAATCATTAAGTTTTAGCAACAAAGTGACTTTAATGATACTACTCTTATTTATTGATGCCTTATTGTGTGCGTGCAGTGTAGCTGGTCAGGTTGTTGCTTATAGTTATTGTAACTCCTATTGGATAGAATAATCGTAGCCAGCACACAATTCAGAAAATGTGAATAAATAAATTCAATTTACAAACCATTTTTTAAACTATTGAACTTAAACCAAAATATCATTTAACACACACGCAGTTTTGAGAGAAAAACATTTTATGCCGTTTAAATAAAATGTATTTTGGCTTCATTGTCAGATAGCACTTGCTGCTAACGTCTTTCTGCGTTCTGTGGGTTTGCATTTATATTATCAGACTGCACAGTCAGACATGGATTGTAGATCTGCTTATACAAATAATATCGAGACAAATCTCCATCTGTCTCACTTAGCTGTGGTATTACAGCGTTAATAGAGTTAGTTATAATCTGACTATTTAAATTGCAAATGAACTTGTCTCTCTATGGCATTGTTCACATTTCTGAATGAACCTATTTTTAATATCAGTGCAGATTCTTTGAGTCAAAGTGTGTCAGTTAGTTTTAGACAAAACCACTGTATTGTTTGCACTTCTGTTCTAGTCTCATTTACGCAGACAAAAAAAATGCTAATTAGTGCTGGCACCTCAATAAAAGCAATGTATTGATATTCTGCTTTCATACCCTGAAACACACACACACACACACACACACACACACACACACACACACACACACACACACACACACACACACACACACACACACACACACACACACTGTTTTTTTGTTCTCACTGCTGCTGTCAACCTCTCATCTCTCTCCTCGTCACCTCAGGACAGTCAGTGAAAGGCCGAGGCTGATGGGGGAAGAATAGCGATCATTACAGCTGAGCTCAGCAGAGTCCAGATGTTCAGGTCAGAGGTCGCCTGCAGCATCACCTTAAAAAATGTCTGCCTGTACCCTGTCACTCACGTTCACATACTGTAGAGAAGAGGAGGAGGCAGAGATAAATGTTCACACTAGCGAAATAGTGAGGAAGCACCTCCTACAGCCTCCCTTTATTTATTATTCTACTACACCAGGTAATAACACATCCTTTTTACTCCCATGAAATAGAACAAAGAAATACACACTACAGAAAACAAAGAAAAGTACATGCTTAAATTATCAAACAAGCCAAGTCGTATGTTATAAATTACTCTGTTCTCTATTTTTATTTAATGAAGTGGACAGTTATGTCATATTACACACTGATAGTCACTTATCTAATGGCCAATAATCCCTTATAACTATTAAAACTATCTGAATGTAAATTAAGTTAAACATTACATCCCAGATAACACATGCCAACATCATTGAAGTCTTTCAAAATGTGTTTTTTTCCCAAGCAAATTGAAATTTTCTGCAAAACGATAGGATTCAGTTGATTTTACTTATACTCTCTTAGTCTGAATTTTTGTCAAGATTGCGTTCAGCTCAGTGTAGAGCTTAAACTAGTATTAAACTTTTAGTTTGAGGTCGTTTGTCGGCACAACATTTTTCGCTATAATTATGCTAAACCAACATAGTAATGAATTTGAAGGAAAAGCCTGAAGCTGTTCCCTTTTGAGCGTTGTGTTACTGCTGAGGAGACTTCAGGCTGCAGGGACGTGCGCTTTAAACTGGGGGTGCAGTTCAACTAAAAGTGCTGCTGGTGGGGTCATGAGATGTGTAGGGTCATGTGAAAAAGTCACTTCCACTTTAAGACATGTCAAAGAGATGTCAGCTATTCTTGGATTTTCATGCTTGTTTCACAATCTAATGAAATGTCTCAAGGGGAGTCCTTTTGGTCTGCTGCAACCCAGAGGTAGATGTTGTGTTTAGATAAGGGACCAAACATGATAGTCATAAACAAAGTCCTAACTCACTCCTTATGTGTCTAAAGCCTGTATCGCTAGCTTTCCCAAATCCGCTGAGCCTAAAATATATTTAGCGACTTGTTTAATTTATCAGTGAAGTTCAAAGAGTGTCTTATTCACGTCAATGTGTCTAACATAAAAGTGCTTAATAGGGAGAAAATATCCACTATATTCACTCTATAACAGCAATTCACTAACTTTGTCTGTAAACTCTGTGATGCATCGGGTGTAAATAGATTTATTTTTGTGCTCACAACAGCTGCTGCTGCAAAAATGACTGAGAACGGTGAACTGAGCTTTAGCCAAAACTACACGCTGAAAGACGCTAAATTGCTCCATTAGCTGACCAGAACAGCAGAGTGGAGTCATAGTTATTTGGTTGTCCCAAAACGTACAGATAAATGTTGTCATTTAATCTTTAATGACGATGGCTAATTAATAGCGGCTTTAAATTATCTCTCTACCAAAAGTTATTCTATTGTTCTGCAGGCTTATTGTTATGAAGGTGGATAAATACAAAATATATATTCATTTAATGTATGTATGTATTATACAGCCGCTGCACTGCCATGCAGAGGTTTTTGAAGCCACGGAAAACCCAAAGCACACACGTAGGAACCTCAGACTCTCAGCTGTAGGAAACCACAAACAGTTCTTTTTTTCATCAGAAAAAAAAACTGTTTAGAGATGTAAAGGTTCTTCATAGAGTAAGATGCTAACATACCATTTTAAACCCGCACAGCCCTCTATACTTTTTTAAGCAAACACAAGGTTATCAGATTAAAGGTTATTTATTGTGCCCTGAGGCCTACGCTGTGTGTACTGTAATGGACCAGTGTATACAGAGTTAATCCTGAACTGACAGGCGGGGTTCTGACGGGCCGGGGGGCTCAGAGTCGGCAGGGCGACCCAAACATGGCGCTGGTTCTGTCTGGGACCCGTCTGAAAGCCCGGGACTGTCAGGCTGGCCCAAACACTGCCTGATGGGGCTTTTAGAAGAGCAGAGTGAGTGACGGAGGTTTAGAGGAGATCTGACACTGCAGCCTGTGGTGCTGCTGTTTATGTATGCTAGCCCTCCAAAAACTGTGTTTATGAAAACAGTGGCCCGCTGCCCATCAGATACGAGCTCCGGGGCTGGGACAGGGACAGCTCCTCTGAGAGAACTAAAAGGAGACAGAAAGACAGACATAGACAGAGGGAAAGAGACTTAAAAAGGGACCAAAAGATAAAGGGAATGTAAAAACAAGGCAGGGGGGTTCATGTGATGCAAATGTGGTCTGAAATAACTTCCAATGCCAGTTTTAGCAAAAGCTCTCTTCTAACTCTTCATTCCCCGATTACCGCCCCACTTTGTTTTGTCCTCTCAAATGTTTGAGCTAAACTCTAGAAAAAAGTAGAAAGCACTTTCCCTCTCTCACTAATCCCCCTCTTTCCTTTAATTTGATTTCTTCCCTGTTTTGCCCCTTCGGTTGTCTCCCGTCTTAATTAGCTCATATCCCTCTGGTTTTCCAGATTGAGGGTGTTGACATGCACGCAGCACAGCCCCAAATCAAACATACATACTGCCCTCCAAACCACTAACATAACACCCACTTTGTCACTTCTTCTACTTCAAGGAGCCTAAATTGCATTTTTGTGCCTCCTTCTTGTGTTTTTTGCTGCTTGCCCACTGGCTCCTGCATTAATCTGTAGTTTTCAGTTTGAAGTATCAAAAAAGGGAACCTCTATGATTGTTACTGTAGGTTGTCATCTTACATTTTTTTGAAATGTAATATATTTTAAATGTATCTAATTTTGTACGCCATACACCCCAGCACGTGCACTCCGCTCTGCATCGGCCAAACGGCTCGCTGCACCCGCACTACAAGGGGGACCCAAGTTCCCATCAGCAAAAACATGTCGGTTTGCTATCCTGGCTCCAAAATGGTGGAATGAGCTCCCCATTGACATCAGGACAGCAGAAAGCTTGCACATCTTCCGGCGCAGACTAAAAACTCATCTCTTTCGACTCCACTTCGAGCAATAAAATTACTAACAAAGCACTTATATACTAACAAAGGACTGGCTTATTTAAAGCTAGTTGAGTAGCACTTGAAATGTTTTGGCTCTATGAAACCTGAGTACTTATATGATTCTGTTTTCTTCAAGTTTGTATCTTCTTGGTCGAATGCACTTATTGTAAGTCGCTTTGGATAAAAGCATCAGCTAAATGTAATGTAATGTAATGTAATGTAATGTAATGTAACATATGCATCATTTTGCAGTTTACTCTTTACTCACTTTTTTGTGTACCTTGTTTTCTTATTAATCTATAGCAGTGACAGTATACGGTTTTGTACTTTACCTTCACACATTTTACCGCTAAGTTTATTTCACTTGTCCTTGTTCATTTTAGTGTTATCAAAGTGAAGCGGAGAGAAAACTGCCTCTCAAAGTTCACATTTCAAATATTTTAATTGTTTTACGCAGCTTTCATTTATTTTTCTAATAATCCCCTGAGGCGGCTGGAAGACTGTTTACTGTCTTTGATTTGCAGTCCTGTAGCTTTTACTTCAAGCGTTAATTAACCTTCAAATGGAAAAATTATAGCAGCCACACAAGTATGCGTGCACGCCTGACAGCCACACACACACACCAACACAGACTCCGACAATGGAAGAGAGTTTTTTTTCTGCTTTTCATCTGAGATCTCCCTTCCTGCTTCTCTCGCTCTCCGAGGTGGTTCAGCCTTACAACATGCAAGTCGACATTTATTCTCTCTCTCTTTCTCCTCCTCGTTTCCTTTTGTGCACCAAAGTCTAACTCAATCTGGGCCTCTGGATTCTTTGAGCTTCTGTCGGCGCAGAAATAACATTACAGGTTCAAAGACAACAGATATCTGTTTTCTGCTCAGAACCAGTTAATCTGCCTGCCTTTCACTTCCGTTTGTCTCTCTCTTCAGCTCCTTTTCATTCTATATGTCACCATCGCAGGGTTTTTTTTGTTCCCTTCTTACATGGCTGGTAAAACATTGTATTATTTTTGATATAGGCTCTCATTAGCTGTTCAGTTTAATTAAATAAGCTCATTCATATGAAAATGGGCCGCTGATAGTGATTTCCTTCCCTGGCAACAATCGCTAACCTTGCACAGCAACTCTTAATTAGAAACTGCTTTGATTGACATTGAGTACGCACTTAACACACTATTACACACATGCAGACGCAGCATTTTGGAAAACAATGACTTTTATTAATAGCAGTAACACTAAGAACGACCTGAAGCTGAACCAATAAAGGATAAATCTATATTTAAATATATACACATTCTCAAAAGCTCTATTGTCCTATTTTTAAGTAAATTATATAATCTGTGTATATACTATATTCTTTCTCCTTTCGCCCTCTCTCCATTTGTTTGCTGATCACGCCTCACGTTGTCAGCTCTGATAGGTTAATTCATGCAGTGTTTACTGTCCCGAAAAGATTCCCATCAGGCCTTTCTCCCCTCTGTTTTCTCTCTACCCGTCGCTCCTCTTTTCACTGCTTCATGGCTGCATATTAATCATCAGGTGTGTGTACATAACATCATTGCGAGGAGACAACAGAGGAGCAGAGGCCATTGGAGGATGACACTGAACGGCAGATATAGTGACTGATAGCACAGAGAAAAATATCTCCCCTCTCTATTTTCTTCATCTGATTTCACATCTGCGTCCTGAAGCATCAAATGGCTAATGTTTATTTTGTAACAACTCTCAATAATGTAGGTTAACGCTGCTGGAAGCTAGCCGCACAAGTTATATGACACACTTTGAATCTACAGCTATTTGAAGGTGTTTATTACTTTATTTTCAAACAATTCCTTTCAAAGCATCCATAATGTGTGCTTGATAACACATTGTAACATATCTTAAAGAAATGGTCAGATTTAGAAAACATTTTTTATCTCTCTTTACACCAATTTGTGCAATCGTTCATGAGGTTTAAACCGTTTCTAAATGTGTCAAAAACTCTGAAGAAATTCATTATTTTTTATAAAGAAAATTATTTCATTTCTAATAAGAAAAGGTCGCCTTAAGTTGACGTCCACTTATAATAATTATTGTAAAGCTTTCCACCTCATCTTATGGCTTTCATAGGGTGATGGTTTTTGCTTAAGAGATAGTACCTTAAAAATACTGAAATTATAACATGTCATCATTATATAAAATAAACTGATGATTAAACACATACTTGCTAATTCTCTTATAGGGTAAAGTTGTTATCATTATTTTTGGGTTATGTGGTTGTTTTTGTGTTTATGTTTTGCAAAGTCCACTAACAATTATTATACTTATGACTAGTTTTACAAAAGAAATAAGTATTATTGAAATTCACTTAAATCACATCATTGAGAAAAAAGCTACACTAATTAATGAACCACCACTGTTACTTCTTATCTCTTTAAATGTTTTTTAATTATTCAGTTTGTATAGTCTCTCGGTTAATTTGCCCAGACACAAAAACAAACAGAGACAAGCAAGCACAGAAATAACAAATCATGAATTCAGCCTGTTTGGGCCGGTAGCTTCACCGGCCCTGCCCTCACCCGTCTGTCTGAAACATCGGATTAGATACACTCCTGAATTCTATGCGTTCCTCCGAGTGTGTGTGGATGGAAAGATTTAATGGAGGATCCGGGTTGAGGGGTTGTCTCTCTACTGAAGTCGGGCCCAAGGCTTAAGGGTAGTGTCCCACGGAAATGAGCCATTAAGATTGAGGATTTATTTATTTTTCTCCTTACCCTTTTCCCTCTCTGCATTTGGCATGGGGTCAGGCCGACTGTTTGGGAATGGTTTTGGGGGACGAGACATCATCCCCCGCGGTACACCAGCCTGTGAATAAGATTTCATAAATAGAAATGCAGCTTCGATTATCTTGCTTTTTAAAATTTTTTTATCAGCAATATCTGGGAGGGGGTTGGGTGTCTTGAATGCTTCCGACTTGCCCAGACAGAAGTTAAAGCATGTAACTGGATCTCTTCGTGTCACAGATGTAGCAGGAAAGTTCAGTGTGCGACTCTCTGACCGGCCTTCTCTTTTCTGCTGTAGCTCTCCACCTTCCAGCACTGCTCTTCAGTTTTGTTTTGCTTCATGAAAAATAAAACCCAGACGTACAAGTACAGGCTGGTTTCGAGCAGATTGCACCAAAGTGAGGGATGTGGTTGGAGTTACGGATGAGGTGTTGCTTTATCAGCCAGCGCCAAGGCAGGATTGGCTCTGAGCAGATCTTTGATGTGAGTTGTGATTCAGACGGCGAGGAGGGGAGCTATCACACACAGCGATGAGGGCAGATGAAGTTTAGACACAGATGAGCAGCACAGAGACACCAAAACATTCTCAAATCGCAACAAGCAAATCTACTGGGAATCATAGCTGCATAACATCTAGAAAGAAAGGAAGATTTTTGGGCTGGCATTTTTTCGTTTTGGTAGTTTCACCCCTAACTTGTGTAGCTTATGAATCCCAGATCCGTCATTAATTAAGAGATCGTAATGACATAATCATCAAAGCTTATTGTAATCCATTAAGTATCAGAAGTCATTGACCAAATAAAAAAGTCATTGTTAAACCTTTAATAATGACAAAACTAGAAGAGACAACCAAAACTGTTGCTTGATTTTTTTATACACAGTGTTCTTTTAGTGGCAGCCCTGGAACAAATGATTTGTAACCCATCCAATAAGGACATTGAAGACTATTTCATAATAAATAATAGCTTTAACACAGAATAACAAACAGTAGTAGGAAGTAGAGAGAAAGTGTGTTTTCAGGCAAAACAAAGAATGAATGCTTTGTAACGGCCTGAACTGCCACTGACATGATGAATACAAACTGTAAAACACCCTTAGTACACAGACTGTGTTACTGGCTTTGTTTTCTGTAAACATTAAGAATGAAAACTGAAGTTTGTCCCTCATCCACCGTCTCGGAGCGGTTGAGGTTGACACATTTCGTTTTAGCACTGCAGCGCTGTATGTTTTTGTTTGGCAGTGTGTGTTTTCGCAGCAGTGATTTGGATGCCTACAGTTCATGTAAATACCACACTCACCACAACATGATGGCCATTGTCAAGGTCTGACCGCTCTCTGCGTGTTTCTCTCTATAATCACAGAGTCTGTTTGATCAAATGTGCCGTGAATCTTAAGCTTTGATGAATTCCAAAGAAGGAATTTCAGTGGGAAGTGTTAGATGACTAACTCATCGGGATGTTGTTGATGACTCGTTCATTTTCTTCCCTTTGTTAATATTTTATTTCCTCTTCATTCTTTGTGTTTACAAACACAAACGTGTTGCTCTGTTTCTTCTTATCCTTCTTCTTCTGTCAGCGGACGAATTCCTCCTCCTTTTCTGTTTCGCCTCATTTCTTTTCTAACACTTTATTTTTATAGTCCAGTGCAGATTCCTAACTGTCAGGTGAGAAAATCCACTCCAACCAACACTTTAACTCTGTATTGAAAACCTTAGAGAAAACTGTTTTTTTAACCTCAACTTCAGTCCAAGATTTATTATAAAGTCAAACACTTATTTTCACATTCTTGTTTTTATTCAAAGACACAATTATATTCACTAGTTAATGAGAATTATAATGTCCATTCCCCACATCATCTCTCTGCATATACAGTAGTAGTATATAATGTAGTAGTAAGCTACATTTGTCTGCTTACCTTTTTATTTATTTGGTATTTAATTTTATTCTACTATTTCAACAATTAGACAGTTTATACATCCGAAAAACAAACAAAATTAGTAGAAGCGGGAGGGTAGAAAGCATAGCTTATACTATGCACCTTTGTTCAGCCTAACATTTTTTTGTTTAGCTGTATGTTTATTACATTTTATTAAGAACAACAGAGCCGAGTCAAACTGAAATCCCTTCTAGTTGTCAACAAACTTGCCCTTATGAGTCAAGCTTTGCGTGCCTCTCTTTCCTCCGCCTTGTAGTCCTAGACTGTGTGAGTGATGCTGTGGCTCAGGCCTGCGTTCACTGTCCCCTCGCTGTATTTTGTTACTCTGTAGCATGGATGATTTCCCCCCTGGGTTTTCAAAAGTTCAGTTGCTTTTGTATACATATGAATGAAGTGCTGCAGTTCAGCCGTGTGCAATTTGATTAATTAGAACATGTTGAATAATAATTTCACTCAATTCAGCTGCCTGAGAAAACACTGCAGGCAATAGCTGAAGCAACGTGGGCGCAACTGACTGTAAACACACAAATAGGCATGCACATAATTGCTACCACGGGAGGAACGGACACATGTAGACATTTACAATCAGGTTGTCCTACTTTGATGCATTGGTCCAGGCCTCCGGGCTTTGAAAACCTTTCAGTATCTCGCTCTGAGCTCGGACCATATGGTTATTGTGGTCTGTCTCAGTGTAATATAGAAGCTTAATGACATAACTCCCACCTGGAGAAGCAGGCTTTGAAAAGCCATATTAAACCTGGTGCAGAGATAAGGCTGCCATTAGCCAAGCTTGATCATTTCATGGCTACTGCAACAACAAGAGTGACAGCCCCTTAACGTTTACTGCTTTCTCTTTTCAACGCATGTCTGCGGGGACGTGGTGGAGGGTATTGTGTGTGGGTCAGAGGCCGTTTTAAATAAGCAATAAATGTTAAATCTGCCTGACATCTTCAGTATCTATTACTGCAAAAAGCATGCTGGGGAGGAGACAGAGACGAAAAAGCGGGAGTGAAAATGGTAGACGGAGGAGATGAGATCAATAGAGGCAGAATGGAGGATTGATTCAGGCTCTGAGATCTTTCAGATTAGTGGCTCGATTAGAGACAAATATGGAGGCTTATTCATTTGACCTTAGCAGTGACAGCCTGAACTAAGTGGTCATAGACTAATTACATTCAAACCGCAATATCCCACTGATGCTGGAGATTTGGAGATGACTGCTGCCCTGGATCTTTTAGATTCTTACAGGACAAAAAAATGATTTTATGGCCCAGTTTTTAACAAGGCTATTGCACTCTGTCACGAATGTTGCACTATACTTGAGTTTAAAAAGTCAAGTCAGTCTTGTCAGTAAAACTGAATCTTCAATTTTACTTATATGCTTGACGGCAGTTTCTATTTTACAGTTACGTATGTTTCCAGCAGACCCTGCGGCCTTTCATGCAGAATGTATATGAACAATAGAGGCTTCATGTAGTCTAGATGTCCCAGTCCAAAAATAAGACCAATGCAAATGTAAGCAAATACTCCAGGTGTGTGAGTCAGTGCGTCATCTGTTGGCTCCTATTATATTTAGGGCAATGATAGATATTTTGTATCGTACCTTCCAACAACAAGGCAATTCAAAGTGCTTTAAGACAGAAGGGCAATAAGAAAATATATAAAATAATATCGTCAACTTAATAGAAGGTGAGACATTTAGTCATTGGAATAGATATAACAATGCAGTGCAAGCTATAAAGTTTAACTTGCACACACAATGTTTCAAGAACTGAGAGCAGATCTGAAGTTTTCTGGGACCTTGACTCTGCACAGTAAACTGTAGATATATTATAGTGCAGTCTTTGTGTTGACATGGATGCAGTTACTGTATTTCACTGATGTAGAATAGCATGGGTCCTGTTTAATGAATGTAGCTTTCGGGTTGTTTATGATTGGCATGTTCTGTTGCCCACACTGATACGACTGTGAGAGATACGAACACAAACAACACTTACAGCGAGTATTAGCGTAAGGAAGCACCCTTTCCACCATGTACAATGCTTCTGCGCGGACGGCCATTTTAAATTAGATAATTACTTTTTGAAGCTTAATTATTTTTTGTGCTTTGAGCTATTATTCTCCTCCATGGGAAAGTGAGGGATGAGAAGAGAGAAAGGGAAAGCATATATGATCCCTAGAAGACAAATGTATTGGCTCAAAATCTTAATTTTTGTTCACTTCTTCTGTGTCGCTCCTTCAGTCCCCGATGGGCAAAGCTTTCATTTACCCGTCATTAGATTGGCTCCAAACAAAACAAACTAAATTAACCTCAATTCTCGTCCTTAATTCAGTATTTCTAGAAGACTCCATCCAACACACACACGCACACACTGTTATAACTGCTATACTGTTAACAGAGTATCATCAATGTTAACAGCGGTGGTAACAACTGCTTTAATCAGTGTATAGAGTTGTTATTAGCCGCAGTCCCTCCACTCAGCCCCACACATGGTGTTTTTGGCCAAGTGTAATTCAATCAATTCACACACTAACTCTCCTCCTCCCCTCTTTTCCTGCTGAACTTGCCAGGTCATGTTCTGTGGCTCATATGTTTGATTGAGGCCTCCCTCTCGTGTCTGGGAGAGAGGGGAGGTGGGCTCCGTGGGGAGAGACGGCCCGGTTGCATCGGGACTGAACTTCCCTGAGCTGGGAAACAATTACAGCTCCCCCTCCTCATCTCCTCCTCCGTCTGTCCGCCACTATTCTTTTCTTTCTCCCTCTTGCTTTAACACTCCGTCTCTTCCATCCCAGTCCTGGGGCACTATATACCCCTTTATTTATTTATGTATCAGGAGACGGAAATGGACTCCCACCCAGGGAAGAGGGGTGAAAGGGAGGTGAATTGTAAGTGCGCGCACATCAATGTGAGTGTGTGCTTGGGTGTGTGTTTGTGTGTGTGCACATACAGGCAAACCATATATACAGTATGTGTTGTTATGTATGTGGTGAGATGGAGTATTTAAAGGTACGCTTTGGTGTTTTTAACCACTGGTAGTTCTGCAATTTGTTTTAGGAGTGCATCCCACTTTACTTAGTATCATATAAAGGCATAAGGATTCACATGCTGGGTGACGTGATGCACCTTCCTGTTGTTAACAGTTGGCAGTGATACCATGCAAAAAAACATAGTAGGGTGCAAACAAAGACAGTTTCAACTTCATATCCTTATTATAATTATTATTATACCATGTTTGTCAGCCCTCAAAGATAGACTGAAAGAGTACAAAAAGTAACACTGAAAGTATGCATAACTTTACATGAAAACTCTCCAGGCCACCCTTAATTTATATTAAGTCGAACATAATGGATGATGTCGTGGCTCACCCTTTTCTGTTTTAACGTTTGCACACTATGCACACACATTTTGAGCCCCTTTTTAATTCTAACCACATTTTCAAGAAAATAGTTTTAAATTGTGAAAGATAATCTGCTTCCTGAGACAGCTGATTGTAACTGATCTCCACTTTGATCATATTTTAAAGAAAGTAGTCCTCTCATCGCAGTAAAAGCTTGCATGGAGGATCTCGGCCAAAAAGCCTCAGCCACCAAAACAACAACAGAGAAAATCAACTAAAATGGAAAAGCCCAAAAACCTGAAGCAGGCTTTGCAATTAGATGTTCTGATTGCGTCGTGCACTTCCCAGCTCTTTCCTGTACACGACCTCTGCCTGACCTCTGGGAAAACCCTTTGAAAGAAGTGGAGGACTTGTGCTCGGCCGCGTTGGGCTCGAGGTGGAGGGAGACGGGGTGAGCTGAGGTTCAGAGTGGCAGCTTTCGGTTCGCCCCAGAGCGTACGTTATCACCTCCATCACCGCGGCTCGCTGGGGTAATTGCAGCCTGTGATCTGGCTGAGTTTCCTTTTTTTTTAAAAAGTTGTTTAAAATGTTCTCCTTCACTCTGTTTTCACCCTTCAAACCCTTTCACGTCTAATACTTTAAAAGAAAATATCAGTTTCTTTCCTGAATGGACCTTACATAGCGTTGCCATTATTGTAAATAGCTTAAATAATAAGTAACCATGCCAAACGGTGAATCAATATTGATAGTGTTTGATTGTTGTTGTATTCGGCTTGACATCTCTGTCCTTGGCCGACTGCTGCTCTGCCAAAGTTTTGAATGAAGTACACTGGTGGGGGGTTGGTATTTGAGACTCTTTGAATATATTTTAGTCTCACAGCTTTCCAAAGAAAACTTGCTTCGCTGTAAGTTTGTTCTAGCTGAGACAGAGGCATGCAGAATCGATGAGATGTGTAGCAAAGTCATGGTTTAAGCGTATGCTGTTTTGCTGTTGCTACTTTTCCTTAAAATTACAAGAACGTTTGAGAATCCCAATCCAAAGAGAATCAGTGTTTTAATCTTATAATGTTCATCAAATCAAAATTGTATAAAGCTTATAAAGACTTTGCATCAGGCGACATTACACTAGAGACTAGACGTTTGGATTAAAATGTTTAAAAAAAGTTTTGGACAACATTTGTATGGTGAGACGGTTAAACGTTTTCTTTTGTAGTTCTGACTCAGTATTAAACAAACTTTAAAAAAATATTATATTTAAGATCACAGTTAAATGTAAGAACTGTTATAAAAAATGTTCAAGCACATTTAAATGTAAAGATCATTTCAGACTTGACCTGGTTCAAAAGTCAAACTTTTTACTCTGTAATGTATTTTACTTCCTATAGGACACACTTTAATATTTGTATTGAACCAACTTTGATTGAAAAACATTAACCTTTGACCTGGATATGATATTCAAGATTTGTGTGTGTGTGTGTGTGTGTGTGTGTGTGTGTGTGTGTGTGTGTGTGTGTGTGTGTGTGTGTGTGTGTGTGTGTTGTGTGTGTGTGTGTGTGTGTGTGTGTGTGTGTGTGTGTGTGTGTGTGTGTGTGTGTGTGTGTGTGTGTGTGTGTTATTTGCATGCATGGCTCTGAGGCCGGAGCTCTTTACCTGCGGGGCCGGCTCTGCTCTCTTATCACTTTGTACTTCTCTGATTGGCTTTTATTGGCACTCTGAGCTCTGATTGGCCGTTATCTCTGAGCCCGGCTCTGATTGGGAGGTCATAACGCCTCACTGCAATAGAGCATAAATAGCCTAATAACACACTGGTACCAGAGTTCAGCTCCAACACACTGATAATACTCAACATTATATCCTGACCCTCACCACCAGACCCTCGCCCTCTGCATCCGTACACAGCCCCACCCAGCGTTAATGTTTACTCAACCTGAGATTTAATACGTTCAGGATATAAACTAAATGTGGCTTTTTATAAAGAGTAAAGTAGTGTCTGTTCTGTAACTGTAGTAACCTTCAGTACACATTTTAGATACTTGTAATTTACATTTTGTGGTACTTTATATTTCTACTTGACAACATTTCAGATAAAAAAATAAACGTTATGTATTTGACGGCTTTAGAATTTTTACATTCAAAACATTTGAAAAGCTTAAACAATATGATGCATATTTAAATAGTAAACTATTCAACTGTATATAAAGTAGTAACAGTTAGCTCCACCTTAACAAACTACACAAGTAATATGCTACAATAACTTAATTAAAATACATAATAAATATGAAATAATATCTTACACTTACTGGTGCCATTTTTTATTCAAGACTTTTATTTTTATTATATCTACTTTGAAGTGACTTTTTGACCACATTACTTTAAGTTATATGAAGTATTTTTTTATATTCCAGTACTTTTACTTAAGTGACTTTAATTGACTTAGATATTTTTTATATCCTTACTCCAAATGAGTCGGTGGCTTTGCCCTGATTTGCAGATTTTCAGCTCATAGAAGTTATACTACATCAGATTTGTTTCTTCATTATAACTGCTCATATTGTAGGTGCCGTCTTCACAGAATTTATATAATTGATGTGTTAGCCTTAATGTATCATAGCCAAACTGAACAAAGATTTATGACTGTAAATCCCAACCCACCAAATTTAAATGTTTGTTTACTTTACTTTACCATTACTTTACCCTTTACCATTTAGTCCATTACTTTGTTTGTACATGTTGTTTTCTCATCCTGTGAAATGTTATTCTTTGTAACCACTGAAAGTTTACTTTTTACTTTTTTGTTTTTTAAGATTTTCCTATACTAGAATATCTACCTCTAGAGGGAAGTAATAATCAAGAATGGTTCCCCCAGTGTGTGTGTGTGTGTGTGTGTGTGTGTGTGTGTGTGTGTGTGTGTGTGTGTGTGTGTGTGTGTGTGTGTGTGTGTGTGTGTGAGTGTGAGAGAGAGAGAGAGAGAGAGAGAGAGAGAGAGAGAGAGAGAGCGAGATGTTAGCAGAGATAGAGAGCGAGCGAGAGACTCGCAGCAGCGCGTTCAGCGTTGCGCGTGCTCGTGCAGCGTGAGCGTGCGGTGCCGCGCGCGGCCGTGCTCGTGCGCGCTTCGCCAGTCGCGCTACTGATCTCTCGCGTCGTCTCGCGCCGTACGCGGCCTGCGCTTCGATCAAGCCGGAGAGGCAGAGGATGTCGCATGACGACATTACTTACCCAGCAAATGTTGCCTTTTGAAAAATAATTTTAAGAAAGGTAAATACATTTTGACACATAAAAAATATCAAAATGTTTACATTTTTAGCTTAGCTTGAAGATATAAATGGTATGCTTTTCTATACTTCTACATTTCAGAAGCAAATAGGATGCACTACATTTGTTTCACACTTGTAGTTTAGTTATTATTCGATTTTACATAAGAAATATATTTTTTTCTAAAAAATGACACGCATTGATGAGTTTAAACTAAAAGGTGAGAATTTAAAGGCAGCAGAGTTTTTTTCTTCAGTAAGGCAGACAGAGCCCAAACTGTCCTTTGTGTTGTAGACTGTTTTAATGAGAAGATCATTTGTCAGTCCTTGGCCTGTATGTGAATTTACTATATACACAGCTGTACATTATATTATTAGTAAGACAGCCATTTATTAATCATATTTTAATACATTTTTATGAGAACCTTCTGTTTAATATTACAAACGTATTTTGTCTTCTTGTGTAATAAAGTAGAACATATTGAACATAGTTGAACAGTGTAATGGAAATCATTTAAATGCTCAGGAGGTTTTTCCACGGTGGAACATTTTCTTTGCCCTGAACTATTCTCTCCCTCGGTAACCGGCTCAGACCTTTAGTTTAATGGTGTATATCAAACGCATCCAGATCTCAATTATCATTCTTAATGAGGGAATGACTCTGGAGGAATCCATTTTCCATCTGCAACCTTCAAAGGTCCTTAAAAGAACATCTGAGGCTCTTTATCGGACGAAGTTTCTACTTCATTTGAATAATTCTCCTAAATCGGCCAGAGGGAGATATGAGAGTGAAGAGCGAGGTCCTAAAGTCCTGGAGCTGAAATGAGATCTGGGTATCGCAGTGGGGAAGACGTAGTAGCCTATATGATATGGATTAGAGTTCAGGGATCCGTATCATCTCCCTTTTTCCTTCTCCTACCACTTAAGTTTCTTAGCTGTTTGCACTACAGCCCTCACTGTATCCTCTCATACTCCAGACACAATAGCGTGCACACTTGCTCAGAGGTAACAGGAGGGTCAGAAGGTGTTGGAGGGGAAGAGAAAACGTCTAAGATGTGTGTGTTCAGACGGCCTGTATCTCATTACATAGGAGTGTGATAGCCATCGGAGTCAGAATAATATTTAGCACATGCTGCCTGCTAATGAAGCGGTAATGTCCACAGACTGGAAATGAGAACCAGAGTGGCCTCTCTTTCTTTTATCCTCCCATCTTTACGACCCTCTGCTTCCCATCCCTGCTTTCTGCTGAATATTGATAATCAAATGACTGAATTATCCACCTTATTTACTGTATTTGTGACAAAATACCTTCTGCTTTCGCATTACATGTTGGGATTTGAGCTGCAGAATTGTTGCACATTACAATTTTTTTTCTCTTCCTTTCTTTTTGTTTTCGTAAGTAAGTAGTCATTAAAATACCGGACAGCAAACGATCTTGTTGTGAATGCTATTCTTCACATTTTTTGTATGAAGTTGTTGTACACGCTTTACTGTATTAGCTGGTTTGGTGATTTCCTTTTTAGCTAAATCCCTTTCTTTTCACATTCATTGCATGAACAACGGAACTGTTTTTGTGACTAAAATAGTTGGCCTATAATCACTGTGTCAGATTATATTGTTTATTATCAGAGGTTACAATTATTTAATTCTGTAAAAGCAGTATTACAGCAATGTATATTTACTAAGGGGGCGAAACCCGCCGCTGCGTCTGTAAAGCCGTTGTGTCCTTGGGCAAGACACTTCACCTGAATTTGCTCCTGTGGGTATTGTCCACAGTACATGACCGTTACATGTATGTGTAATGTGTATCTGTAAAGCGCTTTGGGTCATGGAAAAAGCGCTATAATAAATATAAGGAATTATTATTATTATTACTATGCGTAAGTTTATAGCATTCTACTCTAGTAAAGAAGTGGTTGGTTGTTTTCATTTACTGCAGGACTTTATGCATTGAAAAGTCCTATGGCTGGAGAGGAGTAAAGAGTACCATATTATTCTGAATTGTAGAAGTATGAAGTAGTTTGAAATGTAAATACTCAAGTGTGTCAGAATTGTACATAACTACAGTACTTGAGTACTCTTGAAGGCATCTTAATTTGATTTGAGATGTTTTACTATTTTGTGTCAATAGTCGAGTTGAACTTCTATGTATTCAAGACAAGTTGTACAAGTGTTTGATTACAGCAGTAGCAAAAGAGACAGCGTTGATTATGTATGGTAACAGTATGATTGATCCATACCTGCTATTACTCATAATCAATACTGTTCATAATACAATGAAGTCCCAAAAAAGTATAATTTCAAGCTATTTTAGCCAATTAAACTGAATTAGCTGGGTCATTTTTAGACTTTGGCACTCTGTTGACTATTGTACTTGTGTTTAATAAATACTCAAATACACACACGGATACCTTTTTGTAAAGGTACACCGTTACATAGCAACAGACACACGGTGAAATAAAACTTGTATTAACTACTGTTTAATTTACTTTGAATATTCTCGGACCAGAGTCATGGCTCTGATGGTGTATTAGGTTTTATAGTCAAAACATAAATTAGGTTTTATAGCTCACAATGAAACACTTTATCTATATTATTCTTATTAAGATGTACTGATGATAGTCTCTGCTAGTTTATTGGTCTTCTTCTGGTTAATGGTTGTAATGTTGGGTATGGCTCAGATTCGTCTTTGTGTGTGTGTGTGTGTGTGTGTGTGTGTGTGTGTGTGTGTGTGTGTGTGTGTGTGTGTGTGTGTGTGTGTGTGTGTGTGATGTGTGTGTGTGTGTGTGTGTGTGTTGTGTGTGTGTGTGTGGTGTGTGTGTGTGTGTGTGTGTGTGTGTGTGTGTGTGTGTGTGTGGTGTGTGTGTGTGTGTGTTTGTGTTTTTTTTATGAACATGGCATTTATTGCAGCCTTATTTTTATGAAACAGCTGTTACAGGACATGGGCCTTAAATCCAAATATCATCAAGTTTAGCTCTGCTTTGTATAATCAAATAATACGACCTCATAAGAAAAAAGGCCTTAAATTATTGCACTAAAAAGATTTAAGCTAAACAACTCATCTCTGCTTTACACATACACAGTCTCACACATATATTCAGTGTTAGCATGTCGCTAAAGGGCAAATGCAAATCATCAGAAAGTTAAACCAAAGGAGAATGCAGATCTAAACTCGGCTTATTTGGTTAATGCCATTAAGTCTGTCTGTGCCATTCACCCTCCACACAGCCGCCTTTTCTCCTTCGCTCTTTTCTCCCTCGCTCTTTTACCCTCGTGCACACACAAAAACACCTGCACAAAAGAAAAAGTGATTGTTTCAACTTTCACCCGTGCCCCCTCTTTTCTCTCTTTTCTCTTTCTCCAGCCCTCTTCCTTGTCGAGAAGATTTACATGCTTTTTTTCTGGCTCTTTTATACAGAGACTGTCCTCCTCTGTAGACCCCCCCCCCCCTCCTCCTCCCACCCAGTCGCTGCACAAACACAGCTGACAGGAGGTGGAGGCGCTGCCATGACACAGTCGCGTGCCGTCCAACAAATCCCTCTCAATCCGCCAGCCAGCGGGCCCCGAGTGAGCCTGTGTGTGTCTTCGGGTCTGAAGTGTGCATCAGTATATTTGACGGGCTTTGCGTGTGTGTGCATGCAGCCTTGTGCTTTCTGAATGTTGTGTCTACTTCAGCTTTTCTTCATAGCTTTTCCTATAAGTATTCATGATGATTTTAATGCTGTTTGTCCTCCGGATCAAGAGGAGAATTAATTGATCGCTGCTTTTAAAAAGAGAAAATCACACACTCGATTGATGGATTTTTTGGAGAGCAGCTCAGTGTATTGAACATCAGATACAAGTTTGTTTTGGGCCAGCTTTTTGCATTCATCAATCCTCTGTCTGATCAGTTTGTCTGATCAGTTTGTCAATCTTAATTAATCAATATGTCTATCTGGTGGACCAGTCTTCCTATAAATCCATCTTATCTCCTTTTTTAGTTAAAAAAAGTTTGCACAAAGACTAGTGTTTAGTAAATTAGGTTTGTAAAATCCAATATGCTGCGCCATTTATTGTTGACTCAATTGTTTTTCTGTATTGAGTTTAGTAAACCAAAATGGACAAATAGAAGATTTTTACTTGATGGAGATAGAGGAAAAGTCAGGGGATCAACCACGTTTATAAGATAAATGTCTTAACCAAGTTTTTGGGGAAATCCATCCAATAATTGTTGAGAACATTTAAAACCATCATTTTAAATGTCACAGTTTTGCTAGAGACAAAAAGTCAGAGGAAAACCAATATCAGAGTTGATCAAAAAAAGGTCCCCTTAAAATGTTATAGAAATCTTATCAAATCATTCTTAAAATATTTCAATTTTCAAAATATGTACTGTGCTATAATCAGATTATAATGCTTTATACATGTAGGTATGTTTATAATACAATTTAGTTATGGATGTCAGAGAGAGTGTTTCAATAGGGTTTTACGGCATGACCTTTGCCCTTTCACACTGCGTAAAGAGGTTGCTGTTTGTCTTTGCTGTTGTTAGGATGTTATAAAACCATGCTGATAGGCTATTGTCATGTAAATACAGGCTGCTGGTGGTCTATTGTCTATGTTGTCATAATGTCAAACTCTCGACAGAGATTGTATTTATATAAGTAAATGATCTTCCATGTTTTAATCAAGCACGTGAAGTATCACAAATGCACATAATCAGATATTTCCATGTGCTTACATTGTGTGCGTGTGTGTGCTCTTTATACAAGTTTTATTTATCTCAGAAATAGAAGTCAGTGATAGATGGATGTGCTTTGCTGTGTGGCATTTTAACCAGCTCTTTAGAAACAACTCTGCAGCTGCCTCCTGCTACATGACACTGCAGGTTAAGCACACGCACACACACATATAAACACACACACACACACACACACACACACACACACACACACACACACACACACACACACACACACACACACACACACACACACACACACACACACACACACACAATCACACACACGCTGCAGCCCTCCAGCTCTCCTCAGTCCAGGGGGCAGTAAAGTGGTTATCTCTCTCTTTCAGATCCTAATCTGACAGCAGCTCCTGCCTGTTGCCAGGTTACCCCTTGGGCGTCAATCTCCATTTAAATCCTCACTGCCTCCCCGCCCACCCATCAACACCAGCCCTGTGCACCCTCCACTGCCGTCCTCCACTGCCCCCGCCCAGCCCTAAGGGTCCGCTCTCTCCTCCCTCACCCCTCCACCACCCCCCCACTCTATCACTGGCATCGGGCTGAATTCACACAGGGCAGCAGGTGACACATGGATGCTTTAGGAATCAGCTGCTATTCAGGAAAAAGATGGATTGTGTGTTTTTACAACACAAGCTCGCATGGTGGAGTTTGTTCAACATGCCCTGCGCTGCTGGCTGTTTTCAGTGTGCTTTGGCACGGGTTCACACACACAGTGTACAACCTGGTCCTGTGGAGCAGGGGGATATGGGCTGAGAGGGTTTGTTTGAGAGAAGGGCAGCAGACATGGGGTCTGGTCGCTGTCGGAGGATGTGGGCAGTGTCTGCTCTGCTCAGACAGATGAGGGGAAATGATGGAGAGATGGAGCGATAGGAGTCTGATGTCTGAGAGAACGTTCCTCTCCTCCTTTCTCTCTGTCCTCCCCTGGTTGTGAATGAAGTCCCATTGTGTACGTTGGAAGGGACGTCTTGGATGTTGACCCTTTACCCAGAGGTCACGAGGGGAGCTGGGTGGATGAGAGAGAGAGAGCATAATTGCAGAACAAACACAAAGACCAGCCCACTGAGAGGCCCGGCCGTTGTGCCAGCTCGACCTTCGAGAAGCTGTACAGTAGAGTGCCTGTCCACTCTGTTGGTTTGATCTATTATCTATTGTTGACTGGTTAAAACCCACAAGCAGATGAAGTTATAGCATTGTTTAGCATGGAAGGAAAAAGCAAGCACAGATACCTGTAGGCAGGATGCAAATAAAGGTGTGTCTACTCTGTTTTGAAATGTTGTGGAGAACTTGTAGGGTTAAGAGGTTCTTGCTTTATGATGCTTAGTAGTAAGATAAATGTAACAAGACAGTTTTGTATATCAATGAAAGGCTTATTTTCTTCTATTTTAAGGCTGGTCAAAAATGTCCAGATGTTAAAACATCTGCTGATAAGAGTGATGAAGATAAAGAATCACCATGGTTCATGCAGTCCCCTCTGAAGGGAGGATGTGGTGTTAGCTTTAAAGGATGGGTTCACTTTTGTCCCTCATTAGAGCTCTTTGAAGCTTGAATGGACAGGAGGATAGATAGATAGAATTGGTCACACATGCAGAGCACACAGCAAATGTGTCCTCTGCATTTAACCCATCCTAGTATTAGGAGCAGTGGGCAGCTAATAGCTATTGCTATTGTGAAGTGCCCGGGGAGCAATGGGAGTGAGGGGGGAAGGGGGATGTCCGGTGCCTTGCTCAAGGGCACCACGGCAGGGCCCAGGAGGTGAACTGGGACCTCTCCAAGTAGCAGTCCACACTCCATGTTTAGGTCTGGTCGGGGACTTGAACCGGCGACCCTACGGCTCACAGTCCAAGCCCCTACTGTCTGAGCCACTGCCGAATTAAAGCAACCATTAACCCTTTAACTGTACACATGTACATGTCGATATTGTTTCAAAATAGACATGAACAAGTGTGTATTATATATTTCCCTTCATATGGGAAAAACAGTGTCCTGAACATACATTTAGCGACCAAGTGATGGTGATAATAAAAGCCTATATTCATAATAAAAAACTAGCCCAGTATTCCAGGTAATTCTCATTCAATGCATCTTCCTGTTACTGAGGGTTTTGGAAAAAAATACAAGAGGAGACGAGAGATTGGGATGAGATTTGTGTGTGTGTTCTTTGCGGTGGAGTTGACAGCGAGCCATACTTGGCACTTCCAAAGCTGGTGGTTGGTGCCAGGGTCCCAGAGGACCTGAGGTTTTTTCGAGGGAGGAGTGTGTGTGTGTGTTTGTGTGTGACTGCAGTCCAGTTGGCCCACTCCCGGTCAGTGTGTCAGTCAGTGTGTCGTGTGAGAGGGCATGCTCGCTGCATCTGAAACCTCTGGGCTGACGGCCGGCGGGCATGGCTCGGCCACCGCGCTCCACCTGGCTGATTGATGCGGGCCTGTTTGAAGTCCTCTCCGGGAGAATGAGCTCCATTCATAAGCTGCTGCACCCTCCACACTGCCGGCCCCACCTCTCACTGCTGTCCCTCCACTCTGTTAACAGCTGAAATGCTACACTGCTCAGAGCTCATAGTGGTATGAACCTGCGGTGGACAGACAGCAATATGACAGATAGCCTCAGGATATTCTCCATCAGCTGCAGCCTGTTGTGGCTTTAGTTTCCTGCTGCTTGATTTGCATATACTGTCCTGTGTGTGAAGATATGATCGTCCCTAAACCTGGTGACTGTTCCCAGTGCATTTACACACAATGTTATACATAACTGCAAACATTATTGAAAAGAATAGAGGAAGCTGATTGTTTTTTAATGAATCTGTTATTATTTTTTTGTGTATAAATCATCAGAAAATAGTTTAAAATGTCCATCTCAATTTACCTTAAGGCGACATTTTCAAGAAAATAATGGTCAGTCCAATAACCCAATGATATTTAGTTTAGAATAATGTAAGACTCCTCACATTGAGGAAAATGGAACTGATAAAAATAACAAATTTAGGAAAATGCCATAACACCATCCTTACAACAGCAATGATAACAAATGTGATTATCTACATAGATTGTGAAAATTCAAGTATGCTTGACTTAAACCTCAAGGACAGCTTTGTCATTTGGCATGCTTAACAATTACAATCATCCAGACTATCTGCGCTATTGAGAAAACCAATAACTTAATTTACAAGGGAGACGTGTGGCACAGTGGCCGGGGTCATAGGTATGGGGGTCAGATGGTCACAGGTTCAAACCCCACTGCAGTCAGCATGTCGTTGTGTCCCTGGGCAAGACACTTCACCCCAAATTGCTCCTGTGGGGATTGCCCACAGTATTGAGTATGTTAGTCGCTTTGGATAAAAGCGTCTAACAAGTAACATGTAATATATAAAGCCAGAGAACACATATTTTTAAGCAGATACTTGCAGGAATATGAATTGCAGCAAACTAGTGTTTCTACAATAACTATGTAGTTTAGCTTAGCATAACGAGTGTGAACAGGAGTAAACAACCATTGTTATTCTGTCCTAAGGTAAACTACAAAGTTTTAGCTTCGGACAAAAAAGGTTGCATGCGTGTTCCACTTGCTTCAGTCTTTATGCTAAGCCAAGCTACAAAATGACTGATTAAAAATGAGAGCAGCATCCATACTTTCATCTAACTCCACAAGAAAGGAAATAATTGTATTTGCTGACATTTCAAATGATTCCTTTAAGAAAACAAGTGACAATTGCCCAGTCAAGACGCTTGCAAAACTTGTTTCAAAAAGTTGAAACATTAACTTTTGGCATCTGTTTGTATGTGCATGGGTCAGGCCATGATTGCATTTTCCCTGTGACTTTCTGTACCATGCGCATGTGAGTATGGGTCCTTTGCAATTTCTATCAGAGAGATCTGCTGTTGACAGGCAGAGCCAAGGTCAGTTCCTGGCCCTCTCACCACGCTTTGTCTGTGGGATCCCTGGAATGTGCTGGAATGTGGGCTCGGACAGGTGGAGAGGTCCTCCTCAGAGACAGACACCCAGACACAACCACAAACCCCCTCTTCCCCCTCGTTTCTCTCCCTCAGTCTCTCTGCCTCCACACTACACCCTGCCTGGTCCCTCTCTTTCAAGTTTCCCCCGAGTCTGTCTGAAGAATGAATGTCAGGAAACCGCTCTTCTCTTTTCTCTCTGCACATAGTGAGCAGAGCAGAACGGGAGGTGGACAAACTAGGGAGAAAAGGTTGATTTAACATGAGAACAAGACTCCAGGCATTTCCTTTTATTTTTCCCCTTCCTTCTCCATCTGATTGATTGGGTTTGGACACCATTGTCACCACATATAGAGAGAGATCTTCCCATTCTTCTGCAGATGGACTTTCAGGATGTCTCAGGAGAAACCTGGCCTCTCGCTCCCAGCTTTGGTTCATTTATTTCTACCGCAGTAAGAAGTTGGACAGGTATTTCTTCAGGTTAAACTTAGAGTAATAACCTGCCTCGAGAGCTGGATAAAACTGGAAAAAACAGTCTACTGTCAGCCTCCCTCATCCCCCATCCACCCTCTTTCCTTCACTCAGATTGTTATCGTCCGTTAGATTATTGCTTCCTGTAGAGACCTGGAGCTGCCTCTGCTCTCAGCTTTATGTTCCTCAAGTTCCTGAATGAAGCGTAAGGCCAAATTACTATACACACGCTATGAGATTTAACAGTTACATATGTTGTTTTTAAATTCCTTTTTTATTCACTTCACTTATATTTTTAAACTTTATATTGTATGTGTGGTCCTGCTGTGGTTTTCCTGCGGCTTTGGCCACGTCTCCATTAAAAAAGGATTTCATGGGGATTTCAACTTATATAATAACTAAACATCAAGCTACCAATGTATGGAGTGCAAAACATCATATACAAAGCATTATGACAAAACGTTGACCCTGCAGGATTGAAGTGAAAAAAATATGAAAATAAATTGTAAAAATATTCAAAACAGTGACTCATTTAACGTCACATTGTGTTGACACAGACAGGAATTGTTGCCTTACACCATTCTTGGAAACCGATTTGCATTGTGATTTTAATCTTCCTACTCACAGTTGCACAGCCATTATTCAAATATCTCATGTCTTTCATGTCATGTCCTCTGTGTCCTCACTGACAGTAAAGCAGCCGTCAAACCAGTCCCATTACTGCATCACTTCTGGGGTAACCAGAGCCACCCCGGCCACTTCAACACACTCTGTCCTGCAAGACTTCTGTATGCTCTGATTAGATTTGACTCTCCGCAAATTGAATCTCCCTCTGAAACAAACACCCTTTTATGCACATGAGAATACACAAACACACATGAACTGGACATTGAAACCCTACTTAGTTGATTGTTTACGTGGTGACTCTTATTCTCAGTAAAAGCTGCTAATAGGAGCAAATTACTGCCAACAACTTGGAAATATCAAGTGCCTTTCTACTCGGCTATAATGGAGTTAACTGCTGACCAATCCAATTATGGGCCTGCGAGGGTCTCAATGGAGCCCGGGGAGAAACGGATGGGATGGAGAGAGGGGTGTGTCGGCCTCAGGGGACGGGGGAGTGGAGGGTACCTGGCTCCTGGGCCGCTAACTGTCCCTGTTTGGCTTTAATTGCATTTGGAGTGCACCATGGGGTAGAGTTGCCCCTGCCATCCAGACTCGAGCAGGAGATGTGATCTGATCAGTATTTATCAGCAAACATGAAACAGCTGCTCATCTTAGGGCATCTCTTATGTCTCAAATCAAGTCCAATTAGACTCTTTTGAAAAAAAATTCCAAGTCTTCTATTATCACTTCCTGAGCAGCACTGCATGGAGAATTGATGTATTCCCATTTAGGAAGGAGAGGTTTGGTTGAAGTAAAATGCTTACGGTGATTGAAGGTTTTATTGAGGTTAAGGACATATAACACCCCTTTGAGTCGGAGCAGTTTTAGCCGTTGAGGACCGTGGTGTGTTTGTTTTTGTTCTGCTTTGCGAGAGACATTAGGCTGGTAGTGACCCTGGAGGTCAGCGAGGAACACGGCTCTCAGCTCGCTGGGTCAACTTTGTTTGACGTCTGGAAATGTTATAGCGGTAACTCAAACCAGGCCTGTTAATCAAAGCTAATGCACGTTTGATGCAGCTATATTTCTCTCTCTATCTCCACTCCATTTAACCTCCATTACCTCGGCCTTCTTTCTTCATTCCACGTCCCTGTCCTCCCTCCTCAACATCCCCCCCCCCTCTGTCTCCCTTTGGTGCTCTGTTCAACTGGCTCCATAACTGGGACCCCCCTCCCTTCATCTCCGCTTCCCTCAGGCATCCCAAACTTCATTTACACAGATATGTTTAGCCAGCACAGGAAGCAACCCGTGCCCTTAACAAAATTACAGTCCAGCCAGCGAATGAGCCGCAGGGCTGGTCTGCAGGGACCAATCATAGAGGGCCTCGGCTCTACCACTTCCTCCTTTGAAAAGAGAAAGGGGGACTCCAAAATGGTGACTTTTTCATATCCCCCCTTTTAGTGAGACGACTTTGGACCCGACCGAAGTGCTCACCTCTCCCAAAGTGAACTAATGTTCTCCATTACAGCTTTTATATGGGCTTCATGTGTAGCTTTGAACGATGTTAATGATAAGGACGGTAATGATGGGATGTAAATGCACTGAGTGCTGCGTTAACAGACTCAGGGTGCACCGCCGCGCTCAGATCTCTATCTCTGCGGCGCCTCAGTAATTTGGCTCTGAAGTTTCGCTCTATTAATGCTTTTCCTTTTTTCTCTCATATCCTTTAATACTCCCTGCCCCTGCATTCCTCGTAATGTCTGGTGAAACTCTCTTGTTCTTTCAGTCTTTAAGATATCGCACCGTTAACATAGAGGTTGCGTAGCAAATGTGTTAGCAATATTTGATATTTTTCTAGTAAGAAAACAGTATACTGAAGTGCATCTATTTTCCATAAGCAACATACTTGAAACATTCCTCCATAGCCTAAAGATGAGTGTGTCCCTTTGATTCCTGTTTAATATTCCTATGTTGTCTGTGGTCTTGGAAGGAGCATGAGGCCACTTAAACAAGCCCCTCTTCCCACTCCTCCCCCTCAAATCTGCTTCAGTATGCATCAGGGACTCTGGAGGGTAACCATGTGAGATATCTCTCTCTCCCTCTTTCCAATCACCTCTCCCTCCATGCCCTCTGCTCAGGTAATTAACTTCTCCCTCCCATCTCGATCCCCTCCACGCCCAGCCTCTCTGCTCCTTATCTGGGCTCCTTTCAGGCTGTCAAAACTATCAGCCTTCTTCCCCGTCCCCCCTGTCTAATTCCTCTGACTGAAGGTGGGGAATAGGTAGAAACTAATCCAGCCCTCCTCCTCCACCACCTCCACCTTCCCATCCTGTCTCTCCTCACATCCGCTCACCACTTCTGTCTCACACTAGCTGAATCGCTCTCCAACGGTTTGGTCCCCTTTTCTTTTTTTTTAAAGAATCAGGGCTTTTACGCAGTTCATCTTTCTCACCTTCAGTTTCAATAGAGATTCAAGAGCCAGGGATTGGATTAATTAGACATGTTATCCTGATCAGTGAAAGAGAGACTTGATCCATGTTCACTCTATCCTGATTAGGACACACACACACACACACACACACACACACACACACACACACACACACACGCACACGCACACGCACACGCACACACAAACACCTGAGGAGGTGAGGTGAGCAAAGACAGGCTAAATCTTTGACTTTTGGAACTGCTGGGGATTAAAAGAGATTGTAATTGCTTTTCTCCTTCTCTCAGTTCATTTGTATTGACAGCTTGTTAGTCCTCTGTCACACGGCAGAGAGCAGAGGGGTCGCAGCTCCATGAATAGAGTCGGGCCGTCACTTGACAAAGACAGAGCATGAATGAGAGGACAAGGAAGAGTGGAATTAGCTCTCATCTTTCCTTCCTTGGCACTAATGCCAATTTCTGATCTGATTGAAAGCGTATGTAAATGGTAACGTGCACACATTTGGCACATGTCAATGGAGAATACTAAAAAAGGTACAATCTTTGACAGATAATCGCAGTCATAATTACCATAGTGTGATAATGGAGAGAGAGCTCTGATTGAATGTGAGTGGAATTCAGTAGTAAGACATAAACGCTCCTCTCATGCCTTCTGTATTTCTCTTTTCCCTCTTACTATATTTATATCCCTCTTATGTGAGTCCTAGTGTGTGGTACTGCTTACTGAGCTAGAGGTCAAGTGTTAAGTATTGTGTGTGTGCAAAGCATTCGTTCCAGATCGTGTGTGGTTAACTGAGACGATGTGAGGTGCACTGGAGAAAAATAACTGAACTTATGAGCTCAAGCTGAAGTCAAAAGTGAGTTTTCTCACTAAAGGATCGGAAATCTATGATTGTTTGTTTCATCAACACAAGAAACGACCATTTTAGGATCAGTTTAATTAGAAATAAAACTTGCCTCACTACATCATTCACTGTTTATCGTAACTAACCATTCATTTATTGTCAAAACATTTACATTTTAATATTTATCTAAATAAAGTTTAAAACTATTGGCTATTTTTTTAATGATTATAATTACTTCCTGTTTTCTCAGCTTGCTTTAGTCAAGATTAATATCTTACCCTAATTTTGGTTTCTTATACCTCCGCAGATTCCTGTTACAAAATACTTTTTTAAGAATTTCATAACTTTTTTTATTTTGTATTAACTTGATGGCATTAAATCCTTGTCCCTCAAATAATCCAAATGTGTCCCCTTTTCTATTAATAATCTTCTGACCATTATCAAACATACTATTATCAACAATCATCCATTTTACCAACTTCAATGGATTCTGGAAACAGCTCCAATGTTTCGTTGTCGACATGTTTTGAGACCATCTCTGGAGAAACCACGCTTTAAAATGTAAATTATTCAAATGACATAATACATGATAAAACATTTCTGCAGTGTGAAAGCTCCTCAGTCGAGTGTCTCTGATGTGTGTTCAGGAAACGAAACCTCAGCCCTCAGCTTTTACCATCAGCTGATCAGAGATGCTCTCCTGATAAACACACTCTGTGCTTTTGCTTCCACTCAAAAAGCCACAAAAACAGTCTCGGATCAAATAATTTTTGTCTTCAAATCCTCACACACACACACACGCACACACACACGCACACACACACACACACACACACACAAGACGGTTTAAATGTCTGAATTGAGGTCTCTTCCCTTTTCTCCTGTTGTATCATGTTGCCAGGACAAAGCCATGCAGATCCCTCCTCCTTTTACACCTCAGTCTACAGCCGGGGACAAAGACCTGATTCACACACCCAGTATACACTCTTCCCTCGCTTTGAGTGTTTACTGTTTACCGCTGCACCCAGGTTGGCCTCTGACTCAGCTAGCTTTGCTGCTGCAGTGAAAGGAGGATTTAAGGCTGTTGGAGCTGAGGCTGTGCAGGTCTGACTGTTGCAGAAGGATGGATGGAGCAAGAGAATAACAGTAGGATAAAAGTATGGAGAGACAGGGAGCTGAAAACGAGAGGGTGCAATAGGAGAAAGAAAGGCAGGAGATTACTCTCTGTGCTTATCTCACAGGGAAACAACGTTACAGTGACGAGAGGGGAGGGAAGGAGGGAGGAAGGGAGAGAGCTTTAGTGTTTTGGGCTTGCTGGTCAATGGAGACGAGGCCTGCAGCTCCATATAAGACCTTGGCCTCTGCTGGTGATCTCCCTGTGTAGTGACGCTGCATGAAGAAGAAATGTAACAGCCTTTCATCCTTCTGCATCACTTCTCTTCTCCAACCTTTATCAATCATTTCAGAGACTTGGCAGAGGACGCAGGGTCCATTTTTCACCACTATAGGTGCTATGGGGACATATATTACCACAACAGTGAGGGTGACATAAGGCACATTCCTGACACAAGATGGTTTTTTTCAAGAAGAAAGAATAGCACAGAAAATAATAAATGAATGATGTGCGAATTTCATTTAGCTGCTTCATTTTCAGGGTCTTAGTTTTGGTTATGCCTGCTTACCGTCATTTCTTCCGGGGTCAGATGTAAATAATCATTGTGAAGTGTGATGTGTGCAAACCATCCACTGTTTGAATTAAATATTTGTTTTAGATTAAAAAGAAATTATGACTAAATTAGGAATGTATTAGTGGCAACAGCTGTAAGTCTGAAATACTGAGCTGATATTCTTTAGTATTTATAACATCTCTGTCATGTTTGCTCTTACTGAAAAGGGTTAAATTGTTCTGTATTCTTGTCTCCCCATTATTCCCCTTAGTGAACTCAAGCAGCAGCAGCGTGGTCTAAGATTACCCACTATACCCCAGCAGCTTTGTTGGCATGACAAAGAGAGGAGAAGCACTCGAATGACAAACTATGGAGTTGCATAAAACAACCACCACCCCTATAAAAAACTAAAAATCAGGCAGTCATGTAACTCATCCATCAACTTTCTCTTTGTACCAGGCGTGCTGTTCTGATCTGATTCTTTGTTTGTTGTAAAACACCTTTTTCCTCCTTCTCATTTGCACCACTATCTTTCCCAGCTCTTTATACTGAGCCCACCATCATCTTCCTCACCGGGCTGTATCCACTTCTCTTCATGTCATTGTTTTCATAGGTCATCATGAAGTTAAGCTTGGCACAGTTTGACGTCTATACTTTTTCTTTTCATTTGTATGTTGTTACTTAAATTATGATGTGGTATACAATGTTACTACAACTAAGATATAGTCTGTTGTATTACGTGTTAAAACATGAGATAACAAAACACTGTCTTGGGGACTGTTTGAGGGTGTCAGAGTAATTTATATGCAGTCACCATCACTCATTCAGTGTGTGACAGATGCTACAAAGTGCCGTTACAAGCAGCTCCCAGGGGAGAGAACAGATAACAGTGCAGGATTCAGCAGGAAAGGGGAGGGGGGGGTGTAATGGGATGCACAGGGTCAGTGGAAGATACGATTTCTGTGTCAATCAACCGAAAGCTAAGCAGAGGGTAAAACTTGTTGGCTGGCAGTCAGATTTTTATTTATCTTCTAAATGTCATTGCCCACTTACCATAAAGAAGGAGAAAGATTGAGGTGACCTTAGCCGTGTTTCCCCAGCATTGGAACAGCAAATCGACTCACTTTTAGCACCAGGTACTTTTTTGAATTTCTTTTTCCAATGCGTTCCCTCTCATTTGAAGTGAGGTGATCAGCTGTTTGCCTTAGTAACAGTTATTTAAAGCGGGAGACTTGCTGAATCCTTTCATATGCATCCAAAGAGAGAAATTAAAGAGTTTAATTAAAGACTTGGTGTAAGGCTAAGTTTGCCAGTTACCATTCTAAAAATCTAATTTGATTTATTGAAAAAATTGGGATTGCTATTGATGGTAGTTTGCTATTTGAAAAGGCTAGGTTTGCGCAGGAGGTCTTGTGAGGCAGTAGTGATTATTTTCTCTGGACAATTAGTGGTCTTCGGTGTTTAAACATCACCTTTGAGTATCGGCTTAGCTCGTTTGGACCCTCAACTGAGGTGGTATTAAAAAAAGTACCAGGTACCATCCACAAATTTGGCTAATGGAAAACCAATCAAGAGCTAGTCAAGTAGAGCCGTAGCCTGCAGTGTAAATGCAGCTATCTAGAGCAGCTGGAGTAATGTGTTTTGGATGGGTCCTCCTCTGTGCCCCTCTGGGTCTGTTTCATTGTGTCTAACTGGATTAGGATGGACAGATAGAGATGGAACCAGCAGGGAAATAATGGCATTAGTACCTGCAGACTGAGCACTAGTGATCCGTCGTCAATCCAAACCCACTCGACCATGATTGACTAGTGATAAAGACTTTCAAATGAAGAGCACTTTGCCCTCCATGTGATAAACGTACATTTTAGGAAGAAGCATTCACAATCTAACGGACAGAGTACACTTTACATGTATTAGCATTGGTTGCTTTTAATGGTTTGGGACATTGTAAATCAATCAGATGGAATCTCATTGTAAACCAGCTTTCCATTGACCATCTTTGTTTTTAGCGACACAATAAGAAGTGACAGACTGACTGGAATGTGCTCAGCGAGGAGCGTGCTTTGTATCTTTGTTCCCAGAATAATCGGTGATGGTTGCTGTTTCCTATAAGTCAGCCAAAAAACCTGGTGTAAAAAGTAGAAATACCAGACACGAGAAAGAGATAGCGTAATATAACAGTAATAGTGAATTTGTGAGCCACAATCTCCTAAGATCTCCATTAAGTGGCAGTGAGCAGAGAGCCAGTCTGATAACCTTGCTGTCTGGGAGCCTGTACTATCTGTAAAAAGAAGACATCATTGGATTAAACATACCCTCCCACAACCCAAAACATCTGATCTCCAATTGATACGTGCCATTATTAATTACTAAGTGCAATTACAGCTGGACAGATGGTAAAATGGTCATTACAGTAAGACTATACTTAATGTTAGAAACTCCTATGTTTTGACGGGATGAAATGGCAATGGGCTGTGTGCAAATACATTTCACATCGTCGTTGTGATCCATGAGTATGTTTTTAGAAAACGACCCAAAATTATCTTATTCCGGCTTCTTAAATTGGTATATATTCTGCTTTCTTTACTGCTCGGCTGCAGCAAATCAAATATTCATCAGTCATTTAAGGACAACTCTTAGGCTTTGGGAAACATTGATCAGCATTTTCACAATTTTTTGACATTTCATAGACCAAACAATTAAAAGATTAATGAACAAATTAATAATTTACAAAATGAATCAACACTGAAAATAATTATTCATCACATGTAGATAACGACTGAGGTATAATTGGAATATGAGTTAACTTGTTTTTTGTTTTTCTTCTAAATACCTTATTACCCCACTGAGTTTTGTCTGCTAATTCAAATAATATATTAAATGCATTAATAATGTCTTGGCATAGAAAAGCAACACATGCAATCATTAATTTAAACAAAAAAAGAAGTTCAAAGGAGTCTGATGGCAGATAGGATCAAAACTCACACACACGTAGCACACATATCGACAGATCTACTTTTAATCCAAATCACATTAAGTTTGAAGGAGAGTTGTCGAAACAAAAGGAGAATAATTGGATAATGAAATAGCTAAATACATAACTAGACAAATAAATAAAGAGTCTGTAGCCGTGCTAGTTGTTATGTGATGTAAATGCTTACGTTAGCATGCTAAGTTGCTCACATACTGATGTTTGGTCGGCGTAATAGTTAGCATTTGTAGCTTTATTGTGTGTGTTGCTGTACCATAAAGCGCTAGAGAGAAGTTCAGGAGATCAACATACATTAAGATTTAACATCTGGGGACCATGAAGTTGCACTGGTCTGGTGTTCATATTACTTTTTGTAGACTTTAGAGTAATTATCTGCTGTGTGTTTTACTATTTACTATTATTTTCATGTTGTAGCAATGTTTGGGGATTAATAAAGTTCTATCTAATCTTATTTTATTTTTTGCATGCACTTCATATCATTTGCGAGATTTCTCATTCGTTTTTCATTGGTCATTTTATATGAAGAAATGAGCTAGCGGTATGTGTGCAGGGCTGGAGATGGGCGGCTAGAGAGAACAGAAGATGATTGATGATTGAGAGAAAAGGAAAATGTCAATATGACAGCTGACTTAAAGACAGAAGACGATGTGATCTCTCATTGAAGATTTTGGAAGGAAGCTTTATAAATGAAAGCACTACAGTAAATGCATTGAATAACAAATGTGATCTGGCAGATTTGGTTTTTATTCCCATCTCTGAATGATTCTAAATGAGATATTGTGCTGCTGGTGTCAAAGCTGTTGCTTCAGTGTTGTTTGAAAGGCTGGCATGAATATATGCAGATGTCTGAATGCAGAGAGGGAGAAAGCCAGCATTAACACAGTGAAAGTGGCGCTGTTCATTTGTCAGGAGATGGATTGCAGCCATTGAGAGGAAAAGCTTTTAATTTGGCTCTGGTGTGGTAATTAGGTTTCAATTCGCTGCGCTCACTAAGAGGAATGGGGAGGGTAATGAAGTTAGTCATCTTACTGTGTGTGTTTAGAGCGAGAGGAAAAGAGGAGGGGGTTAAGTATGCACAGTCTACATTTTTCAGCGGCTCGCTCTACCTCTCATACTCTAATTCATAGTGTAATGCTGTTTATTGCATTTATCACAGTACTTTAATGCATTAGTTAAGAGGCCCCGGCACATTACAGTAATGGGGAAACCATGAAAACACACTGAACCTGATCGACCTCCTCTCCTGCTCCCTCCTTTCTATCTTAATAACGTCTCTCAAGAGAGAAAATACTTGTCTCTCTTGTTCGTTGTCATTTCCCAAATGTCTCCTTCCCCTGATCTCCTTCCTTGTTCCTATATCTGAACGGAGCTGATGTCACTAATGGCTCGATGTACTATGCAGAGAGGAAAGAACATGGGGATCTCAGGTTACATGACCTGGGGAAAAAGAGGAACGAAAGGACAAGTAAAAGTAGAGGAAGACATGTAAGAGAAAAGGAAACGCATATACATGTCTTGACGGTACATTGGGAAAAATGACAAATTATTTGTTTTATTATTATATTTTAAAAAGTAGGAAATACTAAATATGATAACAAAATACTGTGAATTACATAATCAAAGATGGGCTCATCGTCATGTGAAAATCTGCCTTGAGCATATTCATGTCCATGTATGTCCGTTTAAGTGCTTACGGGCTTTTGTCCCTCTGAACACTTAAGATGTGTGTGTGTGTGTGTGTGTGTGTGTGTGTGTGTGTGTGTGTGTGTGTGTGTGTGTGTGTGTGTGTGTGTGTGTGTGTGTGTGTGTGTGTGTGTGTGTGTGTGTGTGTGTGTGTGTGTGTGTGTGTGTTTGTCAGTGGGCACAGTAGCCATGTGACGACCCCTGTGTGACCCCTGAGAAGCGTGTAGGCGCCGGGTTCAGTCTGACTCTTGTCACATGATCCCGTGCTGCCCTCCCTCTCTATTTACAATGGAGTATTAATCTGTACAACACGCACACAAGAAATCACACAAAGACAAATGCTTTCTTTGTCTTTGAGTGCAGCGTTTTATAAACATGGAGAATAATCAATATTGCACATGCAGTTTCTATAATCATGGTCATGCGTGCTCTTTCTTTTTCGTCCGCAGCCTGACCTGTCGCTGATCTCTCAGGGCAGAGGCAGGTGTCCTCGTGTCTGTGTGATCGCTGAGTTTTTTTATACCCATGCAATCTTTGTCTTAAGGCCTGACAACTCTTTCCCCCTGTATGCTGACTGAGCTATGTTATATGTTAATAGAGGACGTGTGTCTTTCTGTCCGTCATGTCACTCTTTCTTTCCGTCCAGCTGGAATTAGAGCCCTTTGCTTCATTTCATCTTTCAAATCATTATTACTGATTGGCTGGTATACGTTAATACATGAATTTATAATGTTGGCTCAGCACACTAAAGCTGACTTCCTTTTACCTCTCCTGTTTCTCCCACGGTTGGGGCCCAGGGCCTCCAGCCTCCCAGCATCCTTGGTGTGTGGGCTGACTCCAGCTCGGCTTCCTGTTATAGAAATTTGCGGAACCATGTTCCCCACACACACTCAGACACACACTCAGCGGCCCTGCAGCCATCTGTAGGTGTGTGTGTGTTTCTGTGATGTATACTGTGCTACTTGCTCACACAATAGAGTCATAATAAGAAAAAGTGGAGAATGAAAGTTGAGCGGGTGGTGTAATGTCACATCACTCATGCACATGGTTTCAGAAAGAATATTGAATTCAACTTGGCACACATTTCTTCAGCGTATAGCTCTGTCAATGGCAAGACATGTATATTAAAGTCAGGGATGGAAGGAGCGCAAACATATAGCACTGTTTTTTTATCTTATAGCACATCAACATGATTACATTCACTGTGATCAAATTAAATCAATGATTACGAATAATTTAAAAGTGGTATTTCACTCTGCAGTTCCCCTTAACTTTACGAGCATTTCTGTGTCTTTCAGCTCATTGTTTCGGTTTTCCTTGTGGCTGTACCGAACATATAATTTTTACATTTCTCAGATTCTATTGAGGTTTCAATTTCCCCCTTTTTTTTAAATTGTATATGTTATTTATGGTGCTGTTGATTGCTGGTGTTTTTTGGTCTTATAATAGACAACATGGCTATGTCCTTAACTATTCCTACACAGTACCCTCTGCTCTCAAATAATGAACACTTTCTTGTTGTTTTCTTAGAGACCTCAAATGTAAAGCAGGAAATATGTTGTTGTTACAGTCTAGGGCTTAGTAACACTGGTTTACAAAGTGTTTTAGGCTCTCATAGTCATATGAGTGTAACAAGGTACTGCATAGGTGTAATTTATAGGCGGCGATGAGTGGAGAAAGGGAGTAGGGTGAGGTTTCAGAACATGGACTAGTAACCTCACAGCGTCACTCAATCCACAGCGATTGTGCCGCAGCTCATTGGCTGCGTTGTCACGGCAATTTGAGCGGTATTGTACTCTTATGTGGCTCGGGGCAATGGTTCATGAAGGAAGTATTTTCTTAAATGACAATAAAAAGTACAATAAGAGGGTGTAAGCGAGCGGTTTGATCATGTTTATTTCACAAAAGATCCAGTTTAGAGGAGACGGTGGATTTTCTTACCCTCTGTGCACTTGAGTCTGGGCGGGATGACTGTGTGATAATCTCAGGATGAATATCTGTGTTCACATGATAGACGTGTAACTGTAACTCACACTAGGGCCTCTGTTTTCTTCAGTTTTACGTTATACAAAACAGTAGAACAATTTCTTATTTGTATATTGTCCGGTCATTGTTTGACATTGGATGCCGTGCGTGTGATTGTCTATGAGTGTCGAGTCTCTCAATTATGTAACTGGCTAAGCTAGAGACCACATTGGCTCCAGGACCCTCTCAATGGCCCAGGTCTGCCGTCTGCACAATAAAAACATTGTACTGAAGCCGGTCTCGAGACCCCCATCTATCTCTGGTTGTGGTGTCGCGGCACAACGTGCTATCTAACCCGCTCATCAGCAGGTCGGGAGAACAAACCCACAAAAGGACTTGATGTCTCTATTAGATTAGATGTATGTGAAAAGCTTCAGTTTCACTGAGTTGTGAAGAATGATGAAGAAAGTGTACAAAATCCTGATATTAGTATGTTTCAGGAGCTGACAACCTCCACAATTTACCTTTATTTTCTCACTTTACCTCTGTCTCTTATATATGACGTTAATCACCTCAAATGTTTTTAATTGAAGGGTTTTGCTTTTTGCTATATTATTTTCCACAAAGTGTTCACTGATGATTAATTAAAAAAATTCTACGATATCTGTTTCTTGAAAATATCGACTTTTAGCATCTTAAACATGATTCTTTTCTCATGGTAATATTTAGGCACTGGCAGCACTTGTTCATCAGTTCAACACAGTCCAAGTCCTGCGTTTGTACACTCACCGTTTATTTAAATAAAAAACACTTTTCTTCAGTTTCAGAACTATGTCCAATCAAAACAAACATGCACACTAAAGTTGCACTTTTCAGATTCTTGAAATGTATTGATATATGTTAGTGTCCCCTTATCTGGGCAAGCAAAAACACTGACAGAAAAATATACTGCACTCTTTTTCCACTCAAATATTATTCAATTCATTTGTTTAAGGAAAATAAGAGAGACTAAATGACTATACAGTGTTAAAGTGGAGATTTTTTGCAGTTCACGATCCATCCCTTTAGCCCCAAGTGGCCTCATTAGATCTCAGACACCTGTCTGTCTATGAGCGAGTGACTGGTTAATGGGGTTAAACTGTTTAGGAAACACACATTGTCTACTGGCTCATTGAGTTGTAGCAGCTGCAAATGCCTGCAGTGATTTCTGTCTGAGCAAAACGGCTCTTCTGCGGGTGACAAAACAGCCTCATTCTATCAGCGCTGTATAAAGGACAATACAACAGGGTGTTGTGGCCGCCGTAACAATAGCACTGAAATTAAAGATGTCAAGAAGCTGGAGGAGGCCGTGTGGAAATGGTTACAGAGGGTTGTGATGGGATGGCAGAAGGGGGGGGGGGGGGGGGGGTCTGCTGGGTTGTATAGAGCACTAACAGCAGCAGAAGCTACAGGTGAGGCGGATTCATGTCTCCAGTTTCTCTTGGCCCAATTTCCTCCCCTTGCCCCACCTAAGGGTGTGAAAGTTGTGTTGTTAGGGGCATCTCCTCATATTTAGTCAAGTAAACAGTACATATTGCTCTGATGAGATAACTTGTATGTTTTGATGATAAAACCTGTGAAAATACTCATTTTTATGAGTTTAAAAATTCTAGTAAAGAATAAGTTGATAAATGTATCAAAGGGTGATGGAAGAGTTAAAAAGGCACACCACACAAATTATAAAAAGAGAAAACCAATAAAAAAAAAGAGAGGAAATGAAAAGCAGCTTGATGCTGGAGGATGATAGGAGGTGCAGTCGTCAAAAAGGCAATCGGTTCAAATAAAAACAAAGTTGAAGTGAGAAGAAGGAAAGATGTGAGGGACAAGAGAGAGATAGCAGCACACATGTCACGTCGGGATACCTTTGCGATCAAAGTCTTATGAGGAAGAATCAGAGCTTTATGGATCTGTGTGTGCGGGTGCATGCGTGTGCTGGTTTGCATATTTAGCTCATTATCAGTTTTGACTGCAGTTATTTCCTGTGTGTGTGAGATATCAGAGCTGTGATCTGCCTGGGGGAAGTGAGTGCTGTAAAAAAAATGCTGGAGTTGCAACATATGAGCTGTTTGCTGTGAATTGGTTCAATACTCTAATGCTGTTCAGCTCTGCTCACGACAACCTGATTACTTAAATCAACAAACACGAACCCCAACACAGTCTTCTTTCTTTTACGAACGTGCTGTTAATTCTCTCACAACTTCCCTTGTTCGTCTGTTGTCCTGCCTTCCCGTGTCTGGCAGTTTTATTGTTATTTTTGTGTAGCAACAACTTTCCTGGTAGTATGTGTTTCCTTGTTAGTCTTTTACTGCGTTTGTTTCTCTACAGTCATTTGGTCCGTAGCCGAAGAACGGGCCTCTGCTCTGTCCTGTTGTATGATCTGCAGGTCACTGGAAGGTCAGTTCAGAGGCAACATTAACAGCAGAGACACTTGGACTCCAGCATAAACTCCAAACAATGATTATCTCCAGTCCCTCAGCATCCCTGCTCATGGCCATCACAAGGCACTACGGCTTTGTCGAGGTACAACTCACTAAAATGTGTGTTTTGTGTGTCTTTGTCCCATTGTTGTATATTTGTCACATCTCCTCAAACACAAACACACTCAGAGGTGTTTTGCAGTCTTTATTTTTCGCATTCCTTGGTTTTACCAAAAAGAAAGATATCCCTCCAGAATAACAAAGCATCGTTATGCTTAAAACCGAGTGATGTTCAGAAATCAAACAGCTTATTTAATCTAAATTATAGGGCTGAACTTGATGAACATAACACCTGCCAGACATCAGCATGTTGGCATTGTCATTATGAGCATGAACGGCCATCTTTTTGTACAGTTCACTGCATCTAGCCCTTCTCTAAAAGTCCAACCCACCTTTTTATCAAAATGTTCAAAAAAACACTTGGAAGGTGGTGTGTTGAATAAGACAAACGTCACATAGTGCAATGGAACACACTTGAATAAATCTAGACATACATACAAAGAACATATTAATTAAATGTCCACTAAAACTTCTGCTCTTCTGAAAAGCTGAAAATGGTGGCAGTTTGTACCCTTGCCAAAATCAGCTGTTATCTCGATGCAGTCGACTCCAAATGTTCGCATAAGAGTATTTGATAGAAACGGCATATTATTTGAAATTTTCTAAATTTGTATGCAAACTTGACTTATGAAAGCTGGCCTTTAGCCCCACCTACAAGTGTGGACATCTGCAAAAGGTGCGCTTTTTGCTTCCCACATGGTCTTATGACACATCGCACAGAGTTTGTTTCTAGCTAATCCTGGTAACCAGACATATATGGGCCAGGGTAGCTGCAACGTACCTGAGAAATTGTGTCCCTCCTTCCCTCTATCCAGCCCTCCCGGCCTAGATACCCCGCCTCTCAGATTTCCTGAGGGCTGATCCCTGGGCTTTTTGTCAACTGTGTTATAAGATAGTGGGGCCCAGACGCCCAGTCCCAGGGGCCCTAACACACGGGACGTTAGCCCAATGCCTACAGTGTAGCTCTGTGGGGCCGATGTATTTCTGCCTCCCTCGCTCCTGGAACCTCCCTCCTGCTTTCATTGGTGCATTGGGCAGAAGAAAAGAGGTGATTGTTCGGAGACAAGAGGGATGAATTTGTCTGCCTCAGACAGGAGAAGAAAGGCGGTTTGAAAGGGACTTGTCAGTGTTTGTGGATCGGGTGGTTGGTGTGTGTCCCACTTTTCAGAGAATCCACGTTGTGTCAGCATGTTGTCCCTTTTCTGCAGCGCCCGATCTACAGTCATAGTGTGTGTGCCTGTGCTTGAGTATGTTAGTTAGTCTGCACATCTGTGTGTGTGTCTGGTTGCGTCACTGCTCCAGCATATTAACATGAGGATACTCGTGCCCAGATTACTCCTTTTTATCATAATTGATCCTAATAACTGTTTCCTGTCCATGTCCATCTGCCTTTTCCTGTTTTGCTTGGTTTCTCTTAGAGGACACTTTATCTCAAACTGTGGTGTCTACATTATCTCTTATCTTAAGGAAACTACATTTCTGTGGCACATCTCTATTGATGATGCAACTCAGTGAGAGTATGTCACTGTGTCTCTGTGGACATGAAAGTTTGTCAGTGATGTGTCGTTCATTTCTCCTCTGGGAGACAGATTCTATCGTCTCTCTTTTGACTCTCCACTTACTATTTTTTGTGCATGTTGGTCCTCAAGAGATCTCTTCAGAGACAACATGCTTTGCGTATCAAACCCAGATCTCACTGAAGCTCGTCCCACATGGCAGCAGAGTCCCATTGGTGCAGATTGGACACATCTCAAATAGTCCTTCAAGAGCGCAGTGTTGGACCATGTTTTTAAAAATGAAATGACTACATCACAAGTTTATTTTTGTCTGGATTAAAAAGGGAATAAAGGTCTAGAGACCCATTTCCTTTTTATTTTCAGGGTCATGCAGAGTTCTAGGTGGTGCAATGCTCCTTGACCCTTCTATAACACAGCCACCTTATTTTATACAAATAAGTCATTTATAGCTAACAAAATATATCAGATTTCCAGTAAGTACTTCCCTTTGAGGTTCAAGTTGCAGATGTACTTAGATATCAACAGTGTTAAGACAGATACTACAAACGTTTTCATGCACAGCGCCTGTACTGAATGTATTGATCATACCAGTATGCAGGCCTGCTTGTGATGGATACAACAGTTTATGTACACTGTTCGATAGACTCAATAATAGTTGTGTAGTATAATTAGCTGCATGGAAAGTAATGGGGTTGGCGTCTACCAATCAAACGTTCAGTGGTTCGATCCCTAACCCCTGCAGTCAACATGTTGAAGTGTCCTTGAGCAAGACACCTAACCTCAAATTGTTTAGGGGACATTTTATATAATTATGTCACCGCTATACTCCGTGGTTCAGGGGAAAGAGACACATCACTACCAACATATAGGATCATTAACATGTTGCATGTTTAACTGATTTTGGGTCTGATTTTCTGAATTTAAACTTTTCTAGACTAGCCCTGTAGTGCTAAAAGCTTAACTTGTGTTTGATCCTGTTTTCACCGCTTCCTGTCTTTTAGTTCCGCTGATGCTCTTTGACATGCATAACCGTAACTTCTGAGGATCCAGAGGTAATGTGGATGAGTTGTTTTCTCTTACTTTTGGTAGACCCTGGCTCCCTTCATCATTATTAGGGCTCTGAACGGGATAGACTCTGCTCCTTCCCACTTTCATCTCCTTTATCACTATCTCTCTGCTAACTCACTCCTCTGAAGTCTCTTCTGGCCTTGTTCTCGATTCCTTTAATTGAGTTTGGTAGAAAAACAAATGGTCTAAGGAAGGGGCGCTTGTGCAAATGTTAAAGCTGTAAATCTCCCTGGTTATTTAGGATGCCCACCCAGTCCCCAAACTCCTCCTTTTCAAAGTTCCTCAGAGAGGTTCACCACGAAAAGACACTTGGCTGCTTTTTATCTCCTCTTTACGGGGAAAATCTCATTCTGTTATATCGTCTGGGAGGACATGACATTTTAAAAGGGTCTGTGAATAAGTCTGAGTGCGGTGTGGGGGGGCCTGGGAGAATGACAGAGTAAGTGCTTCCAGGGTGAAAGGTCAGGGAAGTCTTGAGAGGAGGCTGCATGCTGCACTTGGGTTGACCCGTTACTTTGTGTCATCTCAAGGCCCACAGCCTCAGGGCAGACACAAGCATCGGCCTTCGGACTAAAATCTTCATCACAACACAAGAATGGAACACTTTGAGATCATTTTTGTTAGTTTTTCTTTTTTTTAACCTTATTTACCAATTACCTGTAATACTGCTGATCCATTTCCATATTATATCACTTATTATTTACCACCACAACATTTTTAATTCACCCTTTAAACCAGCTTGAGATAGTTACCTTTTATAACATTGAATTTGTGTTATATATGTCATAGTTTCACTCGTGTTGTGTGTTACTACAGTTAAAAGATATGACATAATTTAAAAGGTTTTTCACTGCACTGCCACACAATGATAATCGTGACAACCAACTCTATGTGATGCTCACTGTGATTCATTCTTTCAAGATAATTTGTTGCGTAATGTGTATGACAATGACAGGAACTGATGTAAAAGAGGAAACCTACATTTAGGTTTTAGGTTAATCTCATAACAAAAAAGGAAAGTGGTCAGCCGCCGTCTAAAATATAGGTCACACCGTTAATAGGTTGTCAAAGGAAATGTCTTATGTCACAGTAACAATAGTATTATGTAACAGATGATGAGAAGGTCAATTTCGTAAGAGTATTATCCAATGAGCAGATGCAACTGGTTAAGTAATTGTGGGAGAACATATGGCTCATCCTGCTCAATTTCTGTCAACAACACTAATCTCCACTGCTCAGTGAAGTCACCTGTTTATCAGACAATTGTGGTTCAGATCAACATGGGTTACAACGGTTACATTGAATTAATTACTACTTTTGTATTATTGAAAAGGTTGTTCTGAAAGGAGAGGATACAAATGACTTATTATGCATCAAACTAAAATTTGAATGTGACCAAAGCCCCTCCATGTACCGGTCAGACAATAAACATGAGTCTTTGTTAGTTTAATAACTACCATAGCAGTATTTGTTAAGGAAGATGTTGCAGTAGAAGTTTGTATAAACCCTCCAAAAGAAAATAAGTATTCTCAGTCATCACTGCAAGTTGTATATGGTTTCTTTATTATCAACAGTATGCAATGGCAACCAGGTTTTTTTAGCTTTTTGTGACAGGTAGCAAACAGTAAGCATGGATACTCTGATTCTGGCAGTATGGTAGAAGAGTAGATCAAAGGAATGATATACTGATAGACTAATAGAAAGTTGTACAATACATCGTTTATTTCCCTCGTTCAGCTGCAAAGGTGTTCTTTACATTAGCACCGCCTGAAGGTAGAGTGGTTTATACCCCAAGAACTCTTAGAGGAATAGGCTGACATTTTGTGAGCTATGCTTTAATATGTTCATGCCGACATTTCAATGGAAATGTTCACACCACTCTCGTGTCTGCACGGTTAATATGTATCGAGAGCCAGCAGGCAGTTTGATTAGCTCATGAAGACTGGAAAGAGCTAGCAGGCAGCTTTAAACAAATATATTACTAAATCCATCATTAAGCACCTCCGAATTGTATTTGTTTCATTCATGCAAAAACAAAGTTTAAATGCATTGCCTTTTGGTTTCATGGAGGCCATATGTTGGTTTACTTCTTGGTCCCAGCACAGTCACTTTTGGGCTTTAGCTATAAGTCTATAAGAAGTTATAGATTGTTGTTGTTGCATTGTCTTACCTTTGGACAGAGACAAACAGGCTTATTTCCTGTTTTCAGTCTTTATGCTAAGCTAACCAGCTGCTGGTTGTCGTTTCATATTAACCGTGCAAAATGAGAGTGATGTCAACCTTCTTTACGTGCAAGAAAGCCTATAAGCATATTTCTCAAAATAGACATACAAAGAGATGTATAGAAAGATAGAGATCATTTGATGCACAGAATATAAACTGAAGATAATGGTAAATGAAAAAAATAGGTGTTACTGACATTAAACTAATGGTGCCTTCATGAAGAGGGTTATTTGTATGTTTTCGGCATGGTAGCTTGCTCTAGTATGACATGTAGGAGATCAAAATTAGCCTAATACATTCCTGTATATGTTCTTACTATGAATACTTAATGATTCATCATTGAATAGAAGGAGCAGATGAAATAATAAACTTGATCTTTTTATTTCTTACATATAAATGTTGACCAGCTCAAAGAAAGCGCTTCAGCTAAAAATATATTCATAACTGGGATAACAGTATCCATATTATGCTTCAGGGGATATAGTAAAAGAAAGAAAATCAGTGAAAATAAATTATCTGAATAACAATAATAATTATAATAACAATAATTATAATAAACAGTGTCAAATTAGTATTCATAAACATTTGTTGTTTGCTTTCTTTTTTTGTGAAAATTCCTTTAAAACTGTCCATAAGCAAAAAAATCCAGCATATTATCATTTAATGTTTCAAAGGTGATTTCCCTTGCTGGGACGTCCCCTCTGTTCTTACACATTTACAATATTCACAGTTAATATAAACCTGTTGGGCACATACTGAGCCACACTGCAGTCAGCCCGGCTGTCAGTGCGGACAAAACTATGATGTGCAACAACACTTCTGTGTTTACACGTGCCTGGCATACGGCAAGCAGAAACCTCCTCTCTGTCTTCCTCCATCAAAATAGGTACCTACTGTATAGTTAAGAAGTAAAAAGGTCATTTACTCCCCCGATACATCTGCTCTCCAAAATACCATGGCGTAATCAATCAAGAGACAATCAGGATGCAGACACACAAACTGCATGTCGCTAACATTGTACACACTGTCCTCTAGTGAGACCCTCCTCTCCGCTCACACAACCATCTCAGGTTCCCCCAGCGTTCCTACATGTTGACCCCTCTCAGCCCATGGCCGTCACCATGTTAGAGTGGTGCGGGTGCCCGAAGGAGTGGTGTATGGGGGTGGGCGTGGAAAGCATGTGTCCAGCGTGGCTGAAAGGCGCTAGGTGGCTCATGGACATGTGTCCGGCCAGAGAGCTGAAGGGAGAGCTCTTGTCGTGCAGGCTTTTGGAAAACTCCTCGTAGCTGTCGCAGCCCCGTCTGCTTTTTTTGGATTTGTTGGACATTTTCCGGTTGCGTGTCTGTATTCCCTCCTTTTTCATGGTCATAGGCCGGTTCACCTGTGTAGAGAGGGAGAAGTGAAGGAGTGAGTGGTGTTGTAAGGTTTCGAGGGAAAGTTAAAATCCAGAAATTGTACATTTTATAGATTATTTTAAATATCTGAGTTATGTTGTTGTCCTTGAAGGAAAACCAATATCTATATTTGTGTTATCTATGTCAACAAATACCAAGAAAAGACTAAATCCAACTATGTATGAGTCCCTCTCTTGCTTTCCGACTTCCTCTAAGTCTCCAAATCCATCGGCTCCTACAGTATGACGTTAGTCATTCTTTAAAATTGGGTTACAAGTATGCAGTATATTTTCAAATATTATAAAGTGTAAGTTTTGTCCAAAAACAGCTTGGTACTGTAGTTTGTAGCAAACATGACTCAAAAAGGATTAAATAGTGCAATTGTGGGCATTACTTTGAGCTGCAGATTGATAAATATTTGGTGCTCTATAAAGCATATCTGGCACCAGAATGGTGTGTGTGCAACTGTGGCGCTCATGGGTGTGTTTTTTGTTGTTTTTATAGTTTTTGGTCTGGAAATAGAATTATAGCAGGCTTTGGATGCATAAAGATTTATTTATTTTTTAGTATTTGATAAAGGATTTGTTATAGGAAAAATATGAAATCCTCACATTCATTCGTAGTACATCTACATCTATTTTAATGCCTCCAGCCCTAATGCTATTCATATGGACCCTAATGGCAGTCCCTCTCAACAACAGTCCCACCATTGTGACTCTCAAGGGGATTACGCCTACCATGGAAACAATAAAGCACAAAGAAAGAAAACACCAACGAGTCCGCAACAGTGTCTGAGAGTAAAACAGCCTCCCCTCTCTCCCTCTCTCTCCCTCTCGTTTCTGCCTCTCTTATCCTTCAACAATCAGTGTGACCTGCCTGCCTACTTCCCTTCTACTTGACCCTGACAGGGCCCAACTTTGCGATCAGCAGTCAAAGACTTACGTTATGCAGTTTATAGTAGAGGCCGCAGGCATTGCACACTGGGTCTCCATTTGCATTGCGCCGCCAGAGTGTGGTGGTGGTCGTCTGGCAGTTAGCACAACAGGTGCCTGCTCGTCTGGCAGCAGACTGTGGAAAGATTCAAGCTTTGATTAGAGCTCAACCGAACAAGAGACACAGCGAGGTTCACTTCAAGAATACATGCATTGTACAGAATGTGCAATGTATTGGACAAAAACATTTTATAACATTAGGGACACAAATTATAGTTATAAATATATATAAATATGTTTGTTTTTATTATTATTATTCATTGTTGGACCATTACAATTTCCCAGATAAAATGGTTTCCCAATGTGGTGCTATCATAAACTGGTTCAAAACTGAAAATATTTACATGTGAGAAGCCGAAACCAATACATCTTAAACGATTAATTGATTTTTACAATAGTTGCTAATTCATTTTACTGTGGAGTGTCACATCACTAATCAATCCAATCAAATTGTTGATTTAAAGACATTGAGTTTGTGGGAGGAAGTAGATTTCAAATTAATTAATTTACATTCTCAGTATAGTGTCCTGTTTAAAGATGCTGAGAGGAGTCCTAACAGCCGGAGGGTTTTTTAAGGGAAATATACACCTCATTATTTGATGCTTCAATTGCGTTAGGTCTAATTTCCAGGAATTTACAAGATCATTAATCTGAGTTAAAATGTTCTAATCAATTTATTATCTTACAAAATATGAAATAACCTAGATATTTTTATAATCACTATCCCAAAGGGTTTGGTTTCTCTGAAACGCAAGTGCCATAGTCTTAGGTCAAACCTCAGCTTCCATAACTTTCCCAATCCCCTTTTTTTCAAAATTATGAACTGAGCTGTGCTTTCTCTGTTATGGACAGAGAGCTTGACCACTATGAAGGGAGGTCTGAGCCTATAGTTAGGAGGCCGGAGCAGGAAGCAGGCGCTGGCCCCGCTGCTTTATCTGGACCGGTCAGATATCCGGATAGGAAACCACTGCAGGGCTGCGCTGAGCACAGACTCTGAAGCCCTGCGAGCTCCAGCCGAGCCGCACGGAAACAGGCCTGATATATGGCTGTAGTATATGCTATTAGAGCTAACAGACACTGGAATAAAACGCTCGTATATTTTGTGTTGGACACTCAGCTGTTTGCATTCACGGTCTGCAGGTCAGCATCGATAGATTTATAAATGCTTCTCGCAGCTATGTAGACTCACATCATCCCGCATGCGTCAACAACCAGACTCCGGTTGAGTGAATACAAAAAACAAATGTTCTCAAACTAATCGTTAAGGTTGATATTAAATTATGATAACACTATTCGCAAAATAATGTTGTTTTTTTTCGGGTAGTCTTAACTCCTTTTTAACCGGTAGCCTTTTCTCGATTGACCGTTTTCTCCCTGAGTGAGTATAGCGCACTTTGGTGCGTCTGCACATCCGATTATAAATGAGTAGCCTACCAAACGCTGCTTTTCTTATTGTTGTCTCGTCTATTCCAACTCCATTTGTCCAGGATTCCTTCATAGTATTATCATTTTTAAACCATTTCCATAAGTCCCCTTTTTAAAGGTCTGATGGCCCACTGCACAATATTAAAGGCTAAACACAAAATACACTGATTTGATGATCAGTGTGTTTTCAAAGCTGCCACTTAGGCCTACTGCACATGGTTACAGTGCTGCATATTATTTCGAAATTATTATGAGAATGATCAAAAAGTAGGAATAATTATTTTATTTTGTCTATTATTTTCCCCAAGGTCCAAACCATGTCAAAATGATCATGCAACAAAATGCATTTAAATAGTTATTTTGCTTCATGCATGACTTTAAGGTATTTCATTAAAACAGATTTCCACCCCTAACAATGTGACTCCCCGAACTATATTAGGTTATGTATTGCATCGGCTTACTGTATGTGTTTAAAAGTTGAACAGTTCCTCAGAATGATATGACCTGAGCTGTCATACCTACTCCCAGCAACACTGATATTTGAATTAGTTCATA